>NC_143572.1:72918125-73229687 GCF_054136105.1 Typopeltis vanoorti | reverse complement strand
TGCTGAAATGGGTTTCTCATGACTGGTGTTGAATTTTTCACACAATTGCTCATCCCACCCCCTACTTTCTGTAGTACAGCACACTATTGTTTAAACATCCCTCTCTTGCAGAAAGTGCTTTCATCCACTTTTGCATTTCACTGGTGTTTGTCCTGCTGACATAACCTTAGAGACTGTTCCTCAATTAACATGTGCAATTTTGGCTGTTCTGGTAAGATGCACCTGCCAGCCCCTCCCCCCCAATCCTGAATGTACAGGATAGAAACTGAAACACAGTCTTATCATTAATTCACCATATCTTGATATTTAATTTGTTAAATTTATAAATGCATTAGTACAGTGAAGGGTAGAAGACAGAATGAACTTCATATAACATTTTAACTGGCTGTGTCACAGTTGCAGATGCTTTAAGATATTTGTGTGATTTGTTTAGTCACACGGTATGGTATAAAGGAAAATATTAAATTTGTCTCACTCAATAAGTGCACCAAAGTAATTAAAGAGATAAAAGCTGGGTCTCAAGTGGCTAAAGTCAAAAACTCCAACTTTACATCAGCCTACACCTGTACCCCTACAACATTTATATTAAAAAATATATTCAAATCTAATTTTGTAAATGCAAAAAAACTTGTCTTCTACTACTTATGTTAAATATCCTCAAAATCTTGCTAAACTGCCAGACCAAAATATTTGGTTAATTAAATATTTTTCTTGCGTTTACGTGCATTTATCATTTAACTGCCAAAAGGCAATCAAGTCTTCTGGTTACTCATCAAGATTACAGGGTGCAACTTCTAACTTTTCATATTTCTACCTCTTACATATCCAAAAGCACTATAAATTAAAGATACCAAGAAATTATATACTAGGTTTAATCCTTTATCCAAGTGTAAGCAAACAAAGTTTGTGCCTGAAATATTTTCAGGACTGGGGCAACTCATGAAGGTGGTATAACTTCACATCACTTGCCTTAGTATCTCACATAATGCAAAGCACATCTCCTTGCAGACACGTATAATGACATTATGGGAAGGGTCACTCACCATGCCAGTTTTGACCTTTATTGAGGTCTCATCAGTAGGAGACATCAATAAAGGTCAAAACTGGTGTTTTCATACATGAGTTGCAAAATGTTGTCACACCTTATTAAAATACTCTGGATTCATACCACCTTTAATACGAATTGCCCCAGTCCTGAAAATACTTCAGGCGCAAACTTTGTTTGCTTATGCTTGGATATAGGATTAAACCAAGTATATAATTTCTTAGAATCTTTAATTAATAGTATAATGAAGTGAAAAAAATTTCAACAATTAACTATCTCTAATCCAGAGTATTTTAAGTTGCCAAAAGGTGTCACACCTTTTGGCAACTCGTATATGAAACTATGACTTCTGCATTACTTCAACCTTGGTATCACCTTTGGGTCTGGCTCCCACTGATGAGACCTCAATAAAGGTCAAAACCAGTCTAGGTAGTGAACCTTCCCATAATGCATAGCATTATACATGTCTGCCAGGAGATGTGCTTTGCATTATGGAATACTAAGACAAGTGATGCAAAGTCATACCACCTTTACCACGAGTTGCCCCAGTCCTGAAAATACTTCAGGTACAAACTTTGTTTGCTTACACTTGGATAAAGGATTAAACCAAGTACAGGTAGTCCTTGACTTAAAATGATTCGCACTTATGACGGCCAAAATTATTATCAGCAATGCGTATATCACATTACTTTTGTATACGCATTGCAGCATATACAAAAGTAATTTTCGACAAGCAAAGCCTATCACCAGTAAGCAACAGCCGCTGCTATGATTCACCCACTTCTAACTTATCACAGCCTGTGGCAGGTTAGTTGCTAATCAGCAGTCTAAGTGTTACTTTCTCTCATTGCAATTTTTGTATCTCGTCCTAACTCTATCATGTCCAATAAGAAGGAAAGAAAGTCGGAGAAATAGCACGAGAAGAAAAACTATCGCATTCAACTGTTTCAACAATTATAAAAGATAAATCAAGAATAATGGAGGCAGCTAAAGGGGCAGTTAATATGAAATGTACAATTTTAACGAAAAAAAAAAGAGTACAGTATCTGTACTCTTTTTTTCGTACTCTTAAAGGGCCAGTTCATGAAATAGAGAAGCTTTTAATGATATGGATAGATGATCAGATCAACAAGAATATTCCTCTCAGTTTGTTTACGATTCAAAAAAAAAAAAGATGCAGCCTATTTAAATTTAAGGAAACAAACAAAAAGATGAATATGGCGAGCATACAATTAACGTTAGTAAAGGTTGGTTTTATCGATTCAAAAGCCGATTTAACTTGCATAACATACAAATAATGGGAGAAGCTGCTAGTTCCGATTTTGAAACTGCCAAAATTTTCAAGAAAGATCTGAAAAAAAAATCTGAAATAAACAGATATCAAAAAGTGATATCTGTTTGATATGTGTTTGGGTATTTTTTTCTTAATTTTGTATTCATGTATTTATATGTATATGTGCTAATAAATAATTTAAAAATGTTTATGTAAGTTTATACATTTTTAACCGTTTTAAGTTAAATAGAAACCTAATTTATGTAAATATTATAGCAGAAATCAAACCAATCAAGAATTAACAAAAGTCCACGACTCGTGTCAGAATCGACTTATGATGGAGACGTCGGAACGTAACGCTGTCGTAAGTCGAGGACTACCTGTATATAATTTCTTGGTATCTTTAATTTATAGTATAACCAAGTGGAAAACCTTTCAACAATCCAGAAGCACTATTGTAACATCCTCTAAAGATAACACTGAATTCTTGGCATAATCTTCTCCTTCAATTATTATATAGATGATCAAAGCAAATCAACCTCCTGCTACACCAAGAATAGTTCACTGCATGCATCTTTATTTTTATTTGTTATTTTCCAGAAATACATGCACTCAAAAGTTTTGGCGTCCACGTAATGTCATCTGTACAAGCATCCATTTTATCAGATAGATGCGAGATAAGCATGCCTCCCTCTCCCCCAATAAAACCAGTAACCCATTGCCACTCTACTTTCTCAAAAACAATGACAAAAGCCATCAACAGCTAATTTCTCTGTCTAAAGTCAGGAATTAATCAGCATCACCAATACAGATTATATCCACTCTTGCTCCATAGTAGATCTCCTGGTTAACCTTACCTTTAGACTTAAGCCATGGAAATGATAGAAAAACTTATGCAAGTCTCTCAAGACATTACAGAACATTAATCTGGTTCTTTAACAATCTCTAAGAAAATATTTTATGGTCTATCCCTTTGCAATTGGTATTACTGTTTACATGGGTACTCCATGGAGTCAAAAGACTTGCTGCAGGAAACCCAATCTATCCGTTAACACAAAACCTATCATACATCTCCTTAAACCTATTCACTATTGGAGCACTCACAACCACCTCTGGTAATCCATTCCACTCATTCACTACTCTCCAAGTAAAGAACCTAGTCGGCACACCCTTACTAACCACACTCTTAGACCTGTATTGAAAATTTTTTGTCATTCTTATAGTATCCCTTTAGTAATTTATAAGTTTCTAGCATATCCCCTCTACTCTATCAGACAACTAAACTCTGCAACTCACAATCTATCCTCACAGGGAACACTCCACAGACCTGTCACTCATCTCTGAATTTTCTCCACGACCTCCCAATCCCCAAGAAAAGCAGATGACCAAATCTGAGCACAATAGTCAACATGTGGCTGAATAAAGAGGGATATAAAGCCTTATAAAGAGGAATAATACCCTTCTGATCTTCACTTATCAAGGTGCTCTTCGGCATCCAAGCACTCAATCCCCTGAGCTATTTTGCCAAGTCTTGCAATATGTCCTCTGAATTTCAAATCTCTATCTACCATCACTGTCAGATCCCCAGTCTCATCAGTTTCCTGTAAACTAGTACCATCAATATGATATGAAGTATGTAATCTTTTTATCCAGAAGTGCCTTAACCTTACATTTTAAAACATTGAATTAACTGTCCTTGGCTCACACTACCAATTTATTTAAATCATCCTGTAAGATATCACTTTGATAAACTATTGCTCTCCTAGTTTTGCATCATTCGCAAACTGAATACCCTCTCTTCAAATGTTCTACTATATCATTAATATACTTAATGAGTAACAGTTCTAGTAGTACAGAGCTCCAGGGCACTCAACTAGTCACCCTCATTTGCCTTGATTCCATTCCATCATACGCCACCTTCTGGTCTTTATCATACCCCCCTCATCCATGCCACCAGTAATACAATATACAATAATTTGCAATTATTAATAATAACTTACTTATACAATAATTTGCTATGCAGTATTCTGTCAAATGCCTTTGCAAAATCAAGCAATATCATGGTGTAGCCATTTCATTTTTCCAATTCTGCTGTCAGCTTACTATAAAATATGAATAACTTACTGACGAAGGCTCTACCTTTTACAAAGTCATGTTGACCCCTATAGAGTATTATATTTTGATTGAAGTATAATTCTGAGTGAAAATTGGAATATTGGTTTAAATTTTAATGTAGTATTGTTTATTTTTGATAGCTTGTTGTGTCTGTGATTTTGGTGTGAATTCAGTTTTATTTAACTTAGTATTTTAACGATACGTTTCATAGAATAGCACATGGTGCCAATGCCACATAGGATAATGACGTCCAAAAATACGACGCCTTTGTTCAAAAACTGTAATATGAGGGAGTTTGTCCGATGTCATGTGTGTGGGATGTATGCATTCAAGAAGAAGGCTGGAGTTTGGATGGAAAGTGATAGTGGTGGGTGAATGTGCAGAAAGTGTAAGCAAAGTGAGGAATTGAAGTATGTGTCAGGTCGTGAGATGGTTATGGTTGAAGAAAGCCAGAATGTGAGCGAAAATAGTGGCTTGATAGGGAATTGTGATGTTGTACAAGATGGCAATGAGAGCGGTGATCAGAGAGAGAGAGAGAGTGAAAGCAACTATACAGAGAGAGAAAATGGTTTAAATCATAAAAAAAAAAAATGAGGAATTATTTGTAGGGAGGGAAATCGCAGTTGCACGCAGTGATACACAGTGAGAGTTGAAGCACCTGCAAAACTCTTTCCAGAGTGCCTCGGCTAACGGAAATAAACAAGTGTTTGAAAGGAAAAATAAGCGTAAGAGTGGGAGAGTTTCTGAAGTGAAGGAAAGCGTGTTGTATGGTGACTTGTTATTAAGAGGAGTGATAGATGGGAGTTAACTAAATCGTACTTACCAGGTGCAAAATTTAAGCATGTAAGTGAGAGTATTAGAGCACAAAAATAGAGGGTGAAAGAACTGATAGTTGTGGCGGGTACGAATGAATTGAAAGGAGATAAATTTTTTTTTTTTTTTGAGAGAGGACTTCAAAATATTGTTAAAGGTAGCGAAAAAAAAGAGTGACAGAGTTAGGATTATGAGTCTGTTGTTGTGGTAGTGAAAGAAAATAGTTTAGAAGGAGGGCCATAATCACAAATGACTTTATGTGCAGGTTATGCAGATGGTGTGGTGTGGAATTCGTGGACGTGTGGAATGAATTTGATGGCAGAAAGGATTTATACAAGATGGATGGCCTGCATTTGAATGGATTTGGTGTGCGGAGACTGGAAAAAGTGTTGCTGAATGAAGTGAAACTGGATGTGCAGACCCAGTGAAACTAGAACTACCAAGGAGGGGTGGATATGCGGACATCAGTGAGATAGTTGAGTGTAAGAATGTATATAATGTACCCGAGCCAGTACTAAGGACAAGAAATCGGAATGGGATAGTTAGAATAATGCATCAAGATAGGAGCGAGACAAAGGGACCTCTGCATTTCATGTATACTAATGCCAGGAGTATTAGGAACAAGATGGAAGAATTTTTGGCCTTGATTGGCTCTTCCTGGCCACAGGTTATTGGCATTAGTGAAACATGGCTGACGGAAGATGATATAGTTAATGGGATGGAATGTGTAGGTTACAGTGTGTTTAGGAGGGACAGAGAGAATAAAATGAGGGGTGGAGTGTTATTAATGATAGCTGATGCACTGCAGCCAAGGAGAAGTTGAAGTTGCATTGCAGGATAATGAAAATAGCTCATTTGAGGCTATTTGGTGTGAGATTGAGACTGGCAGAACATAATATATAGTTGGGTGCGTCTATAGACCAGGTGATGGAATAGATGGTGGAGATATTATGCATAAGCAAATAGAAGAAATGAATAGAAGGAGAGTAATTATTATGGGGGATTTCAACTATGGTAACATTCATTGGAAGGAGGAGAGGACACATGTAAGGAAATGGATTTTATTCAATTATTAAGGGATAACTATCTGAGACAGCATGTAATTGAAAATACTAGGGGTTTGAGAGCGCTTGACCTGGTAATAGCATCTGAGAACTTGACTATAATGAATATGACCATATTTGCCACCTATTGGTGAGAGTGATCATAAGGTTTTGACCTGGGAGGTGGCTAAAGATGTGGAAGTTACAATTAAGACAGGGTACATGTGGAATTATTGGGCTTGTAAGTATGACAAGCTTAGGAGATTGCTCGGATCAGTGCCATGGCATGTACAACTGCAAGAGCTGGATGTCGATAGAGCATGGGAAGTGGTCAAGGAGCATTTACAGGAGGTTATGGCTGATTGTATACCTAGGGTCCGAATAATAAAACAAGTAGGGGTTAAATGGATGAATAACACCTGACGTGGAAGCTTGAGCTGCAAAAAAAAAAGAAACAACTGTGGAGGGAATTTAAAGAAAGAGGTGACCTGCTGGCACACGAACAGTATAAAGCGCAAGCCAGAAGGGTAACGAGTGTGGTAAAAAAAACCAAAAGCAAATTATGAAAGGAAACTAGCTATGCAAGTTAAAGACAATCCCAAACAGTTCTTTCAATATGCTGCAAGCAAAAAAAAATTGTACATGGCAGAATGATTTTAATGAACGACGATCATAAGGAGGTAACTGAATCAGTCGATATAGTGGAATTACTGAGCGAGCACTTTGCAAGAGTATATCATCCAGGTGGTGACATTGGAAAAATGAAGGAACCATTAGTTTATACAGGAATTGTAATGAATGAAGTGGAGGTGAATAGTCTATTACAGAATCTTAATATGAATACATCTGTGGGATTGGATGGTATACCAGCATGGGTCTTACGTGAAGCAGCTAAAGAATTATCAGCGCCCTTGACCATGTTTTTATTTAATCTGAGTCTCGGGTCTGGTTTAGTCCCGAAGGTGTGGAAAGAGGGGAAAATAGTTCCACTGCATAAAGGAGGATCCAAGACTACTGCTGAAAATTAAATTACCGACCGATCAGCATATCAGGAGTCGTTAAGGTCTTGGAAAAAATAGTCAAGGGAAAAATACAGGAATGGATTGATGAAAATGAGATGCTGATGATGCTGTATGGGGAACAGCATCATCAGCTGTTCAAGAAATATGTGAACAGACTCCTCCTTTCCTCTCTCTTGTGCACACACACACACAGCAGCATTAGTGTGCCATAAGTCTTGTAGCCTTTCATGTGTGTGGATCAGATATACAGGGTGATCATAAATTGGAGATGCCAAGTTCACTGTGACATGTACAAGTTGTTCTCAGTGTAGATTTGTTCATTGTGGAAGTGAAATATCTTTTTCCCAGCCACAACGACTTTTCATTTTGGAAAGTTCTAATCGTTCTTACCGATGTCTTGCTGAGGAATTTTGCAAGAAATATCAGGGTACAGCAATCCCTCAGAAGTCAACGATAACAAGATTAGTGCAGCATTTTCAGAAAGCTGGATCTGCTGCAGACAGGAATTGCTCTGGAAGACTTTCCAGTTTGATGGACAATAAAACAGATGACTTAAAGGGAGCACTGCGGTAGTCCACAGCAAAAAGCCTAAGAAACTTGCCATGCAGTGATCAATGCCATACAGCAGTGTGCAAAAGCTGCAAGATCATTACATATTCATCCATATTGTATGCACTCAGTCCATGAACTGAAGGACCCAGATAAAGGCAAACGAATAATCTGCAGATGGTTAAGCTTATTTGTTGAAGAACGTAGGATAGAGATGCTTTTACAGTTTTCTTCAGTGACAAGGCTTTTTTTTTTTTTTTTTAATTCAGTGAGTATGTGAATAGTCAAAACAATAAGATTTGGTCACATGGAAATCCGCATACTTTTCATGAAAAAGTTTTGCATCATTCCCAAAAAACTGGAGTCTGGTGTGCAATATCATTGCATCGTATAGCAGTATCCATTTTCTTTGAAACGATGGTAAATAGTTCCATCTACCAAAGCATCATCACACAGTTAGTGGCACTCCTTGATGTCAGTGAACACCACTGTTGGTTCCAGCAAGACAGTAACATGTGCCACATGTCAAATATTACCATATATTTTTTGCAAGAATTTTTCAGCAACTGTCTCATCTTGAAAGAATTGTGGCCTCCAAGCTAGATTTATCAGCACCCAATTTTTTCCTTTTGAGGTATCTGAAAGATGTTTATTGGAATAATCCTCACACATTGGATGAACTAAAAATGAACACTGGTAGAAGGTAAAAAGAGCACAAGTTTGCATTCACAAAGGAGGTGGCCACTTTCAACATATGCTATAATGAGGTTCCCATTCTTCTTTTGTTGTAAAGGTCTGATTATAATCTATATTTGTAGCTGTTTCATTTTTCATATACTTGTAATTAAACTTGACACAGATATGTGTTATTTCTGGGTTGTACGACTTTAAGATCAGAGACAGAGAGAGTGTGCGAGTGTGTGTATGTAAAAATTCCATTACGTTAACCACCACTCCAGAGATATTCATTGGTCTAATTTGCTACTTCTGTCTTAGAGACACCTTTATGTAATGAAACTATCTTATCCTTTTTCAACTCCCTTGGAACCTTCCTATAAAGCTGAGACAGATTAAACAACTTTGTCAGAAGCACTGCCAGTTCACTTGCACATGAGCAGACATACAGTCTAAGCCTACTGCTATATTCACACTGATATTTTTCAATATACTAAGTACCACCAGTTCATCTACCTCAATGCTCACATCAGCCTCCATCACTTAGGTAACTGCAAAGTAACCACTTAGATAATATACCCTTTGAAAGTGATCACTCAATAGCTTAACTATTTCTTCTGCCACTTTCCTACCATCAGCACTGAGTAGTTATTTTTCCCATAATAATCATTCTTTCTCTTGCTTGCCATGTAGGAAAAAAAACCCTTATGGATTTACTTTGGCCTGCTTAGCTAACTTTCTCTCAATATCTGATTTAGCCTTCCTTAGCATACTAGTTACTCTTTTTGCTTGTGCTTATGTTGCACAAGCAAAAATCACACAGTTAGTGGCACTCTGTTCACCTTTTCAGGTTATGAGTTAACCATAAAGTTAACTTATAACCTTCTACCTATGCTCTTCTTCCTATCCATTAATAATTTATGTACTAATAGAAATGTAATTAATATTTTAAAATGAATAAACAATCATATGTAAAGTGGAGGGAAAAAGTTATAAAATTTTTATTCAAGGATTAAGTGCATCTTTGGTAAGAACTGAACTGGAATACAATGCTAATATAAAATCACATAAAAAAAATCAATAGATAGATAGAAAATGAAATATTAATGAATATTCTATCACTTCATTAGAACTTGATATTTTTTCTATTTAAACTCACCATTTTATATTAGTATTAATTTTTCTGTTAAGTTTGCTTACACTTGTATTCCAATTTCAGTCCATACTGAAGGTCATCATCATCAACAACCATGGGTCCAATGCCCGTAGAGTGTCTGATGCCATCTTGATACGATTCTTCCAAACATTCTATTTTGTGCAAGATGACTCAGTTTGTGTATAGAGTTTCTGCACCATTCTCTGTTTGGTCTTCCTTTTTTGTTCTTTCCTTCAATCATCCCAAACAGCAGCATTTTTATTTTCCTCTCATCGTTCATTCTACATATATGGCCAAAGAGACGTAGTTTCCTTTTGATTATTTTCTGGATCAGGTTTTCTTTTGGTTGTATTCGTCTATAGATTTTCTCATTGTTCACTTTCTGAATCCAGCTTATTCTCAGATCTTTCTATAGCACTTCCTCTCAAATACTAATATCCTCCTTTCAGATTCTCTCAGGAGTACCCAGGCCTCACATCAATAGGGTATGCTGCTGCTGAAGATACAGGTTTCTAGAATGTGCAGTTTAGTTTGCATCTTTATAGCTCGGCTCTTCCATATTTTGTCCATGGCTTTTAAAATAGTTGTTGCTCTGGCTATTCTCATTTTAATCTCTTTTTTTTGGGGTACAAGTCATGCGTCATCCAAGATATGTGAGGTGTTCCACATTTTCCAGTTGAAATCTGTCTATGGTAACTCTGTTCAGTAACTCCTGTTGTCCAAATATCATTGTTTTAGTTTTTTCAAAGTTGACATTTAGTCCATATCTTTTTCCTTCTGTGTATAGTGTTTGCAATGTCTGTTCCAGCCTTGCTGCATCTTCTTCAATCAGGATGATGTCATATGCAAAGCAGAGGTAGTTTATTCTCATGCCATTTATTGAAATGCCTCCACCTTGCTCTTTAATCTTATCTAGTGTTCTTCCCAGATGTGTGATGAAGATGATTGGTGACTCAAATGTGCCTAGACTCAAGATCGTCCATAATCAAAACCATAAACACCGATCTTCTTGCCATTATTCAGTACAATGATGGCAACCTAAGGAATGCCAAACACAGGCCTGTTTTTATTTCTCATAAGAAAGACTTCACTTCCCTTTACCATTAAATACTCAGATCTCCAAGAGCAGATCTTTTCTTAGGGTGACTCTTCTCTGGCCTTCTGAGATACAAACTTACCATTATTATTCATATCCTCCTCAACCTCCCAGAAATTGTCCTCTTCTATTCAAGACCCTACTTCTCACCTGTACAATTCTAACACTATATATATCTGAAACTTATCCAAAGTCAAGTGTTAAGGATAGTGCATTAAAAAGTTTCCCAAAAATGCATGATGCTATATCCAGTATGAGTATTTTCATGAGAACGTCAACTGAATGGGATACGATCAATTCCTCCCCTTTCCACTAAGCACGTAAAAATGCAAGCAGATTTCATCAGGTCAACATCCACACCCAGTTCAGCTTCAAATTACTGCAACTTCTCATCCTCTGCTTTCATTCCATCTATTCCAAAGATTGAAACTTTTAGTTCACGAAACAGATTAGAGTTCTTCTTTTACTTTAAATTCCTATTCTTATTCATCTTATTATTAACTACTTGCTGCTTCCTTCATCTGCCATTCTAAAGTTGTTCAATCAAAGTGTTAATATAATGTATTATCAACACTGTATCAAAACAGCCAGCTGCTGAAATTTCACTGTTTTTAAAGGCAAAGAAATAAACGAATAATCAGTCGTATTGTCATTGCTAGAAGCAATATCAGCACTACATATTTTCATTTATTTTTAATAATCCAAGTGGCATATAGTTTAAAAAAAAAATAATAAAATTTTCAAGAAATTTAGAGCATCTGTACAATTTTTTTAAAGGGTGAAAACATCACTCTATAAAATGCAGCAGACAGAGAAGTGTTTGGATCAAATGAGAGAGAACCTGAATATGAAAAAAAGGTGACTGTCCATATTTATGACAATGGCATGAGACAATCTGATAATGAGAGAGCCATAACTATAGAGATAAAATCAATCTTGATAAGTTAGAAGATTGATTTTATCTCTATAGAAGAAAGAGGCACTGGTCTGGCCTAACAGTATGAAAAATATCTATCCATACCCAGGACTTGAGAAATGCATGTGCATTTCATTATTCAGTTAATAAATAATGATTGACAGTGCAGAGATAGGGAAGAATATTATAAGTTATAGTGACTTGAGTGGATATTAATTGTAACTTTGGATCTCATCATACTTTTTTTTTTCCTTTACTACCAACTTAAAAATCATTCATTAAATATACTCAACGGAAGTTCGTGCAAATATACCAAACTTTTATTTGTGTTGACTAATTTGTCAAGGAGATTCGGATACACATCTCAGGAAAATGCCTGAGGAATTGGGCAGATATCTAATCTTACTGACAATGTACAGAAATAATTTATCAGCTTTAAATAAGACAAAGGATAATGATTGCCAATTTAATGTTGCAAAAAGCAAGATTATGCACTTTGGTTGCATATGGTGTATCATATTGATGGTATTGGTTTGCAGGAAGTTGATGAGGCTAGGGACATGGGGATAATAGTGAATAAAGAGTTAAAGTTGAGAGGGCATATTGCAAAAGTTGGTAAAATAGCTCAATGAATTACTTGGATGTTGAAAAAACACTAAGTAAAGATAAGGAAGTTATTATCCCTCTTATGATTTGGCAATATCTTGACTTGTGTAGAGATTTGGCCACCTGGGTTTCTTGGGGACCAGGAGGTGGTCAAAAAGATTCAGAGACGAGTGACCAAGATGGTGACAGGTCTGTGAAATACTCTCTACAAGGATAAGATGAAGGTTTGTGGGTTACAAACCTTCAACCAAAGTTTGTGGGTTAGTTGAGAGGCAGAAAAAGGGAGAGGAACATAATAGAAACTTTTAACATATTAAAGGGTTTTATATAAAATTTTGCTTGCATCAATTTCATGACCAATAGAGAACTATCAGCCATCCGGAAGTTGTGAAAGAGTGTTGTTAGTAGGGGTGTATGGACCAGATTTTTTGCGTGGCGAGTGGAATGGCTTGCCAGAATTGGTTGCGAGTTCCTTAATGGTGAATGGATTAAAGGAGAGGTATGATAGCATTTGCATGTGTAATGGTTGATTTGGGTCTTCCATGATGAGTCTCTGGACACCACGGAGATGCCATAAATAATAATAATAATAATAATAAATGGATAATGCTTACATCTCGTGAATGCTTGCATTTGTGGAAAAAAGTCTACCTGTGTTATGAGAGGGGAAAACCCTGAGGTATTAAAAAACATTGCTATCATAATTTATGAATTACTTTTGGGTCCTTTTATGGTCATGCCTGAAAAAAAGGCAAGACCAAAAAAGGATTATAAAAAGGCCAGTCTTCAATGGTGATGGCAATGTTTTTTAAGGGATAGAAAATTCTTCCAATTATAAGTAAATTCAATCAGATCACGTTCCAAATGAGGTGTTATGTGGTGAAACAACATGGCCAAGTCTTAGATAACTATGAAATGGATATATGGTAAAAATAAAAAATAATAAAAAAATATTTTATAACTGAAATATTTAATTTTTCAGATTGCAAAGTCTTCCTCAGGCAACTTTCTGCTTTTATCTACCACAAAGGAATTAAACTAGACCCTGAAAATAGAGCACATACAGCAGACAATGAATACATATAATTTATCCTATTATCCTGTCAAATCAGGCCTCAAACTACGGCGAATACCACAAATGGATAGAAGAGTGAAACATAAGAACATACTGAGAAAATGCAGAGAAAAAAATTAACAGAGGTATGTGAATAGTAGCTAAACAAGTAATGGAAACGTGACAGAATTCCAGAAGTTATTGAGAAAGCTTAGAAATAGAAAAGAAATGGATCAATGCTACAAGTGATATAAAAATTAAAACCAGAGATTCTCTGTACAGGGAGTAATAATTTTTAAATATTATTAAATGAGAAGTGACAAAAGTGGTAAAAAAATTCCTCAGTAGGAATTTCCCCTAATGAATGTTTTCAGGTTAAGATTTACATAAGCATATTGAGAAGCGGCTAAAAACTGAAAGAGAAACTTAACAGCAAGCCAAATAAGGATTGTATCAATACAAATCCATGTTTCCACGAGTCAAACTATTTGTCAAGAAACCAGAGGAATAAAAATATATATGTATACATATCTATAATAAAAAATATCTCTATTTAAATTTTGCAGGTTTGCACATTTACTGGAACTAAACTATGGGCGTGTGTGGTTCTTTTACGATAATAAAAATTTAAATTATTTGAAATTTCTTAAATAAATTTTGACACAACAGCCACACGTTGGTTCGCTAAATGTAACGAACCGGGGGTGTCACTAGGCAGGATAATCGTTAAAAACCCGAATATTCAAAAAATTCTCAAAAGTTAAAGCAGATGTTGATAAAGCCACTTCGCTTTAATCGTTGAATAAAATGAATTTTAATTAAAGTTAAAATTTATTTGAACTAAAGTTTAAAAAATTCTTGCATTTTACAAGTTACTAAATTCTTAGTAACTTGTAAAAATGTTTTAATAATTTTTATAAGTGGAACTATCTTTTAGAAAAATAAAAGAAACTCAAAATAGATGAGAAAATAAGAAAAGAATTCAGAAATAATTAGAACATTTAATATAAGTATTCAAAAAATAATATCTTTACAAAATAACACAAGATAAATTAAATTACATAAATATACTTGATATTTTTTTAATTAAAATTTCATGGTTTTTGATTTCATATTCACAAAATTAGAAATAATGGTCTTAACGTCTAATTCCGCACATATATCATTTTCAATAGCTATTAATGCTAAACTAACAAGCCTTTTTTGTGACATACTTGTTCTTAAGAATGTTTTAATTATCAACTTGGAAAAAGGAGCGTTCACCGCTTGCTACACTAACAAGTAAGGTTAATAGTATTCTTAAAGCAATTGAAAAGTTAGGGAAAGATAAATTATTGGACACAATAAAATTAAGAATATTGAAAGGGTCTTGAATATTTAAATTATCCTTCGTATAGTTCTATTGCATTTAAGTCTTTATTGTCGCAGTCCTTCAAGAGAATCTCTAAATCGTCACAATTTTTTCATAAATCTTCGTTATTAATTTGTAGTAATCTATACAAGAAATTGAAATTATCATAATATGTTTTTAGTTGTTCAAAATGTTCTATTAACGAACACATTGCAACATCTAGAAGTGTATAAAATACATTCACTCTAAATTTATCTTCTGGCGATTATGGGATTTCATCATGATTACCTTGATGGACCTGTGGTTTCAGTCCGGATTTCTCCATGACTGCAGGTCGTAGAGTCCAGCTATTCCTGTCTTGGGCCTTTCTTCTCCATTTTCTTCCAACTTTCTTAATCATTGGGTCTTCCCACCTTAAGGCTGGTCTTCAAGGTTTCCTTTTGATATCTCTCGGATACCAGTTTGTAACTCTGACTGTCCATCTGTTGTCTCTCATTCTGACAAGATGTCCTGCCCATCATCTTTTGCTGTTGTAGATTGTTTTTATTTCTGTGAGTCCAGACTTCTTGATTTCTGTGTGTCTTACACGGTCTATTTTGTTTATATTGCATATTCTATTGCACATTGAGTTGTTATTAAGCTTTGTTCTTCTTTTAAAGTTGTGTTCCATGTTTCACTGCCATAAGTTAATGCTGGTAAGATGTGACTATTGAAAAAATGGGCTCTTATGTCTATATCTATGTTTTGGTTGGTAATTGTCGATTTTATTTTGTTGAAGGCCATCCAAGCTCTTTTTCTCCTTGCTACTTCATTTGATATATCATTATTCATTTTTATGGACTGGCTGAGGTAGATGTATTCTTCAACTTTTTCGATCATGATGCTCGTAGTCAAATTGTTCTGTCTTCTTTCGTCGTCGAACTTCTGTACCAGTTTTAAATTCTTGTCCTCCATCCACCTCTTCACTCAGTTCTTTTGTCGATTTTAGAACTTCTTTAAAATTTGTATCTGATTGATACTCTTGTAAGAATATTTTTAAGTTTTCGATAGATTCTAAAGCAAGTGTAATGTTCATATTTTTGTCTTGAAGCATTTTACTCACAGGGTTTATTCTGTTAAGTAAATCATGCTAAGTTATAAGAGAGCGAATAAATTTCTAGTCCTTTATTTTAGCACATAATGATTGTGCTTCATGCTGAGTTTCTTTATTAAAATTTTCATTATTTAAAATTTCAAAAAGTGCATCGTAAATTTCTCCTAACTGATATCGTAGAGGGTGGATTACATTAATTTTACTTTCCCATCGCTGTTTCAATGTTTACGAACTTTAAAAGGATTGCCCAATGTTTGTAAGATAATGAAAAGAAATTTTATATTTCTTGAATAACTGCAAAGAAACTAATTGTATCTGCATTCACTTTGGCTACATCGTTAATGATTAAATTTAGAGTATGAGCAGCACATGGGACGTAAAAAGCTCAAGGATTTTTGTTCAAAAGCAAATTTTGGAGCCCATATTTTTTCCCTTTCATATTTGCCCCATTGCCATACCCTTGACCTCGCATGTCTTCAATGGGACTATTCCATTATTGTTGCACAAAAACCACGTCCTGTGGAATCTGATATATCTGCAAAACCTAAAAAGTTTTCCCTGATCTTGACAATTCCATTGTCATAGGAAACAAAGCAAATAATAATGGTCATTTGTTCTGTTTTACTTGCATCAGGTGTGCAGTCTAAAATTATGGAATAATATTTAGATTTTCGAATTGATAATAAAATTGTATCCCTGATTGCGTTACTTAAAGTTTCCAATATTTCATTTTGACTATCTTTACTCAAATAGTGTACTCTATATTATTTCGTTGTATGGCCTTTTCAACATGATTTTCCATAACGGGATCAAACTTCGCAAACCGTTAGACTAATTTTAAAAAATTGCCGTTATTCCCGTTATTCCTTTCATATAATTTATCAGATGATCCACGAAAACCTAAATTTTGGCTACCAAGGAATTTTATAATTTCAATCAAGCGTTCTAAAACACTCGTCCAATGTTTCTTTTCCATTTCATACGTGCTTTGAGTCTGGCAATCAATAGTAGTTTTGTTTTTTAAATTTTTATCAAGTTCCTTCCATTTTAAGAAATTTCTCATGTGAGTTAAACTAGTCTCATGTCTATGCAAAGTTTTACTTATATTTCTCCAATCGTTATAACCTTCTACAAGACTACTTGATTCAGTAGGTGCGAAAAGTTTGTAACGAGAGCAAAAAACAGAATTTAAAGTTTCAGAATAAATGAGCCATGTTCTTGGCACGAGCTCCCAGTTTTCCATTTTCCTATTATAATATGTGTCGCCAAATTTACGACGATATGTATCCCTGGGATATATTATAGTTTTCTTTTGAACAGGCCCCATTTCAATTAAAACAACTCGTAATTTTTCATCAATATTTCCCTTCACCAGGATCTTCTAGATTTACAGAGACTAACAATGTGCTAGTTTCGTGGTCAACTACAACTAAATCTTCTCCTAACTGTTTTTCACTTAAATCATGTGTCTTGTTATCTTGTTCAATAGTGCTTTCATGAAAACTGGATGATGTGCACGGTTCTTCAACTCTGATTTCTGATGTATCGAGTTGGTTACAATCTGCATCAGAATATTTTAATAAATTTATTAAGAGCCCCAGTTTGTTTCTTAATATCTGCTTCTTTCGCAGCATGACGCTTATGCACTGGATCATTTTTTTAAAATTTTTGATTCCATTTCTATTTTATACCCACAAGAAATTATTACACAACACGACACAGAGACGAAATAATAGTCTGCACTGCGCTACTGTCAGTAGCCTACTGAGATGCGTACCATATGACTGGCTAACTAGCAACAAATGTTTTGTACGAAAATTTGTTTCTGCGCATAAAAACCGTTCACCGTTTCACTTTAGATAGACTGCAGTAGGCACAACATTCTGTAGGCAAGCATTTAGCCTGCTCTCGCTGCAAAATTGTAAACAGCCAGCTGATCAAAGATATACAAAAATATACAATTTTTTAAACTTTTATTCAGTGTATCTGGCCTTATTTATTCTAATATTGATCATTCTAAGAATTTTTTTTGTTTTTATGATAAAAATTTTGTTTCTTGAAAATGAACTTATGAACCATGCCCAGGTGGCGGTGCCCCCCTTCGTAGTGGCGCCTGCATGCCTGCTTCCACTGGCTCTGTATATATATCAAAAACAGATATCATTTCGTTGTAAAAAAAAAATTTTTTTAATTTGAAGATGAAAGCATTATTTATTATACACATATCTCCATGGAGTAAAAGAAGATATCATGAGAGACCCATTATTCAAACATACTAACCATTATTTACAAAATGCCTATCATACCTCCTTAAATTCATTCATTAGTGATGAAGTACTCATACCTATCTCTGGCAACCCATTTGCTATCCTCCAAGCAAAACATCTAGCCCTAATACCCTTGCTATACAATTTCCAGGGGTTACATCTTGTTTTTTTCCCTTGCTGATATACTGAAAAAGAAAAAAAAGTCTTCAGTATCAACTCTATAAAACCCCTTGAACAATGTATGTTTCCCTCTTTTTTCACTTATCAGTTGGTTTCTGAAGACTGTAGACTTTCAATATATTCTCATAAGGAGCATTGCACAGACTCATCACAATCGTCTTCACTCACTTTTGGATCATCTGCATCATTTCTTCAGAATCAAGGCAACCAGATCTATGTGCAGTACTCCAAAAGTAGTCTTATAAAGGAGAATAATAACTTCCCTACAGGGCTGGCCTTTTCTATAAAGGGGCCCGGGTGCAAGAAACCTTTTGGGGCCCTAAAATATTTTTCAAAGGTAAAAATTAAAGGATTCGAAATAAACGTACTGTAAAATCTCTTACCTGCAAATGATTTTGGCACAGGAAAAAAAAAAAAATAAATAAATAAAAAAACACATTCGAAACATAATACGTTTCTGCAAATGTGTACCGACTGTGCCCACTTGATCGTGGGGCCTGGGTGCACTGCACCCACCGCACCCCCGAGATGGCCGGTCCTGCTTCCCTATCCCTTTTTGTCAGTGTTCTTCAACAACCACATAATGGGAAAAAAAAAAAAAAAAAAAAAAAAAAAAATTAAATAGGAATCATTGACACACAAACAAGTCCACATAATGGAATATATTTTAGTGACCCCCCCCCCCATCCTAAAGAATCATAAATTTTCATAGTTATGCACCTTACAGCTAATTCAATTACCTGGCATTCAAAACTTATACAAAAGCTTTCCTTTTAATCCTCCCCCATTATTAAAAAGTTCTCCATTAGGTTAAGCTATGTGCGTAATGGAGGAAGAGGTATCAACGTAGGATTCGTTAATGGAGTATACTAAATTTTTTTTTTTTGAAGGAACTTAGAAGGAAGTCTCTTTTTTAGTCAGCTCTGCATGTATTGTTCTGCTGCTGAAATATCTCATAAGCAAAAAGTAACATCAACAATATATGGTGCAGTTCAAGCAAAAATAAAAATGCTATGACCTTCAACCACTATATACTTGTCAAGTGGTCTTTGTGTACAATGGCAAAAAAAAGTGCATGTGATTTTCATTCATTCATTCAAAAGTCGTTGTAAATGATGCATATCCATTAATGCTAGTCATACCTGATTGATCCTATGAAGCGTGGTTCAGAAAATAATAATGGTTACCCCATGGTTATTCATATTCTTTGAATATAAATGAGTATAAATTGGGCATAAATGCTACATAGACAACTGGCAAGATATGCAAGACAATGACAAGAAATGAGAAAATAGACAGAGCAAAAATTGTTAAAAAACAAAACAAAAAAACATGGGGCCTGACCAACAGTTATGACAATGAACTGAATCTGATTCAAGCCAAACATGGCAGGTGCCTGCAAAAAGATTCAATGCGGGTGATAAACCCATTCACCTGCATTTTGCATCCAATGGAAACAATGTACAGACTCAGCAAACAGGTTCCACATGAAGTCAAAGAATTTGAATGAGCCTATCAATCTGCTAGCCACAAGCTATTTATGAACTGGACATTGATGAGCAATGATGGCTTATATACAGTAATACTAAATGAATGATCATGTAATTAAATGTATAAGTTTGGTTTAGTAGTTCTGTCGTCTGAGACCACATTTTAAGATAATCAATGGATTTAATTATTACTATTATTTGACACCTCCAGGGAGTCCAAAGGCTCATTGAGGGAGGGTACCTGCTCTACAACTCTGTCTCCACCACTCAATCCACCAACTGACCGCAACTACACCAAGACCATCTACCGCCAACCACCACTTTCACAGACAATCACAAACATCCATGACCATGGCAGGTTTCAAACCTGAAGTCTTTTGGCTGGAGAGTGGATACACTAACCACTAGGCCAACCAGGCTGGCAGGTGCCTGCCATTAATAAAATATAATCTTACAAGTTTCGTAAGTTGTCAGACTTACACTGTCAGGGGTATTAGCAAAAGTTGTACAGAAAAGAGACTAGACATAATTAATTACACATATTATATGTTATCATAACTTCACAATTCATACATATAATCAGAATAAAAACGTTAATTACTATATATGTGTTGGAACAATACTAATTGCTGCTGTCGCGTTCTGTAGCGATGCACATATTATATCTATGTCTGGCAGTTAGATTTTTAATGAAAACAGACCAAACTTGGTGTAGGATTTAGCCATGATTTTTGTTACACTGTATGGGGATCCACAACATTTCAGGGGACTCCTTGAACTTCCTTGTAAAACAATTATCATCAACCAAAGGCATTTTTGTTTGTTGCCAAACTACTTGATGGCCTGTGGTAGTCATATGGTGCCAAACCTAATTTATGCCATCTTTTTTTGTCTTCTCTAACATGCTCAGACATGAGGATCTCCCCTAACCTTCTCATTTGGCTTACATAGCAAATGCCACAAGAGCAATGAATCTCAAATGATAGGTTTTTCATGGGATGATGTGGAGGTTTTGGTAAGAAACTGGAGATTTTATGCAATAGTAAGAAAAGCCACTTTAATGATATTCTTGTGAAGCAATTTTGTAATATTCTTGATGTAAGGTAGCATGATTGCATCCTTAAAATTTTGTTTAAGTACAGGAGCTGTAGGAGGTGTATTAAGAATTTTGTTGATCATTTTGGGGTTCATAACCACTGAGGGAAGGTTATGCCTCAGATAGTGTAGTTCTTCATTCCTATTAATTGACATGCTGGACATCTTGTATGCACTATCTTGTAATGTTTTAATCATGCCTATATTTTGTAATGGATGATGGTGTGAAGCAGTATGTAAAAATCTTCCAGTTGTGATAAATTTTCTATATACTGAATAATCTTTTTTCTTCTTCATTCATTTTGACAAGGATATCAAGATTAATTTTTTGTGATCTTCCAATTCAAGAGTGAATTTTATGTTGGGATGCAAACTGTTCAATAGTCTTTGAAATGAATTAAGTCATCCACTGTTCTTGACCAAATAATGAAAATACCAATACAACATAACTGTTTTTGGTTTCTTGTAATGGTTCTTAATAGCGTTTGTTTTGAAATTTTCCATAAAGAAGTTGACCAAGGCTGAAGATAGTGGGGAACAACCCATGGCAAGTCCTTTTTTGTTCCCAATATTTATCCTGAATTATAAAAAAATTGTTGTCCATACAGTGTTTGAATAGTCTTACTGTCTTACAGCAACTAGCATTGTTCAAACCCATATACAGTAATTAATTTAATGTTTTTATTCTGGTTATTTATATATATGAATTGAAGTTCTGATAACATATGTGTACTTAATTATTTCTAGTCTCTTTTCTATATAACTTTTGTTAATACCCTTGATGATATAAGTCTGACAACTTACAAAACTTACAGGGTTATATTTTATTACACTCATTATCTAAAAACATGTGGTCTCAATACTGGAAACTCTCTCTATAGCACAATTAGTTTTCATCCAGTAAACTTGTGCTATACACAAGTCCACAAATCATCAATAGAAGCCTGCTATATGTCAGGTAGAATACAGTTGGTATATAGTGCATTACAAGTTCTGCCTTCTGCCTAAAAGAACAAGAGAATGTTTGCTCAATAATATAAATGCAGAAACTTCATAATGCATTGTTTGAAAAAAAGTTTGCACTGATGACTTATATCTTCAAGACAACAAAAGCAAACATGCTGCAAGTGACTTAGGACAAATTCCACAACATTAAATAGGAAATTCTATCTTATCCTCTTTATTTCCCAGGCATTTTGCTATCTGATTATCTTTCTCCTAATGAGACACAGATATATAACCAAGAAGTACTGAAAATGGAAACTAATGGTTTTCTTCACTTTTAACAATCAGGAGTTTTAAAAAAAAGTAGATTTTTAAACATATCTTGTTGGAAAAAGCTTGGTTTAAAGGCACAATTTTTCTGAATGAAGTGCATTGTTCATTTTCTTACAAAAGTCTTAATTTTATCCTGAAAAGACAAGCTTTCGCCCATCCATCTTTGATCACCTGATATTCAATATTTAACTGCATTCAGCAGTTCTGAACTAAAATGGATATTCTCTTTTGTGTTATTCTATGCTATTAAGTACTTATAGCTATTACAGGATTCATTAAATTTATATGAATACCAAGCTAATTAGAAATTACATTCCATTTTGTGAAACAGTTTTGACAAGCATCACTGAATCTGGAAAATAAAGACCACAGTTCTAACTCCAGCTATAACAAAAGGAATTTTTCCAGGCCTTTTCAAACAAGAAGCTGACCCTAGAGAATGGGGAGGGGGGGGGTTCTGCATCAGTAATTTAGATTATTCCTATAACAAAACAAGCATATGAGTCTCAGAACACACATTAATGTAACATGGAGCACCTATAGGACAAATCATCTTATCATGCCAAAAAAATTAGGTTTGTGAATGGTCAATTACTTAGTTGTAACAGCGTACAAAAGAAAGATGACTATTCCTCTCCTAATTTCATTACAATGCACCAATAATTTAAGCATGAACACCAAATATAAATCAATTTAATGATATTCTAGTGACAACTGGATATAATAAGTCAAGTTGAACCAAAGTTGTCTCGAGGGCATCATATTTTGGCACAAAAATTTCTGTAACTCACATGACATCAAATCATACATTCCATATATTTTCCAGCTTGCACTACAACTTGCTAATCTTTCCCAGCCGGTCACTTGAACAGTAACGGTCACTGGAATCTCATTAGTTGGTACTCACACAGATGACCTGTTTGTAGTTTCAAATGGAAAATGTGTGGCTGATACTGTATTTTGAAATTCCAAAACAAGGATCTTTTACATAAGTGAATAAATCTTTACTTTATACAGATGATATCTGTTTAAACAGAGATCTTCCGAAAGTTTTCAAGATTCATTAGTAATATGAAAATTAGCAATAGAACCTTGATGAACATCTAGACCATTAAGCACAAAAGGAAACAATAACATTCTCAACAGTGAACTGACAGAAAAGGCATTTTAACTGAAATTTTTTAGTAACCAGAATAAATGACAAATCAAATATGGATTATTAAAAAAAAAAAAGGATGATACAGTGAATAAAATTTCATGAAACAAATGACACTACTCAAACACTGAAGTAAACATTAACAAATAGCAATCTGTGAACTAGGTTAAAAAGCAAACTGATACATTACAGATGGCATTTATGGCATTACATATATGAAAGAAACATTAACAATGTAGTTATTTGAAAGGAAACTGACATTAATAGTATTAAAAAATATTTAAGCAAAAATAAAGGTGGGAGTTATCTACAATATCAGGAAAACAGGCATTCAAAGCAAAACTGGCAAGGGGAAAAAAAGACTAAAAAGTTTTTTTTTCTGACAAAAAAAAAAAAAAAAGACCAATTTGGAGGAAATGTTGCTAGGAAATAATGCATTCAATTGTCATTATGTGCCCTCCAAGAGTGGAGTGAAGTGTACACCCTTGAGTGTACATTCCAGGAAATTTGATATTTCTACATTTATTATTAAACATCTGCAAGACTGTTATAAGAATCTTTAACTTTGTTAATTATAGCCTAATAAAAATATATGGCTGTTATACTGATTAGATTGTGTTGACATGATACACACTATATCTCAGAAATCTAGGAATTCTAAAATCTCCAGTATAAAACTGTGATGCATTCAAAGTTGTTGAAATATATCCTGGCAAGTAAGCCCAAACCATTAGATAAGAAAATACAACACAGAAAAAGAGTGTTAAACTGCTCCGGATGCTTTCAGTGAAACCAAATTTTGGGAATCGGTAACATAAACAATAAAATAATAACAACAATAAAAAGGAAAAGTGTTTAATATTTTTCCTGAAATGAAACCATAATAACTAAGTTCTACCTCTTTTAAAAATGCATGTAATTTCAAAGATCAAAAAATGGTTAAATGTTTATAAATGTATTTCAGATATTTGTCAAGAATGCTAATCACACTTATTACCTTTTAGCTTCTTGTTCATCTTCATTAGCTGCTTCAACTTTAAATGGTCATATTAAATTATGGATTAATAAGTTTTTAATATGCAAAATAAGCTATAATTACTGAAATACAATTCGAGACTTAAGATTCACACAAGCACAAAAAGAAAGGAGTAAACTCATATTTTACTGTCCAGAACAAAATGTCACATTGACTGCTGATAATCTTTAAATCCCACACATTTTTAGGCATACAGTTATCTGTTTTGGTAAATAAATATTATCATAGACTTTTAAATCAAGGATGAGGTCAGGTCAATACAGCCTATACCGTTCTTCTTAGTTGTCCATGAAAAAAGGAAAGGATATTGTTAAATCTTGGAATAACTAAACAAGTGTCATATTATATGTTTGTACATGCAAGGTATTACCATTCAACTGATTAAGAGCATTACAAGGAAAATTAAGAGAACAGTGCTCTAAGTTATGTTATACTGAATGAACAAGAAAATACAGCTTAGAAAACCTTGCTCCTGTTTTCCATTACTTGATGGTTATTAACTTTTAACCATCATACACATACAACAGTCCCACCTTGAACTTCCAACCCTGTTGTTTCTAGTAACCTATTCATTTCAGGCTGTTGATAGTTTAATGCTGGAAAAAATTAGGCAAAATTAACAAAGCATGCATATACATAGGACAAAAGTAAATAAAAGTATGTCATCTAATTTAAAAATCAAGACTTAAACAAACCAGCATGCTAATCCACAGATCAGTCGTGAACAGGCCACAAGGCAGGCATAGCATGCAATGACATTCACACGCGAGGTTAACCCAAAAATGCAGATAATAGTAGCAAACCACCCTCAAGACCTCATGTCACCTGTGCAACTGAAATTTGAGCATGCAACTTACTCCAAAGTGTATCTTCTTGTTATAGCTCCAAACTCATTGGTCAAGAAGTGGTACAGAAGTCTGCAAGTCAAATACCCATTTGTCAAAGAACTGGACTGAATCATTATGATGAGTCACTGTGTATAGTCTGTTCTGTTCCTTTAACCCTTTCAGATACACATACTTATGGAAATGGCATCTATGTAATTCCCCAAAGAAAATACATATTTATACCTTAATCACCCTATATACAATTCATACTTTCTTTCACAAATCCTACTGTCTTGTGGGGAGAAAAATAAAGCTACTATTCTAAAATGTAATTAAGGAAACAATGTATAAAAACCTGCTGTTCAAACTGGAGACAGTAAATTGTTTTGTGGAATAAAAAATAAATAAATAAAAACAAAGCAAATGTCATTCTTAATATTAAAATATACAAAATTTGTAAAATACAGAAACTAAAGCAAGTTATTGTTCATATTTAAACATTTAATGTTTACCAGTTGTATGCTGCCAGTATGGCATAACTAACCTAATAGTTGTGAAAATGAGAAAACTAATATGGTTCACTTAAAAATCACAAAATAAATAATAACCAATAATAATAAAGCTAAAAGCTGTATGTCAGAAATTTTTTGCAACCTGGAAATATGCAGTACTTCCCTCCCCTTTTAACTGTAAATAATAATAAAAAAATTGTAATAAAGAATTGTTTAAAAGAGAGCATGCCATTATTAAGAGCAAATAACTTAATCCTGTTCCTTGTGGAAATAATATATTCATATTAAGCAACTAAATAAAAAGATTATTTGCTAGCAAACCTTCAATTAAAGTCAATTAAGATAAACTGTATTCCCATAACCTATTTTAAGTGGAACAGAACAGCCATTTGAAAATAACCCTTTTATTTCAATTAAGACTATACTCAAATAATAAAATAACAGATAGAACAGCATAAAATACACTAGCATATTTATTATTCTAAAATGGCAAAACAAGTTTTAAGTGCAGAAAAACTTCAGGCAAGTAAAACAGAACCTCTTATTCTTTTGCAAAGTGGCTTCTACAGCACTATTTTCTTAGAAATTTATTATTTACATATTAATTGCATTTCAGTGATATATACATCCATTTAAGGATTCAGTAGCTTCCCAAATATCAAAATGTTTCATTTTTAAGTACCATTTTCTTCTAAATCACTAATGTGATAACATAATCTTGGCTGTTCAAATTAAACATATTTGGTCATTTGAAAGTTAAGCATAAAAAATACTAGTAAATGCAAATTGAAAGGAACATAAAAACGTTGTAAACACTCTAGTAGCTAAGGTTGCATGTTCGCATGATAGAGACTGAGTGGACTTATTGTTCTTAATCATTATCATGCATACATGTTTGTTGTAAACGCATAACGTGATTACTAGCTAGCTGTAGTTCAGATGGATTTAGAGAGAGGATGAGGTTTTTCCATGAACTGTTAAGAATAGTACCCTGGTTTCTGTTGAGGTTTCCACCAGTTTTTAACAATACTGTGGCTTCCTTGAATAAACGATGTCTATAAATGTCATCTAAATATGGCATGGAGCTATTTTGCCACTCTATCGTGTGGTTAGACATACAGAAATGATGTGCTAAGCCGGAAGAAAGACTTCTGTTGTGGTTTACATCACCAACGTGCTCTCTCTCTCTCTCTCTCTCTGATCTCCAAACTCCGTGAAGTTTGTCCGATGTAGGTGAGACCACAGGAGCAAGGAATGTAATATATTCCAGGATATTTGTAGAATGGCACCTTGTCTTTTGGTGATCCTAAAAAAATGTTTGATGCTGGTGGTTGGTTTGAAGATCACTCTGATGTTGTGGGCTTTTAGTATTCTGGCTATTTGATAAGAAATTGACTTGAAGGGAATCACTACAGTAGAAATGTGCTGGGAGTTTCATTCTTTTTGTCTGGGGTTTTCACCGTATAGATATTTTTTGATGATGTTACAGAAAGCCGAGAGACACTGGAAGATACCTTCATTATACTTCTAACCATCACAAGGCACACAAACTAAGCATTATCCATATGCTGAAAAATAGAGCACGTAAGTTTATATCAGAAGAGAAGGATACACAGACTGAAATCTCACTAATAGCCAAAACATTATCACAAAATGGATACCCTCTGAACATCATCAAAAAATATTTATACGGTGACAACCCCAGACAAGAAGAATCACGCTTCCAGCACATTTCTACTGTAGTGATTCCCTTCATCAAGTCAATTTCTTATCAAATAGCCAGAATACTAAAAGCCCACAACATCAGAGTGATCTTCAAACCAACCACCAGCATCAAACATTTTTTAGGATCACCAAAAGACAAGGTGCCATTCTACAAATATCCAGGAGTATATTACATTCCTTGCTCCTGTGGTCTCACCTACATCGGACAAACTTCCCAGAGTTTGGAGATCAGACAGAGAGAGCACGTTGGTGATGTAAACCACAACAGAAGTATTTCTTCTGGCTTAGCACATCATTTCTATATTTTGCCACTCTATCGTCTAACCACACGATACAGTGGCAAAATAGCTCCATGCCATATTTAGACAACAATTATAGACATCGTTTATTCAAGGAAGCTGCAGTAGTGTTAAAAAATGGTGGAAACCTCAACAGAAACCAGGGTACTATTCTTAACAGTTCATGGAAAAACCTCATCCTCTCTCTAAATCCATCTGAGCTACAGCTAGTAATCACATTATGCGTTTACAACAAACACGCATGCGTGATAATGATTAAGAACAATAAGTCCACTCAGTCTCTATTACGCATATATAATGTGCAACCTTAGCTACTAGAGTGTTTACGTTTTTATGTTCCTTTCAATTTGCATTTACTAGTATTTTTTACTTTTCCGTCAACTCCTTGAAAAAGCTAGACAGTTTGCTAGTGAAACTGGTAGGCAAAGAATGTTAAAATATTTGTATATGGTCAGTATTAAACAATAAGTTTTTTATGCTTAATCTTGGCTGCTTATATTAAAGTACAAAAGATTCCACCAATCCCAGCACAGTGCTATTTATGAGAATGAAGTGAAAGAAAATAACTTACACAAAATATTCAACATGCTACTCTGATTTTACAACAAGCATTAGCCAGTTACATTATCTGTGTCATAAACTGATTTATTATGTAATACAAAGCTGAGAACCCTATCACAAAGAATCAACGAATTAAAATAATTTTTCCACAGGTTAATAATAACAAAGTACAGTTTTCTTTTAAAGTGGATGAGTTATATTTATTTAAATGCACAAATAATGAACACGACAGTTTTGGATACTATTATGACTGCTGCTGTCCTTTTAAATTAATGACTAAAAAGCCTAATGCCACAAGAAAACTAAGATAACAGAATTCTAATACAAGAAATGTTTTTATGAAAAAAAAAAAAAAACATTCATACACACTCACAATTTTACTGTAAGTGCATATCTGACCCTGCACAATAACTTTTCGGAAATTACCAAATAACTTTCAAAGAGAATGGGAAAAGGTGTGGAGAACAAGCCAATGACTCAAAGTTCTTGAAACTTTCTATAAGCGAGTGATTATTAATGCCTTGTTGGATTTTGGGTGAATGTTTAATTTGTATGTTAATCTTTTGCTAAGACAGATTACAAACAATTCTGGAATATGTCTTAGCAATAAATTACAAAATTACTTAAAAAAAAAAAAATGGATAGTACGATGAGGATTTCTTATCTTGATATTAGATGGTTTATTATGATAGCTAATGAAACTGGAATATTTGAGAACAAAACAGCAAAAACAATAGAATGCACAATAGGCAGGAAGAATAAGAATGAAGGGTCTTTGGATAAGTTCAGGTATAAAGGATAATGTTTGCGATATCTTCAGGTTCAGGGATAAATGAAAAGTGACAGTTCACAATGTTTCCTGCAATGTGAAGGTTGGAGGAAACATGATAGGGAGAAACTGTTGAAAAGAAAATAGAATGGCAGGGATGTTACTGTTGACCATTTTTGAAAACAGGATATGGAAGCACATTATGAACACAATGGGAAACAAACAAAAAGAAATCTTTCCACTTACTAAATTAATACTTTCAAACCCTGAACCTTCCTGATCTTTTTCACTAAATTAAATCCCATCATGTCCCCAGTATTCAAATTTCTTCAACACAAAGAACCACCTAAACTTGTTTTATCTAATATTTAATGGTGCATAAGTAAATATGATACAATGTGCCATATACACTTATATTATGTTTCAAACTTTTAAACACTTATATTATGTTTAAAATATAAGTGTACATATAAAAAAAAACATGTTATCGCCAGGGAACCAGGGTGAACAGCGAAAATCAGCTACTGGAACAAATCTGAAAGCACACCCCCAACTCAACATCACCAGAGTTAAAGATCGGTACTATCAACATAAGAAGCCTGAATGGCAAAGAAATGGAGCTAGCTGAGAAATTAGATAAGTACCAGATCGATATAATAGTGGTGACTGAAACAAAAAAGACAAAAACTGGTGAGATCTTTCTGAGCAATAAATACAAAATGTTATATTCAGGCAATGACAATCAAGGAAAAGAAGGCATAGTCATAGTATCCAACACTAAATACAAGGCTAATCTTCTTGAATGGCAGGCAGTCTCAGGTAGAGTGATGGGCAAATATCAGAATGGGGAATTGGACAATGAGACTTATTTGTGCCTATGGTTCCAAAGAAGGTTCTACTAAGGTAGAAGTGGAGGAATTTTTTGATGCTTTAGAAAAAGCAATTGACATAATGAAAAAGGAAAAGTTGGTCCTTGTTGGAGATCTAAATAGAGTAGGAAATGATTGTCAGACATACAAAAATATTTTGAGAAAATTTGGAGAAAAGAGCAAAGCCATTAATAATGGCAAATACCTATTGGATTTCTGCTCAGGACATAGACTGGCTATTACTAACACCATGTTCCAACATAAATGTCGACATCTATTCCAAGGGTGAGAAGGTTAAATAAGGTAGTTGTGAGATGGATGAATAAAGAGATTAAGCATGCGATACAGAGAAAAAGGGCATTGTGGATGCAGCATAAGAGAAGTGGAAGTAACCAATTTCACGAGGTCTACAAAGACCAGACAAGGAGGGTGACTTGGTTGGTGAGAGTAGCTAAAGAGAGGTATGAACAGCAGTTAGCTAATGAAGCCAAAAAGAATCCTAGGGAGTTCTTTCAATGTGTAGCCAGCAAAAGAAAGAATGATTATGGAAGGATGACACTGATTGGAGGAAATGGTATAAAGACGGCTGTTGCAGAATGTGTGGTGGAGATACTTAATGAGCATTTCATAAAGATCTTTCAATCTTGTGAATGTGACTTCATGGAGAGATTGAGAGCAGTTGATGATGGAGAGGAGAGACTGACTGTAAGTGAGCAAGAGGTGTTTGGGGAGTTGAGTAAACTAGATGTAAATAAGGCTGTGGGACTTGATAATATATCACAGTGTATTCTGAAGGAATATGCCAGAGAGTTGACACCTGCCTTGACATAATTTTTTAATACAAGTCTTGCACTTGGTCAAGTTCCTAAAGAGTGGAAGGAGGGCAAGATTGTGCCACTTCATAAAGGAGGTGATCGAACTCAAGCATCAAACTATAGGCCTATCTCTGTGTCATGTGTTGTGGTTAAGTTGATGGAGAAGCTTGTGAGAACTAGGATCCAGAGTCGAGTTGACAACAATGGTATAATCTTTGATGGACAGCATGGATTTGTTAAAGGGAGGTCATGTTTTAGTAATCTACTTACATATTACAATAAAGTGACTGCTTCCTTGGACAGAGGAGAAGGATACACAGTAATATACTTGGATTTCGCAAAAGCTTTTCATAGAGTACCTAATGATAAGTTGACAGTCCAACTAGAGCAGATGGGGTTGGATATTAGATTAGTGCATTGGATTGGAGACTGGCTATCTGATAGCTATCAACAAGTTGTGTATGGGGGTGCGATATCCAGGAAAAGGAAAGTCACTAGTGGAATGCCTCAGGGGTCTGTTTTAGGGCCATTAATATTTAACTTGTATATTAATGATATTGGCGAAGATTTGGATGGAGATATTCCATTCAAATAGGGGTGACTGAAACAAGAAAGACCAAAACTGGTGAGATCTTTCTGAGCAATAAATACAAAATGTTATATTCAGGAAATGACAATCAAGAAAAAGGAGTAGCCATAGTATTCAACACTAAATACAATGCTAATCTTCTTGAATGGCAGGCAATCTCAAGTAGAGTGATGTGGGCAAATATCAGAGTGGGGAACTGGACAATGCATCTGTTTAAAACTTTCTTACATGTTATTCTTTTCAGTACAAAATTCAATTTTATCCTGCTCAAGACTAAATAGTGATTGCTTCCAATTTCAAATCCTCTGTACACTCTGGTGTCCTGCACCACGGAGAAATCACTATCAACAATAACATAAGTTAATGAGACTTTTCTTATTCATTGCCTCTTCTCTCCATGTGAATTTGTGCGCATTTTTATTATTATTATTATTATTAATCAAGATCTCACGGAGTCTCAAAGTCTCATCTGGGAGATCCTTTTATCACACACACACATCTCATCATACCGTGTCTTAAACACACTCAAACTCCTTGCAGACACCACAATCTCAGGCAAGGCATTCCAATCATTCACAACTCTGCACGAAAGAAACCTGCCTCTCACTCCCCTACTTACATCCTCTTTATACAGTTTCCAGCGATGACCTCTGGTTCTCCACTGTTCTCCCACTATTCTCTGTAGAACTTCTCCACCATTGATCTTATAACAACCCCTTACCAATGTCTCTATCATATCTCCCCTCTTCCTTCTGTTCACCAGACTCTGCAAATTACATCTTCGTAATCTTTCCTCATACTCAACATTCCAGAGGGCAGAAACTACCTTAGTCAGTCGCCTTTGGACCCTTTTCAACATCTCTTCAAATCTGGGCACAATAGTCCATGTGTGGCCTAATCAAAGCCTTATACAATGGAACAAGAAGCTCCCTACTTCTACACGTCAGTGTCCTCCACATCATTCCCAGAAGTCTTTGTGTTGTCTTCACAATTTTGGCGATGTGTTCCCTAAATTTTAGCTCCTTATCCACTATCACCCCCAGATCTCTTATTTCCTCTACCTCCAACAGTATATTTTCACCAAGCATAAATTCTGCATCCCATCTTTGTTTTCCAAATTTTAAAACCTTACATTTTGCAACATTGAACTCGCATCCCCATTTGCTTGCCCAATCACTCAATTTATTCAAGTCTTCTTGCAAGGCCACAACATCTTCGCTACACTTCTTGATTCATCCCAACTTTGCATCATCTGCAAACAACAGAATTTCTCCCTGGTGCAGGATACTAGAGAGCACAGAGGATTTGAAATTGGAAGTGATCACTATTTAGTCTTGAGCAGGATAAAATTGAATTTCATATTGAAAAGAATAACATCTAAGAAAGTTTTAAAGCAAATAAAAGTTGAGCAGCTCTCAGATGTGAACTGTAGACTAAAATACACAAAGATTATTGAAGAAAAAATGAAAGGGTTTGAGAACATGAACAAAAATTTGGAGATTCAGTGGCAAGCCTTGGAGAAAACATTGATTGATTCAGCCAGAGAGGCATGTGGTGAGGTTGTCTGCAAGGAATAGAAAAATCAGAACCCCATGGTGGACACAGGAAGTTAAAGAGGCAGTGAAGGAAAAGAAGAAAGCATATCAAAAGTTCCTGGCAAATAAGTCAGCTTTTACTCTTACAGAATACAGAGACAAATGTAAGAAAGCTAAACAGTGTGTAAAACTAGCTAAACAAAAGTCATGGGAGGATTTTGGCAAGAATATAGAAAATAAATATCAAGAAGGTGGCAAAATATTCTGGAGGTTGTTGAAGAAGCTTAGGAATGAAGGAAAGAGTGCTGTAAAAGGAGTTAGAGATGATAAAGGTGACATGAAAACAGGAGAAAAAGATATCCTTGAAGTATGGAGTAATTACTTTGAAAAACTGCTAAATGAAACAAGCAGTGATGACAGCACAGTGATAAAAAACACTGACCAGGCATGCAGTCAGGAATACATATCCATACTTGAAGTAGAAAAAACCATCAAAGGCTTGAAATGTGGAAAGGCAGCAGGAGTAGATGATAATCGACCAGAAATGCTGAAGAGTGGTGGTATAAAAGTCTTACAGTGGCTGCACTGCATAGTTCAGAATGCCTGGACAGAGGGACGAATTCCCAATGATTGGAGTAGAGCTTTCATAGCACCTATATATAAAAAGGGAAATAAAACTGAATGTGAGAATTACAGAGGTATATCCCTATTGAGTGTTCCTGGTAAGATATATGCAAGTATACTTGAGAAACTGTTGAGAAGAATTATGGAAGAAAAGCTTGGTGAAGAACAAGCTGGATTCAGGCAAAATAGAAGCTGTCAGAATCAGATCTTCACTTTGTGACAAACAGTTCAGAAATCATGAGAATATAATAAAGATCTGTATTTAAATTTTGTCGATCTGGAAAAGGCATATGACAAGGTGCCAAGAGAGAAGCTATTCAAATCACTACAGTTATATGGTGACATTGGGCATTATATCAAGCAATACTTAGTCTTTATTTGAGTTGTATATCAGCAGTTAGAATTGAAGGAAGTACAGGAAGACAGTTTAATGTTAAATCTGGTGTGAGACAAGGATGTACATTATCCCTCTGTTATTCATTATATATATGGATCACATTATGAAGGAAAGTAGTACTAAACATGATATCAAAATTGGGGATGTTAATGTCAGCTCTTTGCTTTATGCAGACCATGTTATACTTCTAAATAAATCTGGTACAAGTCTGCAAGATTCCCTGCCTAAATTGAATAACTGTTGTAATAGATATGGTATGAAGGTCAGCAATAAAAAGACAAAGACAATGAAAATAGGCAGAATTGTTGAAAATATCAACTACGTTGTGAACGTAGAACCTGTGGAACAAGTAAAACATTTCAGCTACTTAGGCATGATTTTTAGTGAAGATGGTAAATTAAATATGGAAATAGACAACAGAACTAACAAAGCTGTTATGGTAGGAAGTCAATTGAATAAATTCATATGGAATAAGAGAGAAATTAGTCGGAACACTAAATTAGCTGTATACAAGACAGTGTTCAAACGAGTTTTAACTTATGGATCTGAGAGCTGTGTCAGAGTAAAACATTTGACCAAAGACTATGAGAGTCCTGAGAAAGATTAGAGTCATGAACAGATGGAATCAATGGCAATATCATATTAAAAATGAGGATATTAGGAATGGGCGAAGAAAGATTAGCAAAACAAGTGTTCTCTGCCAGGTTGGCAGGAAAAATACCCAGAGGAAGACCAAGATATAAGTGGATTGATACAGTACAAAGTGCCTTAGACGATAGAAATATAAGATCTGATAATGTTGGAGTCTTGACAAGTAACAGACTGATTTGGAGGAAAATTGTAGATAGGAAGTTAGTAATGATATAAATTTTTCATTTAGTACTATCACATCCTGTACACCCCATTGAGGGTACATAGCAGGAATTTGATGATGATGAAAAATTTGATATAATTTGTTTATAAACTACATGTATATACTGTATTTAAGTAGCTCAAGAAGTAAATTTAGTTTGCTCTTATACAATTTTTAACATGCAATGTACAAGATCCTTTAACCAAAGATATTGTCACCTATTTTAAGTGCATCAAATTAAGAGTTTGTGGCTTGTGACTTTCACTACTGTGAGTACATGCTATGACACTGTCTGAGACTAGAAACTTGGGTACACAAAATGTTTTTCATGCATACACCGGCAGGCAAAATGTAGAGGGAACATTGGATTAGACTAGTTTATGTTGAGAGAACCATGTGAGTGAATGACTGCAGTGCATTTCTTGATTCAATTTGAAAGGAAGTTATTGTCTAGATATTGTATGGTGGCTGTATCCCAACCAACAACATGATTATGGTAGATGAATGATGTGCAAGTCTAGAATTTTCTTTTCTGCATTAAGTATAACTGAGATGTTCCTTTCTTTCTTAATTCAAAATTTTGTTCTTTGACCTATCTAAGACAGACCACAAGAGCATGGAATTCAATAAACACTTAGATGTATATAGAAGGGATTGCTGTCACATTGCTTCAAAGCATGCTAAACTGGACAATAGGCTTGGAAAAAAAAAAAAAAGTATCTTCACTTTCTGAACTCCAAGACAGGTCTGACCAAGATTCATAAGACTGATATTCGTTTAAAACCCACTGTTGACGGAATAATTATTTATTATCTAAACATCATGCTAGATTAGTGAAAAAATAAATAAAGAAAGAATTAAATTAAGCACACTGATTCTAACATCAAGAATTCAATTCATTTTGTTCAAAAACTATCATATTTCAATTTCATCATGTGCCATCATTGCAAGTATAAATAGTTTTCAAAAAGTTTTACAAGATGTCACTAAATTGTTTAAACACATCCATTAGTGGAAGTGTTTAAACTTCAATTAAATGGAATAACTGTCTATTGAAAGAACTTTTTGGTCTGTCCACAAATTGGGGTGCTCTGATCTCCCCTTCCTGCTGATCTCTTCATGAAAAATTCTCAATGATTTCTTGCTCAAGTAGACCAACCAAAAGCTGCTATCTGGTGGAGATATATTGACAACATCTTTTAGTTTGGAAACATGATCTATCCAATTTAAACAAGTTTTTGAATTCATATCATTCCACCAAAATTTCAATTCACATCAGAATTAAACTGAAAGTTAAATACCCTTTTTTCTTAATGTTCTAATTAAGATACCAGAAGGCACTGTTTTTGAAAATGTCACCAGATATTTTCAAAAGCCTCACTCATACTGAATGCTATCTGCAAGCTTTGTCTCTTCACCATCTCTCCCAAAATTTATACATAATTCATAATCTATTTTAAAAGAGGGAAAATATGCTAAAAGAACTACTTTTAGTCTTATCTGGCAGGTTAATTTTTAACTGTTACTTCAAGAGCACCATCTAGAGGAAACTGTTCTAATACTCCTAATGGTAAAATTCAAATACAGCACACAGACTGTTTCCTTCTCATATATCAGAAATCTTTTCATCAAGATAACTTACCTACTCGGGATCATTATATCAGAGTACCTTATGAACTGTCCATAGAATTCAAAGATCTCTGAAATATACAGTAGCTCTTTCCACAAACATGAGTCCTGATAGAATTTCACGTTCTTGTGGTCGATGTTAGATCAGACAAACAGAAGTTTATGGAAAAACTTTATCAATGTAGAACAGTGGTGTTCAACCTTTTTTACTATGTGAGCTACTTTTCTGTATTAAGTTATCCGGCGATCTACTCTCTTGTATAGATCAAGTTCCCTCAACCTGATATCTGATTACGCACAACTATGCGGTTAAATGCACTTACTCACTTTGGAGGACCCACTCTCCCAGCCCTAAATCTTTAAAGAAACTAAAAACTTTGAGTATTTAAAAATTTATTTATCACTTTTAATTATTTTAATACAACAAATAAAACAAATATATTGGAATAAAATATTTATTTTTCTATTTTGGAAAACCCAAATTAGAAAAAAACAACACATTGATTACAAACTCACATGTTGCAGGAAATGCTGGTTGATTTAAAAAAAAAAAAAAAAATTTAATGTAAAATTTGGCATTGTTTGGACCTCACAATATTTTCATAGTCAGGTTGATAAGAAGAAGTGGCCAATCGCAGACAATCATCCAAATGATCATCTGTAATTTGGTTTCTTAATTTATTTTTTATGACGTTCATATTTGAAAAATCGGATTCTGACAAGTACGTCAATCCGAAACACGACAGAATTTTTCGTGCAATACAAAATAATGATAAATAAAATATTATGTTTTCAGTTTTAATTAAAATTTGTAAGTAAGGAGGAATAAACAAGAGATTGACCAAAAATTGCTCTGCAATCACGATCGATGGGTTGAACACCACTGATGTAGAATATGAAATAGAAGAAAGATCTGGGCTTGCACATCATCTACCAAATTATATTATCTTTTCTAACCACAAACTTGTTATTGTAAAATTTAATTTCAAACATCCATCCTTAATAACAAAAATTCCCTCTAAATGAGATTTCTCTTCTTGGGATTACTCTAACCTAAAATCTCTGCTGGAATAAAAATATTACAAATATCACCTCAGCATATGAACAGCTATTAACTAAACATCACAAATGTGTCCAACCACTGAATATGACCAATTCAATCAATTCTCCTTCATAGAGATGTTCAGTTTCTGCTGCATTTGTCTAAAATTATATCCATAGTCAGTGTTTCCTTAAAATTTTCATGTTAAAATACATTCAGTACCTATTCAACACTCCATGGTGAATAGAAAAATTTCATGGTGGAACTGCAAATTTGCAGTTCCACCATGAAATTTTTCTCTTCATTCTCCCTCTCCTTCTACTGCTAATAATATTTCCCTCTTTTTTTTTTTTTTCACCTAAGGAAATCCACTGTTAAGTTTCTTTGTCCTTAACATTTTGCCCATCCACAGCAGATTATCATAAATGTTTACAGGATATTTCTGCAATTTCTATGGCAGTTCTGCTTCTTTTCCATGTTTCTTATGATGATGTGTATCTCTTCAGTTCTGTTCAGGTTATTCCATTAGCTTACTTTTCACTGCTTGACCTAGTTCCTTAGTAAGCACCAATATGACCCACAACAGCTTGATATCCATCATGCACCATCATAATGTGTAGTTTCAGGCAATAGAGAATACAATTTGGTCAATTAAATCCAATTGGTAGCCCATCCTTGTTCATTCAGTATCCAAGCGAATGCCTAGTAATGGAACACATCAAAAGGTGAGGACCGGACATCAGGTCAGAAGCTCAATGTTCCCTATAGGCAATATGGATGCCTACCTAAAGTTAACCTTCAACTTTTATACAACTCTATATATAAATAGAATGTAAATATCAATTTCTATCAAATAAGGTTTAATGCATAAGTCTTAAATTTAGCACGATGTTGTATGACAATTCCTTGGATTTTGAATATGGGATGTTTATCATGACTAAGATTTAGCTGGTGTGATAAGGTTCCTGAACTTTCTTTAAATAAACGCTCATACTAGAATGCACTTTGTGTAGTAATTTGGTATTTAACCAAAAAAAGTATGACTAGTGTCATATTTATTTATTTATCACTTTTAATTATTTTAATACAACAAATAAAACAAATATATTGGAATAAAATATTTATTTTTCTATTTTGGAAAACCCAAATTAGAAAAAAACAACAGATTGATTACAAACTCACAAGTTGCAGGAAATGCTGGGTGATTAAAAAAAAAAAAATTTAATGTGAAATTTGGCATTGTTTGGACCTCGCAATATTTTCATATTGTGAGGTCCAAACAATCCCACACAATGTGCAGAACCAGATTTATGAGATTCATCCAATCTGATTTAATCCTCCTGAGAAAGCACACTGAAAGTTGGTTGAAGACCCCTGTGTTTCACAGCCTGGTTTTACTCTTCATAGGAAGATTTGGTCATCTGTCAGGATCAGAACTAACCTCGGCAGATGTCACTACCTTCTACACAAATGGACACTATTAAACCACCTTTATTGTGAGTATCTCCCCCCCCCTCCAATAGCCTAGACGATCACTCATATTGTGAATGACTGTCCAAGGTGCCAATTTCATGGTAACCGCCAAAAAATCCACAAGGTGATTGATGAGGCCCTGGACTGGCTTTCTGGACTAGACTATTGCAATATTGTATTCTTTTCACCATAAGAATAAATAAATAAATTGAAAGTTGCCAGCTAGAATGCCATTTGCTATCTTGGTTGGCAAAGTGGTAAGCATATCTGCTTTCCAACCAACAGGCTGCAAACTTGAATCCCATCACAGATATGGATGTTTGTGATTGTCTTTATCTCTTTCACACACACATACACATATATATATATATACATACACTAGATGGGCCCCCCCCACCCAGGCACCCAACCCGGTAAGCCAGTAAGACAAAAAACGAGACATAAAAACACGTCTCAAATTTCGACTTATCTTTATATATATATATATATATATATTATTGTTCATCTTTACTCGGTAGAAAATATAAAAAATTAGTTTGAATGACCATATATTGAGATTAAAAAACAACAAGGTTTAATATTAAGATACAACTAGTTTCGTTGAATGATTCAACTTCTTCAGGTATCACAGGCAAAAAATTATGCAAAAAATTATACAAAAAATGACAATCATTTTTATGGTATATAGTCATTCAAACTAATTATATATATATATATGTATATGAGAGAGAGAGAGAGAGAGAATACATAGGTAAAGATGACTGTTGTCCAGTGTGTGAGACTACTGTTCTACTTACTAGAGGCCCGAAGTAGCTTGGAAAAGTTTCACGTTTGGTCTCTAAAGCAGGCATTCCCAACTATGCAAAAAATAAATAAAAACAGAAAAAACCTTAGCCCATTCACAATACTAATGTACTATAGGTTTACAAACATTAGTCACAAAAAAACCTCTGCAGATAAACTTTCCAAAGAATACAGAGAAATATGCAGGTCGCAAAGATGTGTAAAAGTAGCTAAACAAAAGTCACGGGAAAACTTTGATTTAGATGGTAAGAACATAGACACAAATATCAGGAAGGTGGAAAAATGTTCTTTTCTGGAGGCTATTGAAAAAACTTTGAAAGAGGAAACAGCACTGCAAAAAAAGATGAAAAAGGTCACATGAAACCTAAAGGTATCTAGATATCTTAATTACAGTGATAAGATTAATAGCTAAGATAAGCAGTGACAGAACTGTAGTGGGAAATATTCAAGACAGATGCAATTAGGAAAAGCTCTCAAAAATCTGAAATGTGGAAAGGCAACTAGAGAAGACAATAATTCAACCAAAATTGCTTGAACACAGAGGTATAAGTTTTTCAGTGGCTGCACTGCATAATTCCAGAAAGCCTGGTCAGACGATCGAATTCCAGATAAGAGTAGAACTCTCGTGGTTCCCATTTATAAAAATGGGAAATAAAACATGAGAATTAAGAGGAATTTCCTTATTGAGTATTTCAGGTAAGAGTTGGGCAAGTACATTTAAGAGAATAAGAAAACCTGCAGAAGAATAAGCTGGATCAAGCCAAATTGTGACTGTCAGGATCAGATTTTCAACAAATAATTGGAAAATAATGGGAATAATTAGAATGTCATCTCAAATTAAGATGACATTCTGCAGTAGTAAAGCAGTTTCTATAGGCTGGGTGGTAGATAAGAACCAAGCATGATGATAACATATCTGCAGGAGGATTCCCAGTCAGCAGTCAATAACCCTGCTACTATTTACTCTGCTAGGCCATGCCTGGAGGATGTCAAGTATGGCAGTATGCAGGGGGTATACTGCTATACTTGACTTCTGTCGAGGCTACACTTGTAGGAGTTATGCACATGTCTCCCCCACCTCAGCTTTTTTTTTTAAATCTGACTACATGTAAAAGGTCACAAGACCTATAGCAGATAAGTGTTGTGTTGTGTGTGTGAGTAAGAGGATAAGAAGAAAGAAGGAATCTGTTCAATTTTGTTTGAACAGCAGGAGGTTATATTTTTCAGGGAAGGCTGTTCCAAAGAACAGAAGTTAATGGAACGAAAGAAGAGGCAATGAAGTTGGTTCAGTGAGTATCAAGATGAACTGTAAAAAAAGGGCGTTGGTTAGCAGCAGCTCTTGTGCTAATGATTTTGGAGGAAAGTGAAGGAATAATAGTGGCAATAGCTGCATATCCCTAGTCTAAGTTTCTCTTGTTTAGAATGCCAAGGAAAATCACCTCCTGCAATACCACAAACTGCTCACCGCACGCCTCTTCTAATCTTTGATTTTTCTGAATAATGCCTATATAACAAACTCCACTACCATTCCTCCTGAACTAGCCTGTACCATTCCTCTGCTTTCTTCTAATATCATGTGAGAACTAGAGAAGCCACCAGTCAACATCCATAACCTCATTAGTAATATGCAAACATCATGTAATATCCTGTACACCTATGGGTACATATCAGACATTTGATCATGATTGAAGATGTGTGTGTGTGTGAAGAATCTACAACTAGAATTTTCTAGATTCAGAAAAGTATATGACATGATGTCAAGAGAAAAGGCTGTTCCAAACACTACAATTATATGGGGTATATTGTTCAATCTGTACATTAATGACATCAGGCAGGGCAATCAGGGATGCTAATGATATTCAGCACTTACAAAATGATTTGAATAGGCTGGAAATTTAAGCAAACAAAAATGGCTGTCAGTTTAATTTTAGTAAGTGTAAAGTTATGCAGTTTGGCATGATTAGAGTTCCAGTGGTATATTATATTAGAAGGGTTATGCTACAAGAAACAAGGAGAGAAGAGATCTGGGCGTATATTGGTGGATAGGAATTTGAAGTTCAAAGGTCACATAGCAAAAAATGCAAATACAACTCAGAGGATGATTGGGATGCTGAAGCAAAACTTGATGTAATAAAAAAGTCATTTGCCTCTTTATAAGACTTTGATAAGACCACACCTGGAGTTATGTGTGTGGATATTTGGTCTCCTGGGTTCCAAGGGGATAAAGAAACTGTGGAAAGGGTGCAAAGAAGAGTTAAAATAAAAAATATATATAAAATTTCACATTTGATATCTGTAGACACCGTATGGTTATTGCCGTACCTCACATGGTTTTGGCAATGATGTCTTCTACTAGAATAAGTGGTAGGGTCGCAGATTCCCTTTCCACGCAAAGTTTGTAGGACAATCACAAACATCCATGGCGAGATTCGAACCCATGGCCTCTTGGCTGGAGAGTGGACATGCTAACCACTTGGCCAACCAGGCGGGCAAAGAGTTACAAAGATTAGTTAGAAAGAAGAATTACAAAGATTACATCTGGATTATGGGATTTAGATTATGAGGACAGATTGTGAGCATGTAAATTACAGACTCTAGTTAACAGGAGAAAGAGGAGTGGTATGATAGAGGTCTATAAACTTTTGAATTGGTATTATAGGATAACATCTGATGAAATTTTTCATTATATGGAAGGTGGGGAGAGAACATGGGTACCCACGGAAGTTAAACTTATTTGCAGTCAAGAAAGGGGTAAGAGCTAGGTTTTTCTCCCAGAAAGTAGTGAGTGAGTAGAATAGTTTGCCTTTAGGGATTAGTGAGTGCATCCAGGGTGAATGAATTTAAGGTAAGGTATGACAGCTGGCTTGGGTGATTTATTAGCCTCTCTCGATGAGTCCTTGACTCCCTGGAGGTCTCAAATAATAATAATAGAACAGTATACAAAGAAAATGAATAGTCCATATTTAAACTGCAAATCAGTTGTCAGAACTGAAGGAAAAAGATGGTGACTTAATAGAAAATCAGGTATAAGACATGGGTGCACACTATTTCAACTCTTATTCATCATCTATATAAGACCACATTATGAAAGAAAGTAGTATCAAAATCGCACATCAAACCTAGTTGTTTACTTTGTGCACATGACATTATACTCTTAAATAAATCTGGTGCAGGTCTCCAAGATTCTTTAACTATAGAACAGCTGCTATAACATATCAGGTAGAGAAAAATTAGCAATAAAAAAGTCCAAAATTAATAAAATAAGCAGGATAATGAAAAACTACATGTGCATTCTCCCAAGAAAATATTTCAGCTTAGGCACAACTCAAGCTGACTCCCTGCTGTACCAAAGCTGGTATAGCAGGGAGTAAGTTGAATAAATTTATATGAAATAAGAAAAATTAGTCAACACTTAGCATACAAAACAGTATTCAAATCAGTCTTAACTTGAGTCAGAGATGGGTTAAAAATGAAATAGTTGATCAAAGACTAGAGGCCACAGAGAAAAATTAGGGGAGTGAAGAGATGAAGTAAATAGAAGAATTGTATTAAAAATTAAGAAATTTTAAATGTGATTTACCATTCAAGAGATGAAAAGTTAACAAACATAAGATCTGACAATATTGAAATGCTGACAAGTAACAGACTAATTTGGAGGAACATTTTACAAATCATCTAAATATTGAACCGTTATCTACAACTGGAAAAAGTTTAAAAAGTAGTTATTTTGGTGTCCATTTCTTGCAGGGTTAGCAATTATATCAAGGTATATTCAAGGGTTCAAAAAGAATCTTTTGCCATTCCATTTTTGTCTAAAAAGTCAAAATCTATTATTCTGATATCCTTAAATTGTACTCTTATTGACTAAGAGCGAGTGCTTAAATGCTATCGAACACTTTCCAGTGTTGGATTTTTGCAATTTTCAAAAAATCTCACACCTCAGTAATTTGCAATTTTTATGATGATGTGAATATCAAATTCCTCATCCTAATATTGGATGGGGAATTTGACACTGGTACATAAGACATTTTGATGCCCGTTATATTTTGGTATTGGTATTTCTAGCACTGAAAACAGGTGTTTTGAAACTCAATACAATGCTAAGTCAATTTGGTCTGAGTGGTATCTCTTAATCCAAGCCACAATATGTGATCATTTGCACTTAATTTAATTTGCACTATTTTAATCCCTCTCCTGCAAGTGGCAGAATCCGAAAGAAAACCGTTTAAATACAATCATGTTCAGTTACATTTGAATATTTAGTTTTTTATTCTTCTGCACCAATGTCAATAATATGAAAGAGACAGTGAACTTATTTTAATTTAGTTATTAAACTAATTTCCATGACTACTGTGGATACATGCTCTTCTTCTTCTCTTCCATTTAAGACGGATTGAGTCTTCTCTTGAGCAGGATCTTCCAGTCTTCTCTATTCCTTGCTGTTCGAAAAAGTTCCTTATATGTTCTGCATCCCGAGATGTTCTTTATTAATTTCAGCGAGGTAATTCTTGGTCTTCCGGGTATTCTTTTTTTCAGTTGGAAAAGTATTGTTTAGGACGTTAGGAAGTCTGTCTGCGTCCATGTGTACAGTGTGTCCAAACCATCTCAGTTGTTGTTTTCTAATTTTTTCTATTATTGTCTTTTTATACAATAGTTCTTGTCTGACTGTGATGTTTGTTTTCTTTTCTATCCAACTTGTTCTATTTATTTTTCTTAAGCATTTCATTTCAAATGCCAGCAGTTTTTTCTCCTCTCTTTTTTTAATTGTCCATGCTTCTGCTCCATAGATGACTGTTGGTATAATTATTGCTTCATATAATTTGATTTTGGCTTGCTTAGATATCTTATTTGTTTTCCAGATTTTCTGCAATTTTCCCATGGTGGTCCATCCTATCACTATTCTGTGTTTGATTGTTTTGAGTTCATCTATTGTTTCTGTTAGTTTTGATCCAAGGTATATGAAGTTGTCTACTTGTTCTATTTGTTCTCCGTTTAGGGTGGCTGAGATGGTAGTTCTGTTCCTCCATATTTTCATCACTTTTGTATATTTATTGTCATGTCATATGTTTTACAGGTTTCGTTTAGCTTGTTGATCAACTTTTGTAGTTCATTTGGGGTTCTTGCAAGAAGGACGAGATCATCTGCATATTTGATATTATTTATGTTTAAACCATTGACATTGATTCCAGGCTCATTATTGCCTTCTTTACAACTTCTTCTAGATATATGTTGAATAGGCATGGGGATAATGGGCATCCTTGCATTACTCCTTTTTGGATCTCTATGGGCTCTGTTGTGAGTGTGTCCTTTTTAATTATTGCATTTGTCTTAGAGTAATATTTTATCAGAAACTATTATATATTTGTCTATTGCTTTTTCTACTAGAATTTTAAGAAGGGTTTCTCTGTTGATGTTATCGAAATCTTGTTTAAAGTCCACAAAACAACAATATAGTTCTTTATGGTCTTCCCAGCTGAGCTCTGCTAGTTGGTGCAATGTGAAAATTTGGTCTATTGTTGAATAGTTTCCTCGGAAACCAGCTTGTTCTATGCCTATCGTTTCTTCATAGGTGTTTTTTAATCTATTTTGTATAATTCTTATGAATATTTTATAGGTGTGAGGGAGTAAATTGATTGGTCTGTAATTTCTGCAGTCTCTTTTGTCTCCTTTCTTGTATATTGGGATGATCTTTCCAGTTCTCCAGTCATATGGGATACATGCACTATTTCAAAAACGATGCTTAGTATTACATCAAGGTAAGGACATGAGGCAAGTTTGTTATGCCTAGATACTGCATGTGCTCTTCTCTCACTGATTTCATTCAATTCTGGCAAAAAAAAAACCCAATTACCTTCATATAAAAATTTCCAGATTAATTCATGTAAATTCTATGGAACTACTGATATATTAAGCTGCAATTAAAAAAAAAAACACTCATGCTCTGTTCATAGTCTAAATGGCAATTTTTGGGGAAAAAAAAGCAACTTTTTTTTTTTCTTCTGAAATCCATTACGATTATGATAGAAAAAGTTAATAATTGAATATACTAACGTAAAACAATACTAATTCATAAATATTATTGAAAAATAATGATTACATGAAAAAAAAAAGTTAGGAATAATTTCGAAGTGTTTAAAAATTACATCCCGAAAGGAAAATTTTAAGGCATTCACACTTATATTTAAAGTTGGTCTAATGAAGCTGCACACCTTGGGTACTCTTTACACAGTTAAACAGGAGATAGTTTTCATGAAGGACTTGTTTTGTTACACTGACTGATTTTTTTTTTTTTTTTAATATCAATTCTACACATAGGAGGTGACCAAACTTATAGCACATTAACATCAAGTGCAGGTTATATTTGAGGGTTCAGAAAGAACCTATTGGCATTTTTCTTGAAAATGTTTCATGAGGAAGGCTGTCCCAGAAAGAGGAAGCCAGAATAAAAGAAGAGGAGAAACAGATCTGGTAAGTTTGCAACCAGCTGGAAAGATTGCTGGACAGTAGTTTGATGGATGTCAGTTCAACATAACAGCTATGAAAGTACCAATAGCAAAGACTGGTCTGAAAACCTGTGAAATAGTTGAAGTGAGTCAGTGAGAGAGCTTCTTTAGAGACAGAATTTTTAGGGAGGTTTTTGGTATACTATCTCCAACATGTGAACAGAATTCTAATGTTGGGTGGATTTTTAAAGTTAGTAGTTAGAAAGGTAAAAATTAGCATTATGATGAATCGAAATGTAAGTAGATATTTAAATAAAAATTAATACAATGCCTATATTAGAAGTTTAATTGCATATTTTTCACCGACTTATCAGGAGCATCTTCAAGTATGAATTCAAACATAAGACACAAAATAACTAAGGAAATCAACAATGAGAACATCTGCTTGCAAGTCCTAACAACATTCTAAAAAAATTAAAATAATAAAATTTAAAAAATTAACTCTGAAAAACTGTGATGATTAATTTTCCATAAAGGAGATAACTTCAACCGTTTGATCTAATCAGCCTAGGACAATTCAGCAAAGTTTCATAGTTTTCTTTATACAACTGCTCAGAAAATGCCTTTACACTGAGGAAAAAGAGGCAAGTTTATTAAACAGTTTGACAAAAAACAATAACCCTATTGCTGGATCTTGAATGAAAAGATTTCCTTAAAGAAATAATTTATTCAGGATTCAACAAGTTTTAGCTAAACAACAACGAAAATGCTTGTACATAGGTAAAGATACAAATTGTTTAATGAACATTATGCTAGTACCATTTTATGTAATATTACTTAAAGGTAAACGATGTCATAATTTTTTGTAAGAATTTATATTGGAAAAGGTATTCTTTGCAAGATATATGTTAAAGCATGTAATAGAAGATCAAAGTCCACCAACGAAAACCTCGGGTGAATTGCATAGCATACGGCAAATTGTTTACGTGCGAAACGGCATGTGCTCGATGTTTTCCAGGAAGACGCGAATAAAATATACGACATGTGCACAAAAGAGGGTGCCGAGGGTAGAAGGTATAAAAGGGGTTTGCCCACCTTTCAATGGGCTTTTTCTTCTTGAGGTCTATAGTCTACTAGGGATTTTCTGGTGGAGTCGGAGAGGGTTCGAGTTCGGGATCTTATCGATAGCATATAGCTATTCGCTGCCATCGGTTTGCAATGTCGTATGGAAGGAACAGATGAGGAGACAATCGGTAGCCTTCCAAGTAAGCTTGAAGGAACTGACTGCCATATACATCCATGTGGATCGAACTGAGCCATGCTGTTTCTAGTACGTGATGGGAAAGAAAGGCAGAACAATGAAGTCCAAGCCTAGCCTATGAGACAATCGTCTAGAAGAAGAACTGGACATTCCGTGGGATGAAGTAAGGATAAGATGACAGAATGAATATACTTCCAGAAATATGGTAATGTTAAAACCTTTTGTAATTCTTTGTTAGGAAAGAGAGAAATATTGTAATATAGAAGAAAGAGATGTTATGTTTCAGAACTCTATACTTGTAGGAAAAGGACTTTAGCGAATATTGGATAGCAGTGTTTAAGTCTTAGGGCTATTTCTCAAGTAATTAATTGAATGAATCGTAGTTTGAATTGTTATGAGTAATGATCTACAAAGTTACCGATGTGATAGTCTTGAGAGTATGTGTAGACTAGTAAGGATATTTAGAAGATGCAAACAAAACTTTGTGCTGTGAAATTAACCTATGATTGGATATGTTGTGTGAATTACAGTTGCTATGTTTAACTTTATAACTTAGGATACCTCCATTCCAATTGAGTATATTCCTGTAAATGTGTGATCTTAGGAATTTAATAAAATGTATCTTGAATATCTTAACCTGTTTTGTGCCTTGAATTGAATCCGATGCACCGCTTGCTAATATCTGAATCTGAGCGGGAAAGAATTATGTGACAGAGACCATGACTGCAAACTAAAGTATTTTAAGAGAGAGATAGATAAAATTGAGATAAAGAATAATTAATAGATTGATTAGCTTAGTATATTTTCTGAAGGTTACTCCTTGGTTAAGAGGAATTTCTAACCTAGGGATCTGGCTGGTACAGCTTGATCAAATAAATATTGCCAGAACCTGATTAGGAGGTAACTCCAGACCGTTATTGCTGAGGATCGGACTCTATTCAGAAGTCTACCCTTTGTTAATTTATTTAATATACAGTGGTATCTCGCTAATCCAAACCCTCCAGTAATCCAAACTGCGGTTTGAAAGAAAAAAAGTTTTATTTATTACGTATTATTTTGTGTACTATCATTTTTATTTAATAATTATTATTTTAACTATTATTATTTATTTTATTATTATTACAGTACAGTATAACTATGGTGATACATAAAAGAGGAAATTCAAAACGTGCATAATTTGGTTAAAAATATAAATCCAGATATTGAATTTTCACAAACAGATGTTAAGGAATGGATTACAGGTAGAACCGAAAGTGAATTCGAAATCAAATCAGATGCTGAGATTATAAATATGATGCCACAGAATGAATTAGAAGACGATGATGACGATAAAGAACTCGAAGAAAGAAAAAAAAAAGTAAAACATGAAGACGCAGCTGACAGTTTTAGTGTATAGAATGGGCTAAGAGGAATGATATGCCATTCCACAAAATTTTATTGCTAATGCAGCTCCAAGAAGAAGCATTCGAAAAAAGTTTAGCTTCCAAAAAGCAAAAGAAAATCGGTGACTTTTTTTACAAAGAAATAATAATAATAAAAAAACTTTTGTGTGTTATTTTACGAAACTTTTTTTGTGTTGTGTACAAGAAAGTGATATTTTTTACCCAAATTAAGTTATGTTCTGAACTATGCAATTTTATTAAATCAGAATCCTCAACAATACATACAAACTAATTTTTTTTTACTAAAATAAACTTGTGTACTGTATTATTTTTTAAGTTTTACATTACAGTACAGTAGCTTTTTTTCTATCATTTACTTCGTTTATTACAGAATTAAATTGATGTACCATTAGAATCTGATTATTTTTGTCTTAAACACTAGTTATTGTTGTCTCTTGGGGAAAAATTCTCTAATATGAACTTTTCGCTAATCCGAACGAGCACGGTTTATTAGTTCGGATTAGTGAGATACCACTGTACTTAATCTTTCTAAGAAACGGCCAATTGTGTGGATAGATTTTACAGTAGATGAGAGAGTACAATGTTCTGATATTTGTGCGTGTATAGACCATAGAAGTATATAATTAATGTGATAATACTACATACTGAAATTTTAAGATAAGCGATTATCTTAAAATTAGGAGAACACAATAAAGTATAAAATTAAGGAAATGTCACGACATAACACTATCAAATTCCTTGTGCCTTTCTTGTAATTCCAACTCTATCATATAATCTTCAGCAGTAACCAAGTCTTCAGAATATAAGGATTAATACAGGGTAGAAGTGGTAAACTTTTTTTTAAGGGTGTGTACTAAAATTTGATTAATCTTAAACTACCCTCACATGCCTGTTGAAATTTTTCAGTATATCACTGTCAAAAGAATAAAAATACATCATTTCAAAGATGTAATCATAATTCTCTCAGTATGTCTCACCGCTGAAGACTTCAAACAAATCACTGAGTATGAATACAGATGTTTAGTGAATGGTGCGATGTCACCCTGGAAGAATAACCATGTGCAGGTCATGAACTCAAGGTGGATTCCTGGAGTGATGTTTCAAAAGTTTGAAATTTTTTGGGAGACACTGAATTCTACTATCCCCAAAATTCCTAGATGTGGCATTTGTTCATCACCCTCTAATATATATATTTTCTTAATGTGACTTGTTAATTATTAAATACCGTTTGTTGCACTGACTAATCCTGCTATCAATGAAGCCATTTAATATTCTCCCTTAAGTTTACAGGCCTGTGTATTTGGTGTTTCACTATGCCACTTATATGAAAAGATTTTCTTTTTTGTATTTATTAATAAAGTATATACATAAACACAACATACAAAATAAATCTCTATTAAAACAATAGTGACCCCCTTTTACTCACTCACTCATAGAGACATATTCATACCTTAAAATATTAGGTCTTCTGGCATTAAATACAAGATATCTGCAAAGGGAGAAATTAACATATTGGTATTCTCGTGGAATAAGAGATTATTAAGATTAAGAAATTAAGATATTGGGTTTTGTTCCAATTTTGTTCATTTGATCATTTTACATTATGGCTTAAGTCAATAAGAATACAATTTGGTTGGATAAATCCCAAATTGCCAGCCCATCCTCATTCATTCAATATCCAGGTGCACCACGAGAAGGTGAGGATTGGGTGTAAGTCAGAAGCCCTGGTCAGTTTTCTGCATTCCTTTAAAAGGCTACGTGGAGATCTCATCCAGGGTATGTACTATCTTACTGTTATTAGTTATCTATATGGATCACATAAAAGGAAGTATTAAACTCTATATCAAAATTGTATGCAACAACTGTTTCCACTGTTTATTAATGTATGTTATACATAAATCCTATACAAGTTGGCAAGATTCTTTAACTAAATAACTGCTATAATAATTCAGTGTGAAAATCAGCATTTAAAAGAGAGGGGAGACATGAAAATAGGCAGAAATATCATGAACACTAACAGCATCCTAAATGGTGAACATACAGAACATGTAAAACATTTCAGTTATTTAGGCACCTTCAGTGAAGATAGTTAATTAAATTTGGAAATAGAAATCAAATGAATAAATTTATATGGAATAAGATAGAAATTGGTCAAAACACTGAACTAGATGAATCCAGGACAATGTTTAAACTATTTTCAACTTTTGGATCTGCAAACTGGGTTAGCAATAAAACGCTTCAAAAACTGGAGACCAGAAATATGAGCATTATGAGAAAGATTAAAGTCATAAACAGATTGCATCAATTGCAGAATCAGTAAGAACAAAGATATTAAGAAGAAAATTGAATTCTTAGCATTTAGGAATGTGTTAGTAAAGCTAATCTCAGGCAGTCAAAAAATTGGAGAGGAAAGGCTGGCAAAACACTTTTTTTTTTTTTTGCCAGTAAAAAGATCTCAAGGAAGATCAACGTTTAATCTTCCTCTGTGAGTGATGATGGATTGATAGTGAGAAGTGCCTTAGAAGACCTGACAGATAACAAATTAATTTGAAAGAAAATTGTTGACAGAAGTTAGTAAGGATGGAGATTTTTTCATGTAGCACTATAATAATATCCTGTATTCCCCAAGGGCATATATCAGGATTTTTTTTTTTTTTTTTTTTTTTGAACAAGCATTCATATAGGAAACTACTACTAAGAAGCAAATTGGTATTATTCAGAAGAATCCCATGTCTAGTGTGAGCTCCATGTTGGGTTAATCCTGATTTATGATGTTCAGTTGATTAAACTGAATAGTTTAATCAACTTATCAACAAATAAAGTCCAAACACAAACAACCCCTGCTACTCTATACATCTGGGATAAGGCACATAAGGTCAGCGTGTATTCTTAAAAGATACAACATACAAACCTCCTTCAGGATTTACTAAAAACTAGCTACTCTTTATGTTCACCAAAAGATCCTCTCCATCAACTAGACCATCCTGGAGTCTCCAGTATCCTCTGCTCTTGCAAACTCACATACTTTGAACATATGGGAGAACTGCTAATATCTGTCTAAAAGAACACAGAAATTATATCCATGATTTGTACTATAGTCATTCCAGGGTGGCACACCATACCATGGATACATATCACCAGATTCAATGGAGAAAATCTCCCTTTTATAGAACAGATTTAAAGCAGAAAGACTATTTCTAGAATCTGCCACAGCACTACAACATTTTCAAGCAAATTCAGCTACATCACACTGCCAAAAATCTGGGAACCATTCTGAGATCATCACCAAAGTTTTATCACTGAAACTACCGAGGGCACTAGTTTAGAACTGTAAGAGTCCATCTTTTACAGTGTCTGTTTGCCATCCTACTGGCATGTGTGCCTGCGCACGCACGTGTTTACTATATTTCTCTGTGCCCATTAAAATACAGGTAAACCTCAATATATATGATTTATTTGTTTAACAAGTGTAGTGTATATACTGAAACCATATATCAAAGTTAAAAACTGATGAAAAAAAATTTAATTCACCCATGTTTTAGAACATTTTTCAGAAAACTTACTTAGGCCTTCAAAATACATTTTAACTGTGTACACTATTATAAATATAAAGAATAATGAAAAGTGCCAAGAGAGAACCTATTCAAAATGCTATAGTTGTATGGTGTCAGTGGGGCATTATATCAAGCAATACTTAGTCCTTATTTGAGTTGTAAGTCAGCAGTTAGAATTGAAATACAGGAAGAAGGTTTAATGTTAAATCTGGTGTCAGACAAGGATGTACATTATCCCTCTCTTATTCATTATTTATATGGATCACATTATGAAGGAAAGTGGTATTAAATCTGATATCAAAATTGGAGATGTTAATCTTAGTTCTTTGCTTTATTGTGGATGATGTTATACTTCTAAATAAATCTGCTATAAGTCTGCAAGATTCCCTGACTAAATTGAATAACTGTTGTAGTTGATATGGTATGAAGTTCAGCAATAACAAGACAAAGACAATGAAAATATGCAGAAGCATTGAAAATATCAACTGCATTGTGAATGGAGAACCTATAGAACAATTGAGAATATCAGCTACTCAGCTACGATTTTTACTGAAAATGGTAAATTAAATATGGAAATAGACAACAGAATCAACAAAGCTGGTATGGTAGGAAGTCAACTGAATAAATTTATAGGAATAAGAGAGAAATTAGTCAAAACACTAAGACAGTGTTCAAACTAATTTTAACTTATGGATCTGAGAGCTGGATTAGAAGTAAAACACTTGACCAAAGACTGGAGACTGCAGATATGAGAGTCCTGAGAAAGATTAGGGGTGTGAACAGATGGCATCAATGGCAATATCATATTAAAAATGAGGATATTAGGAAAGAACTTGACATTGTTAACATCCATGAATGTGTTAGCAGAACTAATTTCAGGTAGTATGGTCACTTAAACAAAAACGAGAGAGGAAAGATTAGAAAAACAAGTGTTCTTTGCCAGGTTGGCAGGAAAAAGACCCAGAAGAAGACAGATGATAGAAATATAAGATCTGACAAGATCTTATATTTCTAAGTTGGAGTCTTGACAGGTAATAACAGATTGATTTGGAGGAAAATTGTATATAGGAAGTTAGTAACAATGTAAATTTTTCTTGTAGTACTATCATATCCTGTACACTCCTTGAGGGTACATGTCAGGAAATTGATGATGATGAGAATAATGAAAAGCAAGTAAGATAAAAACATTTATGTGTTAAAGAACTGAGCTTCAAAATGAGTGAAAAATGGATATGCTGCTTTCTAAAAAAAACATTTGTCAAACTTCATTTCAACAGTTGTAGGCTTCTTTTTATCTTCATACAATTTATGCTAACACAACAACCAATTCCATGGTTCAGCAATCTAACATGCTTTTTTCCACAGCCGAATCTAAATCCATAATTTGTTTCTTACAGTTTCAAAACTGATCGAGTTTTTTTTAATGTAATTTCCTTTACAACGCTCCTCTCCTTAAGTAGCAATTTCTTCTTTTTCATCATAGGAATGCAAACCCAGGCATTTTCTTACATTGGGGTGATCAACATCTTCAAAGCCAAGATCCTTTCCAATTAAGCTAATGATGGTAGATCTTGGAAGAAAGGCCACCCTCAAAATTATCACACGTTATGCTCCTACATGGGCCTCAAGTGATAGTGAGATAACTGAATTCTATAAGAATCTTCTTCAATAACAATAATTTCTTTCTTCTATAATATAATTTCTTTCAATTCAATAATTTCTTCAATAACAGCATCAACTTGATTACAGTAAAGCAGAAGATATTTCCACACAGTCCTCATTGTACTGGCCATGACTCAAATATTTTCAACAGCTTGCCTAATATTAAAATTCTTCCGAAATTTAGTCAATGAAATTGCACCTTCTGCCATCATAGCTTGCATGATGGTAGAAAGTTCTTCATATATAACTGACCTTGAAAGATGAAATCATGTCCTGATCCAATGACACAGTCATTGGATCAGGACATGATCCAATGGACAGGATCCACTTAATTTTTGTGGACAGGATCCACAAAAATTAAGTGGACTTTAAATGTAAGATTTTACTTGCAATATATTATGGCTGCTGAACAAAAATAACTCAAACCAGTCTTCAAACAGAACTTGCATGATCTATGACTTATTTGCCTGACAAGTTGCAAGCAGTGATGTTTTGTTGCAACCTCTTAAAGCCCTCAGATTTCGTGAACAAAAGCATAGGTTTCGATTTGAAATCACTAAGATTCATTCATTTTTAGCTAAGAAAGTTGAACATTCAAAATTTGGCACTCATAATTTAGCTCACTTTTTTAAAACATGCAGGAAATTTGACAGATGTATCTTTATCAGCATTTACTGCTTTACATATTAACTTGACATGTAAAGTTAACATGTAAATTTTTAATTTTAAACATTAAAGTCAAACTGGAATGCTATGCATTCCAGTTTGAGCTTTAAGTTTTTCAAACCATCTGCTGAAAGAAAATCTTGAGGTATCCTTTTTGAATCTGTTTTCTTTCAGTGATGAAAACACCAAGTGCTTTCACCATTTTGTTGTTGGTACCAAATGGAATCAGATTTTATTGCAATCTTCTGGCCAAGTTATTAAAAAGATTCTCCATTTCAACCAAAATAGGACTTCTGTTGATAGTGCACTGCATACTAAAATGTTGAATCAACTTAGATTTGGACAAAATTAGTCATACTGTAGACTCGTTGAGGCCTAGCATCAATGCTTGCCTTGCTTTGATCATTATCAAACTGTTTAATAATGCCAAGTTTCATAACATCATATCCAAAGTAATAACTTTACATTTCTTCTTATCAGATTTTACTGACATATCATTTTTTTCTTTTGGGCATGGTGAACTATTGCATATTAATTATTACTTAGTGTGAAATACAGTAACGGGAAGACACTGCTTTGACATGCCTTGGATGGTTGCCTAAGCAAAACTTTGGTTAGTAGCATAATATCATGGTAGAGGCACAATCTGGTAACACTGTTTACAGACCAGATTGTGCCTCAATTTAAAAAAGAGACACCAGAAGTTTTCTGGTGCCGCTTTTTTTTTCCTTTTCTTAACTGTCCACACTATTTGAAATTTTAGGTGACACATCTATAAGAATGGTATAACTGTTTGTGACTATGTTAATCAAAACTCGCACTGATCGAAAATGCATATACTGAGGTTTACGGGTCTGGGTAGGGTCAATACCCAGACAAAAGAGAAGATGTATAAGGTCAGTTTCATCTTGATCACCAAGGCAAAATATTAGCTCATGGTCTAATCAGGTTTAGGCATTTGTTTTCTCCACTAAACACTAATATGATGAACCACTAAAAAAAATTCTCCCCCCCCCCCCCCAATCCATAAAGCACAATACTATTCCCAAGGAAATTCACTATAGCAAACCATCCACTATATAAAACCGTAGAAAGTTTGTTACCTGGTTAGAGAGAAAATTACATCTGTTAAGAAATTATATTCTTGTTAATCCTTTGCCAGGATTAACAAGAATATGGTTGGCTGAGTGGATAGCACATCCCCCTCTCCATCCAACAGGTCATGGATTCTAGTCCCACCATGGACATGAGAATTTAAAAGCTATACAAGCTTTAAATTCTTGAAGCTATACAAGGCTTTTTTTATAACAAAAAAAAAAACACAAACATGTAAGCAAACAAAGTTTATGTATAATGTATCTTCACAACTAAGTTTTATTAAAAGTTGCTGGCTCCACATCAACTGAGTCAGTATCTCATAATGCACAACTCACTAATTGGAGATATATATATATGAATTTTGCGTACATCATCCTTGGATAAAAAAGAATATAAAATATATTAAAAAGGAATATAATTTCTTGTCAAGTATAATTTACTCTGTAAGAAGGTGAAAGAATTTCCCACAACTATTTCTAATCCGTGGGATCTGTGTAGCTCAGTAGAAGTGGTGGTTGCACTCTACGATGCTTGACAGCATGAAGGAAGACTTATAAGTTTGAATCTAGTCACTGACTGTAGGAACATTTTTCTAAGCCTTTTTTTCAACTGGTTCCCGAGTTAGTCGATCTCTGGCACAGGCAAGCGGGTTTTTTCTCCTGGAAACTCAGGTTTTTCATCCCGTAAACCCAAGAAAATCAACCATCGAACCCACACTATTTTCAGACATTAAAGATATTATGTTAGGGACCATGAGATGGCGGCACTTGCTAGCTGCCTTCTTCACTGAATACTGATTAATTAGTGATAGCCTTGGGCCAGCTATCACTGACTGGCTGCCAGTGGAGATTGAAGTGCCTCATTTACTCCCTATACGGGAATAAAAAGGCGTTAGCTGATTTTTTTTTTTTTTTTTTTTTTTTTTTTTTAATACTGTGGTGATGCACTATTTTACTATATGTTCATATAAAACATGACTTCTGCACTGATTCAACCTTGGTATCCTTCTGGGTCTAGCTCCTAATGACAATAAAGGTCAAAACCAGGTCTGGGTAGTGAATTTTTCTTATGTATCAATATATACATCTGAAAGTAAGGTTGCTTGTTGTGAGATACTGAGGCAGATGATGTGAAAGTCAAAAAGTAGCTCAGCTATGACGATAACTCTCTATCTCTCTCATACATACAAACTATTTATCTTGATAAAGAATTAAACAATAATTTCCATAAAGTATAATTTATCAACTAAAATAAATCTTGGGAATGGACTCTATAGATTTGCTAAACAAACAGTGTAAGTGGGCTGATATTATGTTTTAAAAAAATCAAAATGTAAGAGTCTTGAAGGAACAGATCTTGAAGATAGAAAATATTTTCTCAACAAAATAAAATGTTCCTCATTCAATGCAACAGCCACTTCAAAAGATCAAAGTAAGGCAACCGGATTCATCAAGCATCCAGTTCATCTATAAGTGGTATATGCTGGAAACAGTTCCACAGAACTGCCAGAGAGCAGACATATCTGTCCCTTATATAACTGATTGACTGATTTGTGATTTTATGGTGCAAGGACAGCAAAGGTCATACTGTGCCATAACAGGTTATAGCAGCACACACAGGGATTCAAATAAACAGTTATACGGAGACAAACCAGTGAAGAAAACAAAATGTATGTACAAAGTGCCAAGTATCTGCAGAATAAAGGTACCAATAGCCATTTACGCAAGGCTCAAATAAGTGGCTATAAGAAGTGATGAAGTATATGTACAAAATATAGAGCATCTATATATTAAAAGGTATTAATAAACAGTAATCTATACAAGGTACCAATAAATAGCCAAGAATACAAAGCATAAAAAATAGTTATGCATACAAGGCATTAATAAACAGTTATAAGAAAAATGAATATACAAAATGCATGTAGAAGGTTTAGCATCTACATATAAACATGTTTGAATAAACCAATTCTTTGTAAAAATTTTAAAATGTCGTGCAACCTGTCCAATTCTGACAACATGTACCCGAATGTACAGGGCTCAGCCAGACAAGTAAAAAAGAGATGTCAAACCTCAGACAGATTACCAGCCCTCAGCAAACAAGAATGCGTAAGATGACTGTGACCCATGCAGAGCTCAGCAAGAACAACCCATCTCCTCTATTACGTTGACCAGACTGCCAATGCCCAACTTCAGTCCAAATCCTATGCAATCTGTTTGTCAGCACTACCTGCAGGAGTCTGCAGGTAGTACTGACAAATCAATCTTGATTTCACAAACTCTGTGCAGTCAGTGCATGGCACCATGAAACAGAACGTCAAAAAAGCACACGCTGATCCAGCAGCTACATCCGTGATGTGACCTCCCTCAACTCTAATGTGGCTGGGCATAAACACAACCAAACATCAAAATTAAGGATCACTATCCTGAAGAAAAGCCACAACACCTCACCAAGCACCAGATATAGACTATACACTGGCAAGAAGACAGCCCACAAAGAACTCAAACAGCCTGCACAAATCACACTTTTAGTAGGAGTCCTCCCTTACATGCACAAGCATGAATCAAATGGCAAGGAACTCTTTATCCAAACTTGGATAAAGGATGAAACCAAGAATATAATTTCTTGGCATCTTTAATTTGAAGATGGTAATGCTAGAAAACACAGCAGTGCAGCCAACAGAGATCTCTAATCACAAACCGATTCAGCAAACACCTGAAGGCAGAGAATGAATGGTGCATAAGATCTCCACAGCTGACAAAGTGAAAGCCTGAAGGTGCAGCGCAAGCCAGCTGTGGAAGAATGCTGCTTTGTTCAGTACAGGCAATGCTGTCAACACCCATACCAACAGCCTCCAGAGCCTCTTCAACATGTATACTAAAAGTATGAAAAGTCTGACAAGTGTGAAAATGGACCTCCAAACACAGAAAAAAGACACCAGTACATGTAGGATGATCCAGGACTATTTTTAGAGCATAACCAAGAAGCAATCATCGTCTAAGTGACAGAGAGGACTCACTTGATTCAACATAAAGACTTTGAATGGGCAATGTGTGAAAAGCACTGGTAGCCATTTGGACACCCTGACGATGTACAGGGCTAAACCACCAGAGCACACTCTCCCACTGCCCCATTGACAGGTGTCAGACCAACAGCTTCATCAACGAATTCCACAAGACTGGAAAATGTATTCCAGCTAGCCCAGTCCATCCCTCCCCACAAGGGCATCCATGCAGGAGGACATGGCTCCTGTGAAAATACAGTGCTAACAATGGGGAAATGACTGCTTCCACACGTCCCCTTCAAAATCTCACACTAACAGTGGAAAAATGGCAGGAGAGAAGAATGCAGAACAAGAGCACGTAGGCACATGGAAGAAGGTATTCACTCTGCTGTTAACAAGGGTTGTCCAGCATTTGCTAAATGACATGATCTCATTTACTCATGCCAGAAGCACCCCACAGAGCACTAAGTCCACTAAAGTCGCCCACCAGGAGCATGGACTGAGATAACAAGTGCAACATGACACTCAGTAGCAAATATATTGAGCACACTGCAACAAGAAATCCGACTTTCTGTCATGTCCAGCTTGGACATGACAGAAAGGAGCACAACTGCCCATGAGAACAGCCACTCCACCACAAGCAAGACCATCTCCAGCTCTGCCTCCAAGCACAAGAGCAACATTCCCGAAGTACATAACTGAGGATTACTACTAACAGTTTCAGTAAGTGACACAAAAAGCAGTCCTGAACTGCAACACCCACAAAGCTGTGGATGGCAAGATTCACTATAGGAGGAAGTACTTTCTCCTTTGGAAGGACCCATTTTCATCATTCTTAAGCCTAAGAACAATGGATACTGAATCACTTCAATGTTGACTGTTTGTTAGTAGTATGGATGCAGAAATTGTGAATTGTATCTCTACTATGAGAACTACAAATACTTCCTTATGGGATGCACTTATAAAAAATTTCAAGTAACTGCAAAAATAAGTAGAAAAATGTGAAAATTCTGAATCAGCATATCACAAAGCATTTTCCTATAAGAATGTTATAAACTGAAGCCAAATTCCTGCAGGACATTTTTTGCTGGGCATGTCATTTGATATAAAAGGCCAAGGTCAGAGGCAGCTGAAATTCTGGATATCACGGTTTTTTTTTTTTTGTTGGAGTGAGTATATATAACACATGGTGGATCATGTTTTGCAAGAACAGAACATGATGCACCGTGTGTCATACATGTTCAAAGCAAAAACACACACACACACACACACTACACTGGAAAATGACCTCAATATAGATGGTAAATGTCGACTATGAAATAAAATTCCAGTTAATATTATACTTCATAAGCAGCAGTCAACACATGTGTTATTTAATAGAACTTACACATTTTCTTTCTTAATAAAGTTTCACCTATATCAATTCACAAATACTACATAAAAATCTCTTCCCTAATACTTTAATTGCTAGAAAGACTTAACTGAAACGAAAAGTTAATTTAAAATTATATTTATGATATATAATTATATAAATAGTGATAATAATTATTATTATTTTTAATTGTAATATTAAACTTTCTTCAAAGACATGAAATTCCCACAAGACCAGAACAGAGGTTTTGGACTCAGGGGATTATGGGCCTCATGAAGCATGACATTCTTTTTCACTTTATTTGTAAAATATTATAATTTCATGATATATAAATAATTTCTCAATTATCATCAGAGAAAATTTCTAGTGAAATAATCTACTATTGCAAGTGACTATTTTGAGGTCCCCACCTCAACTCCATAACCACCTTTTATAGCAGCATATATCTGAAACAAAAGACAAGCAGGCTGGAAGATAAACTAATAATGTCAAACAAGAACACAAGTAAAATGAGCATGTTATAAACAGTGTTGAGTGCATAGTTTAAAACTTGTTAAATTTTTCTACTAACCAATACATGGTGAATGTGCTTGGCAAACCTATTAAATGGCTTTGCATGTAACAATATACAGGTGTCCATTCATAATAAATTATTATTAACTATAATCAATAGAATCAACTATACTGATATCTGAGTTAAGCTCATTTTTGCATATTTTCCTTTGTTTTATGCTGATTTATTATTCTGGCCAGTGCTAGTTGCTTTTTACCTCCCTCGCTCCCTCCAAATGTAAAAATATTTAAAGAAACCAACATATGGCTGAACACTGTTCAGACATTCTTTTATGTGACTTATATTTACACAAATATTTTATAGTTATCTAGTGCTATTAACTGGATACTGAATATGATCCTCAGGTTTCATGGAAATCTTATTTAGGTCTCAGCTTTTAAGATATATAATTTATAAAACACAGCTTATAATTTAACATATACTAATATCACTTTGTAAACATTGCTGACATTCTTACCTGTGTATGCAGGTAAGTAACCTGGATTATATGGCATGTAAGCTGGAGGCTGACCAGATAACTGAGGATGCATCTAAAAACATATAATAAAAACAGTTCAATACATATAACTGTTGTACTTCTATAATAATTAATGTGAGTTTAAACTTAATGTCAATAGAACAGATATTACAGATAGTGCTAACTTTATAAAGATGCAAATCAGCTGTAAGTCAAAATTCATTACCAAATTAAAGAAATGCTGTAATGAATTTATTATGAAATTGGCAATACAGGCATATAAAAACATGCAAGAAAACAATTTTTTTATTTGTGAACCTAAAAAACAAGTAAGATTTCAGTTACTTAAACCATTTTAGGGAAGACAAATGAAAATACTATAGAAGAAAGTTTTGCCACTGGGAGTGGAAGGAGGGGGGGGGGACTAGATGCTTTAAGGCATTTAAACTCGGCTATTAATAGCAAAGAACTGGAACATGTTTAATAAAAAGGAAATAGATGTATATGGGTAAACAGAATCTAGAATGCTAAAAAAAATAATAATAATAATAAATAAATAATAATTTATGAGTAGCAAAATATCTGCTATACTAGAATTTCCAAAATACTTAGAAATAAAATAATGTAACAAATAAAGTGCAACAAAATAAAATAGAACAACACTGGATGTTATTTGTCAGTCTTTCATCATGAGATAAGTATCCAGGGTTTCAATGGCATGAAGCTTACTGATTGCACAATTCCTATACTCTACCTAAATACAGTTTTATTTCAACATGATGAAAGGGTGAGCAGCACTCATTGTAACAGATTTATGGATGCAACTACTGCTTGAGTTAAATAGCTTGCAAAAGGAATGATGTAGAATTTGTGAATATGTGGTCTCTGTTTGATGGAAAGGATTTATGCAATGAGGATGGACTGCATCTGAATGGTTTTGGTGTTAGGTGTCTGGAGAGATCTTTGTTCACCGAGCACATTGACATGGGAAACTTAAGCAATTAGGGTGGAAGCAAGTGAGTTTGTCTGAAGGCACCCATGAAGCGAGTGAGTGTGAGAATGACCAAGTGAGGAATCTAGTCTCTCAAGCAAAAATATTGAATAAGGTAGTGAAATCAGAAAGTAAAGGTGAGTGGAGAATAAAGGAATGCCATTTCTATATATTAATGCCAGAGGTATCAGGAACAAGTGGGAGGAGTTTTTGGCATTGGTGAGTGCAACTTCCAAAAGTTATAGGCATTAGTGCAAATTGGCTAACAGCAGATGATGTAGTTACGGGGATGGAATGTGAAGGGTTTAGTATTTTCAGGGAAGACAGAGAAGATAGGATGGGGGAGGAATACTGCTAATGATAGCAGATGAATTGCAACCAAAAAAGAATAGGACAGGCGGAAGGGTGGCTGTTCATATGAAGCAATCTAGTGTGATGTTAAGACCAATAAGACAAAATATACAGTTGGTTGTTGCTATAGGCCAGGAAGTTCCACAGATGATCTGGAAGATATGCATGGCCAAATTAATACAATGAGTACAGGTCGAGTGATCACTATGGGGACTTCAACTATGGAGATATAAACTGAAAGGAAGAAAGATCACATGGCAGAAAGGAAATAGAATTTATACACCTGCTGATGGATAATTAAGGCAGCATGTGATGGAGTTAACTAGGGGTGGGAGAGTATTGGACCTGGTCGCAGGATCAGAAGAGCAATCCATAAGGTGATAACATTGCCTCCAATTGGTGAAAGTGATGATACAGTCTCGACTTGGGAGATTGCAAAACATGAAGAATATTCTATCAAGAAGGGGTATTTGGGGAACTAGTATTAAACTATGTACCTAAGATAAGGAGGGTTAACCAGGTAGGAGTTAGATGAATGAGTAATATCATGAGCTGCAGAAGAAGAAAATGCTGTGGAAGGTATATAAACAGAAAGGTGACCAGTAAACTCATGAACAGTACAAGGCTCAGGCAAAAAAGATGACCAGCATGGCAAGGAAGGCAAAATCAGATTATGAGAAGAATTTAGTCAAGCAGGCCAAAGAAAATCGCAAAGAGTAATTTCATTATGTGGCAAGTAAAAGGAAGAATAACTATGGAAGATTAACCTTAATGAATGATGATGGTCACGAGGAGACAAAAGCAGATAAAATAGTTGAGTTACCGAGTGACCACTTTGCAAGCATATATCTTCCTAGTGAGGTTACTGCTTTAACCTATGTGACAGACACTAATGTGGGAACAGAGGGTGGATGAATTGGAGGTTCTTAGGATATTGTAGAATCTCAATGAAAATACAGCCGTGATTAAATGGGATATCAGCTAGGGTTTTGTGAAAATGTGCAAGGGAACTGGCAATACCTTTGACTAAGCTGTTTAATTTAAGTCTCAGCTCTGGTAAGTTCCAAGGGAGTGAGAAAGAGGGCAAAATTATTCCTTTGCATAAGGGAGGTTCTAAGACTATAGCAGCAAATTATAGACCAATCAGTATCTCAGGCATGGTGATAAAAGTACTAGAAAAATTGGTAAAAAGAGAATTCAAAAATGGGTAGATAAAAATATGATACTGTATTAGGGTCAGCATGGCTTTGTGAAGGGTTGGTCAAGCCATAGTAATTTACCAATTTTTATAATAGAGTAACAGCTGAATTGGATAAAGGAAATGGGTAAACAATAATTTTGCTGGATTTTGTTAAGGCATTTGACAGAATACCTACACAAATTAGAACAAATGGGGATGGATATGACACTGGTTAAGTGGATAAGAGGGTGGGCTGCTGGACAGATATATAAAAGAGTGGTATATGGAGGGGCAGAATCGAGGCAAAAACAGGTGACTAGTGGTGTGCCACAAGGTTCAGTACTGGACCATTGCTGTTTAATTTGTATATAAATGATACAGGAAATGACCTGAAAGGAAATATTCAGTTGTTTGCTGATGATGCAAAATTAGATAGAGTAATAGTTAATCAAGGTGATGTGGAGAGCTAGCAGGAAGATTTAAATAGGCTGTCAGTGTGGGCAATAGATAATGGGTATCAGTTTAATGTCGAGAAATGTAAGGTTATATATTTTGGGATTAATAGATTACAAGCTGTGTATCACATTCATAGCACTGTACTCCAAAAAAATAGATGAAGCTAGAGATTTAGGGGTGGTGTTAGACAGAGAATTAAAGCTTAGAGGACATATTGCTAAGGCAGACCATAAGATTACTTGGCTTATTGAAGAACACATTAACAAGTAGAGATAAGGAAGTTGTTATTCCTCTTTATAAGGACTTGATATGTCCACATCTGGATTACTGTACTCAAGTCTGGTACTCTGGGTTTCTTGGGGATGAGGAAGCAGTGGAGAGGATTCAAAGATGAGTGGTCTTTGGAATGTTCCCTATTAGGATAGAGTGAAGGTGTGTAGATTGCAAAAGTTGATTAATAGGAGAAAAAAAAAAAAGGATATGATAGAAACATTTAAGTTGCTTAAAGGATTTTATAGGATAGATGCAAGAGAAATGTTTCAGCATTTGGCTAGAGAGACCAGAACAGAGGGTCATCCCTGGAAGTTTGAATAAAGGTATAGTCAGTAGAGGTGTGAGGACTAGATTTTTTGTTTGGAGAGTGGTGAACGGGTGGAATGGGTTGCCTGAGTCAGTTGTGAGTGCTTTTTCTGTTAATGTGTTCAAGGAGAGGTATGATAGATTGGGTCTCCTATGATGAGTCTTCAGCCTCCATGGAGATGCCTGTATAATAATAATAGCTACTTAAAATAAAACTCTGTTTCAACATCTATATCAAGATGTAAAAATAAAAATGAATTAAAGAATAAAATAAAAGTAGAAGAGATATGTAAAAAACTAAAAAGTAGAAAATAAATACTAAAGAGATCAAATGGAAGGATTTTAGAACTGTCCAGGTTTTGAAGAGGAAAGAGCTGGAGCCATTTGCTCATTTTTCTTGAATCCTGTGATGGAAGTTTTAGGATATTGTTTTTAGATTGGCAACATAATACAGGTGGGAACTCCATCATTTGCTGAAAGAATATGATCCTAATTTTCCTCTAGTTGTAATTTTTTATTGAGGCCCTTGAACTTCTTTTAATAACTTCTATTGTTTTCTTTTGCTTTTGATAGATTACAATGTTTCTAATTTTCCATATGTGGTATTTAATTTCAATTAGTAGGTAAAGGAATTGAGTTTTCATGCTTCCTTTCCCAGGTATGTCTTCCAGATATAGTTGTTGTTCCTTCTTCAGCATGAGGATGTTGAAGTTGTGGCTGATGTGAGCCCATATTTGTGTTGCTACTGTGCATTCATAACAGAGATGTTCTTGTGAGTACAGAAGGCACAATTTGTACTTTTAAGTTTTCTCCATTTTTGGATTTCTATGTTGACTGGTAGGATACTGTGCAGTATCCTCCAGTTGAAATTGTGTCTGGAGGGATAAGTGTACCTGAAGTAGCAAGTTTTCCATTTTCCCTTTTCTTGTGGGAGTATGTCTGTTATTGTTTCTAATTGCTTATATTGTCTTCTTTTTCTTTAAGTTCTATGAGGTGCATCTTTAAAACAGAGACTGCTTATGTGGACGTCCTGCCAAATCTTCAAGAGTTATTAAGTATCCATTTCCTGTAAGTCTAAATATATAATCAAGATAATAATAAAAAGATATGGTGCCAAAAAGTCTCTCCCAGAAGAACTCCGGTAGAAATAGGAAGCTCTCAGTCATCTCTCCATTATTCTGATACGGTTCTGCTATTGCTTTATTTTCATGGGTATACTGTAATAACTGAGAATTTTAAATATCCTTTCTCTATTGATTAAATCAAAAGTTTTGAGAAATCTATGAAGTTTAAGAGTAAAGGTTTTTATTTCTTGATCCTTCTATCACCCTTCTAAGGCAATATATGTGTTCAATAGTGCTCCTGTTTTTTCAAGAGACCTGCTTAATTTTTGAGTAGAAGAGGTGTTACATTCAGTTCAATTTGGTTTAGAAACATCCTGTTTATAGATTTTCAGTGTGGTAGAAAGTAGTGATTCCTCTAATTTTCTGGGTTGTTTAGATTGCCTTTTTTTGGATTATTGGTATTATTAAGCCTTCTCTCCACTGTGTTAGAATTTTGGATGTAGCTAGAGATATATTAAAGATATTTATCAGTTGTTTCCAAAGCTCTCTGCTTTCCCTGTTTAATAGCCTCTGATATTATACTATCTAATCAACATGCTTTCTTGTTCTTTTGGGTTTTTAGTGCAGCTTCAAATTCTTGCCTTGTAAGATTGTTACACAATGGGAGGTTCTTTTTGGATTATCAATTCTGGCAAAGTGTCTATAGTGAAGTTCCTTGATGAGTTATTCAAGAGCTTTTTGAAGTGGTTCTTTCATGCCAAGAATTCATTTTTGTCTTCAGATATTTTGCCATTCTTAGCTTTTATTCTTAGTTTTTTGGGCTTCCTTTTCTTGGTGCATAAGGAATTAGCTACATGATACGTTTCTCTGGTTTAATAGGTAACTTGATATAGTTCTAATTCCTGAATTATTCCTGCTTGATTTCATTACCTTCTTTATCAGTTCTTCAGTGGTTTGTGTTACCCATTTCCTTCAAGAAATGAAGTCTTGGTTACCAGAGTTTTTACTGCTACTCCGTGGATGGATTGTGCAATATCAGTGAAGCTCAGGGATGATTCTTCAGGCATTGGGCCTTCCATTAGTTTGTAGTGCTTCTTTCAGTGGGAAGTTATCCTTTCCTTTAGAGTTAGTATTACATGGTGATTAGTATTCATTTCAGACAAATTATGGAGACTACAACCATGTTAGAAATAATTATTTTAATTTCCCGACATTTCGACCTTCATATTAAGGTCATCATCTGGAGTATACATATACAGTGACAAGCTATATTACATTTCACATAGTATGCCAAAGAGACGATCTGATCGATGGTTATTCTACTGTCTAACCTCTAGTGAAAAAAAAAAAAAAAAAAATTAAAATAACTACATCAAAGCTATATTCTATTTATGACAACATCAGAGAACAATTTCACATATAGTTTTATTACAGCAAAATTGATGCCCTAATTTAACATGAGAGTTGTAATATTAGATCCTGGATTACCTACAGTTGGAGACTACAACCATGTTAGAAATAATTATTTTAATTTCGTCGGCAAAGGTTGGTCGATTGGTAGAGCCTCTGCTACTAATGGCTCAGTTAAGTAAGTTTGAGCGCGGTTAGTAGTTGGAAGGGAACAATTGTTCGATGCTGTTGGCACACTCTCCCTCGATGAGTCTTTGGACTCCCTGGAGGTGTCAAATAATAATAATAATAATAATAATAATTAACCCTTAGGCAGAAAGGTTATGTGGGTAGAATATATGCCTTCCATATTCTTGGGAATTTTAGACCATCATTATTGTTAAGATTAGGGTGGGTGAAAAGAATCTCACAGGCTTCCTTAAATTTATGTTCATACCATGTTTTGATGTAATGTAAACAACGTGCTTTTCCAGTCAATTCTATGTAAAGTGTTCAGGGCATGATTAGAAAGGCCAGCTTCACTGTAGTTATTATATTTAATGTCCTGTTTATGTTCCTTTTTTCTGGATAGGAATTGTGCATTAAGTTCTTGTTTATTAATATAGGGCAATTAGAGGTGCGATGAATATGGTAAACTCTAGGGTGGGCCAGCAAAGGAAGTGGAACCTTAGATGAGGAGTTCTTTAGTTTTGCGAGAGGTTTAAAGATGGCTTTAACGTTGTATTTCTATGGTATAACGTAGTATTCTGTTTATTTTATCTGGTATCCCTTTAATGTATGGAATGGCTACAGTTTTATTGGAATCTAGTTTATTTTTGTTTTTAAGTGAAGTCTTGTGAACAATTTTGTTGATAGCATTTTGGTAGCCATTTTGAAAAACGGCTACCAAAATGGTATAGCTGAAAACTTTTAATTCATCTTTAAGTGCTTGTTCATTGGAGCAAATCTTCAAAGCCCTGTTTTTTAGTATGTTAATGACACCTAATTTTTGTGTTGGGTGGTGGTAAGAGTTTATGTGTATATATTGGCCAGTATGTGTAGGCTTCCAGTAAACAGTGAAAGAAAGACTGCCAGAAGAAAGATGTGTAACAAATGTATCTAGAAAAGGAAGTATGTTCTGCCTTTCAATCTCAATTGTATGCATCTGTGTTGTTTAAGTGGCTGATGAATGTCTCTGCTCTCTTCATAAATGTCCCAATCAATGACAATTCTTTTACAGGACAAATTCCCTCTGGCTATTTTGTGTGGCAAAATACTTTCTGCATACAAAAAGAAGGCACAGTCACGGGCTCACCATTATCTCCCCCCCCCCATTGCTAACTTTTACATGGAAGCTTATCTGGTTCCATGGCCACCAGACATTAGATTCTTTCCTCATGAGAAGTTGTTCAGATTGAACTGAACAAGAACTGCTCTAATGATAAAAGTTTAATGGAGTGAAACAGCAAAACAATTAAAAATAGCATTTAGTGCTTCCAATATCTCATCTCAGTTACAGAGACATTGTCAGGGAGTACAAAAATGAGACTTGTAACACAAGCAAAGATAGCACAGCTGAGATGAAATACTGGAAGCATTACATACTATTTTTAATCATTTCCTAGTGCTGTTTCACTCCATTAAACTTTTATGAGTTTTTCCTAGCACTTAAGCCTTAACACAAGGAATGATCCCTATGCCCAGTAGTCACTTTAAATCTTGTAGAACCACATGCCCCATACACCACTTTTTGATATGTTTGTCAGCCATCCTCATATCAAACCAGTAGTTTATAATCCAGTCCCATATCCTCCAACTTATGTCACAGCCTTCCATGCTGAATCCTCTCAAAAGCTTCAGTAGTCTAAAAGTATGATGCGTGTATTCCCGTTGTGTAATTCAACTATTACATTATTGTAAAATGTGAGCAAATTATTCCCTTAGTAAACTCATACTGTTCACTGCAGAGTATAAACTCTGTCAACCCATTTCTGTGTGCAAGCTCTTACTAACTTTTCTAAATCTTCACATCCCACTCCAGAGATAAGTCAACAGTTGGATCTTTGCACTACCCTTATGCGATGGGATTGTTAATGCTTTCTACTCCTGTGAAATCTTTCCTGTTCTGAAGGAAGATTTTAAGCTGAACACTCTTTTCACACTTAACTCTTTCCAGATGAACACTCTTTTAGCATCCATGCTGACATCTTATCAGTCTCTGGTACTTCCTCCTCACACAACCAAGTTTCTTCATCAAGAGGCAGTAGTGAGCTCAATATTACATGCACTAGGTTGGACGCTTTTAGCAAAATGAGTACTCATTAGACAATCACTTCTGAATCTCTCAAATGCATGGGCTCCAGAAATGCTACTTAAATCTTCTTCATGTAGCTTCCTCAATGAGAGGGTGCAGCACCATGTCCTTCCAGTTCTCTCTGTTGGTAGCTTTCCTTTTTGTTTCTGCATAGCCATGTGATCCTATCCATGATCTTATATCTTCAAACCATGTCCTCTGTTTTTTACCTCTTGATCCTCTTCCCATAATTTTTCCTACTAAAACTGTTAGTATCCTCTTTCCTGCTGAACCTCTCAGTACATGTCCTGCCAATCTCATCTTTCTCAGGATCATTTCCTGTAATAAAGATCTCTGTGTTCTCATTCTCTGTAGGACATCTGTATTTGTAATGTGTTCTGTCCATGCGATTTTCAGAGCAATCCTATAGCACCACATTTCAAAGGCCATTATCTGTTGTCTTACTCTCTTCTTGAATACCCAGGTGTCATTTCCATATGTGAAAACTGGCCACGCTAATGTTCTTATAATTCTTTTCTTTGTCTTGATACCCACAGAACTTCTGAGCAGATCTTTATTTTTCCAGAAGGCATCTTTAGCTATGACTGTTCTTATTTTTCTTTCTTCATCTTGCTTTCCATCTGCACTAAAGTAGGTGCCTAAATATTTGTATTCTGTTGTATGTTCAATTTTCATATTGTTTATGAATATTTCTGGCTCGGATCTGTTTTCTTTTTCATAAATTTGGTCTTTTTTGCATTTATATCTAATCCAAACTCTTTACCTTCTTTGATTAGTGGCTGCAGTAATTTGATTAATTTGTTTCTGTTTTCTGCTATTAGAATGGTATCAGCAGCATATCTAAGATTGTTGTATTTTATACCATTGATACTAATTCCTATTTTTTTGTTTTTCAGTCTTTATCATCACTATCTCACTATAGATATTAAATAAATTTGGCGAAAGGATACAACCTTGTCTAACTCCTCTTTTTATTTTCACTTCAGAAGTCTCAAAGCTCAACAGTTGCAATTTCTGTTTGGTGTAAATCATTTTTATAATCTTAAGTACATGATCTTCTATGTCTAATTTATCTAATATATTGAACATTTTATTATGTTTTACTTGGTCGAAGGACTTCTGAAAGTCTATGAAGCATATGTATATATTCCTATTTCTTTCAAGTGATCTTTCTATTAGTATTTTTAGTTCCAGGATAGCATTAATAGTTCCCATTGCTCTTCTGAAGCCTTTCTGTTGTTCACTCAATTCACCAATTAAGGCTCTTTCAATTTCTTGATTATGTGTTGTATCTCATTTCTTGTAGGTAGCGTGGTATCTGTTGTTGCACATAATCTAAGGTGGAATTGATCATCGATCATGTTCTCTCTCTCTCTCTGATGATGAAGAGAGATAATCGATCATGTTCTCTTCATCATCAGAGATTTGATAAATATCCCACCCATCTTTCATTTATCTTTTCATTATAAACAATTATGTTTCCATCTTTGTCCTTGATGTTTTTAAATTGAGTTTGTTTTGCTTTTCCATTAAGTTCTTTCACTTTCAGGAATGCTTCTCTGGTTTTGTTCTTATTTTGTAATTCTTCTATCTCAGTGCACTGCCTATTTATCCAATTTTCTTTCAGTCTCCTGCATAACTGTTTGGATTCTTTCATCCAATGTTTTATATCTTAATCTTTCTTCTTCATTTGCTTCTCTTTTCCATGTTCTTCTTTCATCGATAAGGTCAATCACTTCTTGTGTTATCTATGGTTTTTTTTCTTTCTTTTTTCATGTTTATTGATGTGGTGTTTAGCAGATGTTATGATAGTGACTTGTAGTTATTCCACTGAGATGGTTCATTTTAATTTTACAATTGTGCAATCAGCAGTTCTGAAACATTTTCATTAAATTTTGATTTAACTATTAGATTTTGTACCATCTGCAGATCCCATTTTAGGGGTTGTTTTCTTTTAATTTTTATTGTTTTCAAGCGAATATTCATCTTCATTAAGACCAGTCTATGATCAGATCCACAGTCAGCACTCGGCATCACCTTTGAGTTCCGTATTCCATTGAAGTAACGTTTACTGACCAAGATATAGTCTAACTGATTTTTGTATCTTCCATCTGGACTTTCCCATGTGTATCTTGCTGTTGGTTTTTGCTCAAAATAAGTGTTAGTTATAATGAGACTGTGCTGCTTGTTACAGAAATCAATCAGTTTTGTCCTCTTGCATTCCGAATTCCAAGTCCAAATGGACCCACGTGCATGCAGATATTCTCTCTGATCTAATTTTTGCATTCCAGTCATCCATAGCACAAATAACTTGATCTTTCTTGCCTCCAGCTTCCTTTACACACCAGTCTATTTCATCATACATGTTATCTATTTCTGATTCCTCATTCTGTTCTATAGGAGCATATATTTGAATGATCAGCATATCTCTAGGTTTATAATTCACTAGAAGTGCCATTCACACACACACTTTACCACAATCCATAGTATGAATTGTGGTAAAGTGTGTGAGTGTATTTACCACCATTGCAATTTCAGCAAAGTAACTAACATCCTTCAAAAACCTTACCACATCAAAGCTACAGTCCTGTTGTTATTATTATCTATTTGGTTACAAATCATTAAGAGATATATTAAGCTAGAGAGAAGCATGCTCTCATAATTACTTTCACAAATTAGAACAAAACAGTATAGATGATAACTAATTAGGGCTGAAATTATTGTACAGTAAGGGTTAGCTGGAGAACTTGAAGAGTTATGTTCTTTTTTTATGTTCTCTACCTAACCTTTACTTTAGAAGTCTAAGCAATAATTTCAGCCCATAATCTACATTGTTTTGTTCAAATTTATGAGAGTAATTATGTGAGAGCATGTTGCTCTCTATCTTAATATATATCTTAATGATTTGTAACCAAATAGATAATAACAGAAGTTTAGCTCTGATGTAGTAAGATATTTTTTTTCTGCCAGAGATCAGGCCAGTAGTCTTAACAGTTGACCAAATTGCTGTGACTTCAGAATGCCATGTAGATGGTAATGTGTATGCTCCAGATGATGAGCTTGATATGAAGGTCGAAATGTTGAGTGATTATTTTGGTTTATATTAAACTGAAGTTTTACTATAACACAGTAGTTGATTCCATAATTTTTAATAATGAATGCTGATCACTATGTAACTATGAAGGAAAGAATTATTAACTTTTAATGATTAAAGATAATAAGAACATCTTTAATAATGGATAAAGATCCACATTCAAATTATGTGTAATAATTTGAAAGATCTGGCATGTCTCTTTAATTTTGCCACTAGTCCATTGTTTTTTACCCAGCAGATTATACACTACTTTTATTACACCATCTGCTAACCAATTACTAGTCTTCCAAGACACAAAGAACTATTTCATTTCCCTCTTTCATCTAACAAAATACACTGCAGCTGAGTTTTGCAGAGAAATTATGTAAAAAAATGCTTCTTCCATTTTTATGTATGCATCTCATAATGGATGAGTTTCACCTCACTTGAAATTTTAAACATCTTCAAGAAGGCTCACTGGAGTCTTTGATTTCCCAACTACTTTTTGTTTAAAGACATCAGCAGTAACCGACAAATTCTTTAAATTTCATGTCATATAAATTTTTGAAGTCAGTAAATGGCTTATGGAATTTAGCTTTATAATAAGCTGTTTTAAAAAGGAACCTCAGATATTCAAAACATTTCAGAATTTATCTTTCTTTGAAAAGCAGCTAGAGGTATATTTCATCGTGAAACCTAAATGTCTCCACTTTAAAAAGGCCTCAAAAACCTTGTAGCAATCTAGAGTTTCTATCAGCAGTCTCAGGATATTTTTTTTATACTTTACTGAATGCAACTTGTTACGTCGTGGTTTTTCTTTAAATCTATGATACTATTATCCCCTCTTGTGCCAACTAAGAATGAGATCTCCAGTCTATCTCTCTCTGGAGCCATCTCCTTTTCGAACTCTGACAAATTTGTTTGTTCCAGCTGCCCCAGTCAGAGTCCTAGGACAGAAGAATTCTTGCTCAGAGAACTTTCCCAGAGTTCTAACAGCTACCTAAATTCGTTAAATATATATGGCATCTGTAGAGATCTCGGTTTGCAGTCATGGCCCTATCCATTCTAATTATTCTATTTATACCTTCCCCTTATGCATAGGTTCAAACCTTTATGAGTGATAAATTAGTCTCATGATCAAGCAAAACATGTTTATTAAAGATCTAATGAGTTTACAATTAGGTTTAAACATATCAAAAGCTTATCACAATACCTATACTAAATCAACTCACAATCATAAATGAACTCTAGTTAATGAACATATAACTCATATCCTCTGGTCAATTAAAACACTTTGCATGGGAAAATACAAGTTTACAATTTTAACTTCAAATGCTAACACAGACCCTACCACATTAATTAGGTCTCACACAAGAACTTAAGTCCTCCGATTACCAGTCCAATGGAGCTAACAAGTTACAATGCATATAAGTCATTCAAAAAGTTCTCTAGGCAATTGTTCATTTTTCTTCCAACTAGAAATTGATTCACCCTTTTCCTCTAATGCTAATTGTTAATAAAATAAGAAAATTCTGTTCATTACCACTACCGCATGAGGTTACCGTGTTCCCTTTATCCGTCCTTTACTGTTAGATACTATACTGCTTCAGTCGGTTGTGTCTACGTGGAGGTCACTTCGCTCATCACGTACAACCATTTTACTGCACTCTGCTGGGCAACGATCGTCTCGCTGGTCACTATCGTCTGACTGCCCATCTCCCTGGAGGAACCTTCTGTTGTCTCATTCTGGTAGCGCTTCTACTGATGACCCGAGTCAGTGGATGCCGTCATCTCACATACAGCTCGCCAGTCAGCATCGGGGAGAAATTTGCCATCTGATGCCATAGAATTCCCTTCCACTGGTCAGCACCGAGTGTCCGAATGAAAACAGGAACAGAAAAAATGGGGCTCGAAACCAGCGTGAACCTGCATTTATTATCTCTTGTTGCACCCTCTTTTCGTTGCAGAAGTTTTCTCATGGCACCTTCTTATTGGCCCTTAAATTGTTCAGTCACAACTCTTCTCCTCAAGAGCACTCTTTTCGGGGAATGCGAGTTCAATTGGCTTTCCACGAATGCCTTCGCTTCAGGCGAAGACAGACAAATTCCTCCTTTCTTGTACTTCATTTTAAGGTAATTCAATTATGTTCTCTATTAACAGTTTGTTTCTTTACTAACAGTACAAATATTTCTTGGTTATTATTGTATTCTTGTTAAATCTTGAATGAATGATCCTTTTGATGAAAAGGCCCTTATTCAAGATCTAACAAAGGCCTCCCCCTTTTAGAAAAAAATTTTAGGAAAATTTTTTTAGTAAGTTTTTCCTCACTTCTCTGGAGATGGCTCTTCCACTTTGCTTAGATCTTAATTTAAACTCACGCTTGGGTCAGAATTCATTTTCTGGATCTTCAGTGATTACTCGGCATGTGCAAACATGCATTGTTATACTTATCTTGCTTTCCTTGAGACATATACTTGTCACTTGCTATTCTGCTGTAGTCTCTTAGTCCTATCTTTTATGCTGATGTGGTATTTTGTCCCTCGCTTGTGATTTCATTACCCTCTTGCACCTTAATTTCGTCAGTGTTGCCAGCATCTGGATTTTCTCCTTCCTTTGATAAGGAAGTGTCATCTGATCCCAATTGAGTGCTAGCCATATGGTTCTCACATTCTTTAGTCAGTTCTGCATCATTGCACTGAGACTTGTTCAGAGGGATGCTTCCTTTATCCTGAGCTTGTGATTTTTGATCTGCTACAGTAAATCTCACCCCAAGGAAAGAAACCCCTTTCTCGAATAGTTGCATGAGAATCCATACTTTCTTAAAAAATCCTCCCATAGAATCAACCTTAGATGAGGGAGAGAGGTTCTGGGTAAGACTATGAAGTTATGCCACACATATATGCCAAAATCGGGCAGTCCCATTCTCAGTCTTACCGACTTCGTAGCGTGATTGGTGGAAGGGGATATCCCTAAAAGTATGATTGGTTTTCTTAGGCGCTTGATTCTTCCTTTTACGTAGGGCTCCAGTTCCCTGAAATATTTCTCCGAGATGATGGAGGCTTGGGAACCGGAATTAAGTGCCCTGAAACCCTTCCTGCAAATTCTTCCATTCACAGTCATTCCAGGGAATTGTCCCCGACTCTGTTGTCCCCTTTCGTCAGATTGCCTAGCACAAATATGTTACTTTGTTTCTGATTGATATCTTCCTCTTGAGTTTCATGGTGTAACAAAACAGTCATGAGCAAGATGCCCAATTTGTTGCAACTGTAGCACCTAGGAATTTCTCGACGATAATCCCTCTTAATTTCTCCGTCCGAGGACAAAGGAGAGTTCGTATTGCACTTGGCAGACAGTTCTGTCAACTTCTGCATCATGAAGTCCATTTTATCTAACATCAGTTGTTGCAACTTTTCAACCTCTCTATGAACGATATTAGTTATCGTATCTTATCTTCGTGAAGGGAGAAATTCCCCTGATCCTTCGGAGGGCCTAATGTCAATTGACTAAGAACAGTGTCAAGATGCTCCATGACTGGCTGATGTAACTTCTCTATTTCTTGTCTGACTAAGGAGCGATCCTCGCTAAAATCACAGGCAATAGCAGCAACACTACATACTAATTCGGTCTTGTTCCCCTCAATTCCTCTCTGCATCTTCTGTTTCTCTTATCTTTCTAAGCCCTCCTTCCCTGGATTGGGATCCTTAGCAGTATGTCTACCCTCCCTAATTACATTAACTGGTCCAACAGTGGCTGCCGGACAAATATCCACAAGCAGCTGCTCTCTTTCCTTCACTGCTTCGTAAGAACTCTGCAAGCTGGTTATGCCCTTCCCAAAACCTGTCTCTCTCAGTTCCTGCCTTAAACCTATTCTGAAGTGCTGAAATACAGCCCAATCTAAATGATGCTTTTCCTCATCAGACACACTCATGGTACTTGCAAGAGTAAGCAGCCTGTTATGAAAGTCGGACACGCTCTTTTTCTTTTTGCACCATTCTTTGAAGTTTCCATAGTTTAGGTCCTACATTTTTTGTCCTTGAAAATTAGGAAATGAGGATTTCCTTTAACCTTTGGTAATTCAAAGGTGAAAGGAAATCTTCATTTCCTAATTGGCTAGGAGTAAAAGAACCTTTTTGCTCTTCCAACCAGCTTACTGTGAAGCAGAATAAGTAGCTGGACGTCACTCCATCGCCCAATCTTTCTAAGCTCTTCTATATATTCAAAAAATGTTCTCAAGTCATCAATGTCCTCTCCGGAAAACTGAGGAAAAATCTGCTGGGGGTTTATAGTCCTAAAGAATTCCGAGTCGTTTAGCTCGGAGCTCGATGGAAGAGACGTACTTTAGCTCACACTGATGTACAAATGTTATTTTTCAAATTTCATTTCTAAAATCTCCTAACTGCTGTGCATAAGACCAAGGCCAACTCACTGTGATTGATCCAATATTCTCAATTAATGGAACAAACACATCCTGTCGGCTGCGGCATTGTTACGTCATGGTTTTTCTTTAAGTCTATGTTACTATTATCCCCTCTTGTGTACACTACCACCGCCGCATGAGGTTACCGTGTCCCCTTTATCCGTCCTTCACTGTTAGATACTATGCTGCTTCAGTGGGTTGCGTCCACGTGGAGGTCACTTCGCTCGTCACATACAACTATTTTCTGCACTCTGCTGCGCAACGCTCGTCTCCCTGGAGGAACCTCTTCTGTTGTCTCATTCCGGTAGCACTTCTACCGATGGGCCAAGTCAGTGGAAGCCGTCATCTCGCCCGATACTCGCCAGTCAGCAATGGGGTGAAACTTGCCATCTGATGCCATAGAATTCCCTTCCGCTGGTCAGCATCATGTATCAGAACGAAAACAGGAACAGAAAAAAACGGGGTTCAAAACCTGCATTTATTATCTCTTGTTGCACCCTCTTTTCGTTGCAGAAGTTTTCTCATGCCGTCTTCTTATTGGCCCTTAAGTTGTTTAGTCACAACTCTTCTCCTCAAGAGTGCTCTTTTCGGGGAATGCAAGTTCAATTCGCTTTCCACGAATGGCATTGCTTTGGGCATTATGCTTATCCTAACTCACACGCAACCTTTGGACTTTTGTTTGCATTGACATACATTTTGCAGAGTATTTTTCTTACTAGTGTTTTCAAACAGCAATATTTCTATCTAGACGGACAAATTCCTCCTTTCCTGTACTTCAATTTAAGGTAATTCAATTATATTCTATATTAACAATGTTTCTTTACTAACAGTACAAGTATTTCTTGGTTATTATTGTATTCTTGTTAAATCTTGAATGATCCTTTTGATGAAAAGGTCCTTATTCAAGATCTAACAAACTGCATATCATAGCACAACCACTTGAATTCCTTGAGCCATTTATTTTGAAGGCACACGTTAATTATTTTATTGATGATGACATAACAGAACTCTTTTCTCCTATTATAATTAAGATGAAAAGCCAAACGGCTATATTTTCTGGCAAAGTTAGTTAAATTAAGGGGATAAAAATCCCTTATTATTTTACAGCCAGTATGCGAAACTCTAAGATCGAAAACTATGATCTAAGAGTTTCATGCCGAAGAATTATTGGTGAATCCAAGCATAGGTGGCCACTTGGTAGTGCAACACCAAGGCAACTTGATGCAAAGGTGAAGCAAGCTCCCTCACTATCCTTGATATTTTCTCATAATGTGAAAACACAGCTCCTAGGAGATGTAATAGTGCTTTACATTATGAGGAGAGGTCACTACCCAGACCAGTTTCAACCTTTTTTGAGGTCTCATCAGTGAGTAGGTAGACCTGGATCCTTAATTTAACTAACTTCACCAGAAAATATAGCCATTTGGCTTTTCATCTTAATTATAATATAATATATATGGGAACACCACTCTGGCATTCGTATAGTGAAGGTATGCAAGTTCTTTTCACTTAAACTTGGATATCATCCAGGTCTACCTACTCACTGATGAGACCTCAAAAAAGGTTGAAACCGGTATGGATAGTGACCTCTCCTCATAATGTAAAGCAGTATTACATCGACTAGGAGCTGTTTTCACATTATGAAAAAATATCAAGGATAGTGGGGGATCTTGCTCCACCTTTGCATCGAGTTGCCTTGGTGTTTCACTACCAAGTGGCCACTTACGCTTGAATTCGCCGATAGTTCTTTGGCATGAAATTCGTAGATCGTAGTTTTCGATCTTAGAGTTTTGCATACTGGCTGTAAAATAATAAGGGATTTTTATCCCCTTAATTTAATCTTTTCTCCTATGTTTTTAGTATATTATGATCCCTTACCTTCACCTTCAGTTTTGTGCTTAACAAAACTAAAAGGTATAGTTTGCATTTCCTTTCTTTTACTGTCCATAACGAAGGGTGAATTTATATAAATTATCCATAAAATAATTCAATAAGAAAGACAAGTTTACAAAAACATCGGAAAATTGTGAACACACACAATGGAGCCAGACTAACTTATCACAATGTAATGTCAATAATATGATCCAGTCTCTAACTCGTCTTTGTAGGATAATTCTGTTTTTTTTTTTTTTGTTTTTTTTAAATAACATTATTAAAAAGCCTTTTCATTGTGTATGTTCAAGTATATAATTACACTAAGCTAATTCATATTGTGAACTGTGAAACTAAGCTTATGTCAATACTACATTATAACTGCATACCTATTTAAGAGTCAGAGGATGGGAGGATTACAGCTGGCATTGAAACAAATGAAAACTGGTGTTGTTAAATGATTTTTATTTATTTATTTATTTTTAAAAATTAATCTAATTTTTAGAAGAATGGTGATGACTGGAAGTTATGCAATATAAAATGTTTGAGAATACTTGTCTATTTATTTCAAAATTAATCTGCAGACACAGGATAAGTTTTAGTTTATAACAGGATTAGAGATAAATAGTGCCACCTTTTATCATAGATAGGAATTACTTTACATTTCCAAAACAGCAGCAAGATATCTTTTTGGCGTATTTCCATTCAAACAAACTTTTAGCAGGGGCAAACAGACTACAAAGAAATTAACTGATTAAATTAATTACATAGTACTACTAACATAGATACTAAGTTTTATTGAAAATACAACTTCTTAATTGCATTCGCTGGAGGCTACCCGTGATCAAATTACTCGATAGTGAATGAAATGTTTTAAAATGAATAAAAAAAATAAGTGTAAATTATGTACAGAAAAACAGCGATATATTTTGAATCTAATTTAAAAAACAGAATTTTTTTTTCACTGCTACTTTATTTATTCTTCAAACTCTAGGGAAATATTCTGATACAGCATCGTTTGTATTTAAATGCTTCCCATGCACTACTGATATCCTTTTCATGGGACAGAATCTAGCATACTCCTCTGCTGCTCATAATTTCCAACTTTGTAGGTTCAGCATGCAACTTTTCTGAATGAAATATCCATAAATTTACCCCCACTTCCCAAGTCAGTACAACATGATCATTGTCAGAGTCAGAACAGTCACATTAACTAAAAATCCCCTGACACTATAATCAGATTTTAACAATCTTTGACTCAAGTTCCTTTCATCACATACTACTTGAGGAGGTTGTCTTGCGACAGCCCAATAAATTCAGTTTCATTTTTCTCATTTCACTGCTACCCAGTGAATGTTTGGATAATTAAAGTCACACATGATTATTTTATATCCATAATTATTTGGTAATGCATCTCATCACTAGCAACCAATTCACTAGGTCTGTAACATCCCACTATGTATTTGTTCTCTCTACCTAACTTCCAGTTATCATTAGCAGCATACCCCAGATTCTCTCTATCCTGTCTATTTTTCCTAAAAATACTGTACCCTTTACATTCAATACTAGGTAGTATATCTGCTTCTGATAACCAGGTCTCACCAATGCCTACAATATAAGGTCCCAATTTTTTCCCAAGGCAATAAACTATCCTTTTGCTTCTGATAACTCCTGTCATTTGTGTATAGACATAATTAGTTACCTTACCTCTAGGCTTTCTTTCTATACTGTCCTCTGCAGTCTATATGACCTAGTTAGACAACCAACTAATCTCTCTTATCCAATGTCTCCTTATGCACTCTTGCACATAGTCAATAAGTCTAAATAAACACATAAATGTTCTTTCCACAATCATTTCCATTATATTGCACAATATGGTAACTCCTTTGCACAGATTCTCACCATTTATTCAGAATCCTGATACCAAACAAAGTACAGGTCATCCCTCTTCCTCCTCTTCCCACAACCTCAATTCACATATACAAATATTCAACCATTCTTTCTGTGCAGTCTATGCACTGAATCATTTATCATAGCCCTTGTTAATTCCATGTTATCATATCTAGGCAATATACTATATTCACTTTCTCACTCTTACTTCTTCCAACAGTTCCTTCATATCCTTTCATTTATCACCCGACAAATCATTTGTTCTTACCAAAACTACCATCTTACTTTTCTTTTTAATTATATCAAATATTTGATTTCAGCACTCTGAAAACTAAATAGTCGCACAGGCATCATTCACATTTTATAACTGATTTGCTCTACCTGATTATCTATACATGAAGTCTCACATTATTATATATATATATATAATAATTATTATTTGGGACCTCCAAGGAGTCAACTCATCAAGAGAGGCTACAGATCAGCCAAACCAGCTGTGATACCCTCCCTTAAACTCATCTAGGTACACTCATTACCTTTAAAGGCAAACTATTCCACTCACTCACTGCTCTGTGAGAGAAAAACCTAGCTCTTAAAAACTTTGTTGACTGTGAACAAACTTAATTTCTATGGTTGCTCCCCATGTTCTCGCCCCCACCTTCCTTATAGTGAAAATTTTCATCAGATGATATCCAACAACACCATTCAGAAGTTTAGAGATCTGTTATATCACCCCTCTTTCTCCTGTTAAACAATCTGTAATCACATACTTGTAATCTATCCTCAATCTAAATCCCATAATCCTGATATAATCTTTGTAACTCTTCTTTATCCAACTGAAACCTGGGAGAATAAATCTGTGCACATGGGGTCTTATCAAGGACTTATAAAGAGGCAAAATGACTTCCTTATCCTTACATATCAAGGTTCGCTTCAACATCATTATCCTCTAAGTTGTATTTGTAACTTTTGCTATGTGACTTCTGAATTTTCAAATTCCTATCCACGATTACGCCAAGATCCCTAGCCTGTTTCATGTAATATAACCCTACTAATATATTATAAACTGTAATATAAACATTAACATAACCTGCAAAAGCATACGAAAGTAATGGAAAATTTGGAAAGAATTATAGAAGTTAACAGGATAGTTGCAAAATGTTTTAGAGGCTAATAAAAATGAAATATTATTACAAAAGGAATCAAAGATCATAAAGATGACATAAAAATTTTAAGTACGTCACTTAAAGATCAAAACCAAATAACTGGGAGGAAAGCTCCACATTGCCTTTCAGGAATGCAGAGAACTGCCCGGGACATCTGACCTATGTCCAATCCTCACCTTCACATGGTGCACCCAATTAAGTACATATCAATTGGGTACTGCATGAACAAGAATGGGCTGGCAATTTGCGACTTAGCTGACCAAATGGTACTGTCTATTGGGTTAAACCCAATCAAATGCATATGATGGTACAACATCATGAGATTTCATGCAGGCTAGGACATAGCCCAGTTAAACAAGGCCCCACTGTTTTTGTCAGGGAACCAGGGCAAATAGTGAAAAGTCAGCTACTGAAACAAGCTCCAACTCAACATCTAGAAGAAGAACAAACCTAATATCAAAAGAACTGAAGACAGGAACCATCAGCATTAATGGAAAGGAAATTGAGCTTGTAGAAGAATTGGAAAAGTACCAAGTAGACATAAGTGGCATTACTGAGACAAAGAAGACAAAAATAGGTGAGATCTCACTAAATAATATGTATAGAATGTTATATTCAGGCAAATGATCAAGGAAAGAAGGAGTAACAATAGCATTCAACATCAAACATGAACTTCTTGATTGGAAGGCAATTTCAAGTAGTGATGTGGGCATACTTCAAAATGGGGAAATAGACAAACTTATTTGTGCTTATGGTCACATAAAAGGTTCTTCAAAAGGAAGAAGTGGAAGAATTTTTCAAGTCATTAGAACAGGCAGCTGGCAAAGATTTAGATCTCCAACAAGGACCAAAACAGCACAGTAAGAAATGAATCCCACAAGAGTGAGTGAGTGTGCGTGTGTGTGTGTGTTTTGCCAGATTTCTGATCAGCACATGGACTATTCATTGTTAACATCATGTTAACAATGTTAACTTCCAACAAAGATATGCACAAGATCACATGAAGGAACAAGAAATAAGAAAACCCTCATTGAATTTGTTATTGTTGATAGTAATATCTTCATGCTGGTTCAGGATACAAGTGTGTACAGAGCATATGAAATGGTAAGTGACTATTACTTAGTGCTAAGCAGGATAAAAATGGATATTACATTGAAAAGAACAGTAAGTAAAAGTGTTTTAAAAAAGAATAAGTTGAGCAGCTTTTACAAGTAAATTGTAGACTTGACTATACAAGCATTATTGAAGAAAATTTAAAGCAGTGTGAATACAAGACCTAACCTTGAAATCTCAGTGACAAACTCTGAAGAAGACATTGATTCAGCTGGGAAGTATGTGGAGAAGTTGAATGTAAGAATAGAAAAAGAAGAAAGCATACCAAAAGTTACTAGCAGATGCCCTAATATAAGTCTATTTTTATTATTTTTTTAATCAGTTTTCTATTCTCCATTTTTTAAAAAATTTGTCTTTCTCAATATTATTAATTATTATTAAAACACTGAATAAGTAGTACAAATAAAAGTAATATGACAGATGCAGGAAGTATTTTTATTATTATTATAATTATTGTATAAGTACCTCCATGGAGTCAGAAGACTCATCATGAGAGACCTATTAACAGAAAAGCACTCACAACTGACTGACAACTCATTCCACTCATTACTGATTCTCCAGGCAAAAAAGAAATCTAGTCCTCATACCCCCTACTAACCACACCTTTATTCAACTTCCAGGAATGACCTCTTGTTCTGGCCCCTCCTGCCATGTGCTGAAACATTTTCCCTACATCAATCCTATAAAACTCTTCAAGTAATCTAAATGTTTCTATCCCTTTTTTTCTCCTATCAACCAACTTCAACAATTCACACAATCCTCAATCTATCCTCATAGGGAACATTCCACAGACCACTCACCTTGCTCATCTCCGAATCTTCTCCACTGCTACCTCATCTCCAAGAAATCCAGGAGATCAGATCTGAGCACAGTAATCCAGATGTGAATGTATCAAAGTCTTACAAAGTGGAATAGCTTCATCTCTACTCAGTGGCATAGCTACAGCTTTTGCCAGCCGGGGCAGTCCCTAAGTTTGCCACCCCTCTCAATGCACACCAAATATACTACAAAAAATCAAAACGACATGTAGGAAAATAAATTAAAACACTATGTTTATTTTTGAAGTAAAATTTTAATTTCAATATTCTAAAATGTTATTTTTCTTGCTTTTCTGGTATGAACATTGGCGAAGTCTATTTCATAGTAATGTTGGTAATTCTTAATCAATTTTATTTTGAAAATTTGCAGTGGTATTACAATATTTGGAACTGAGTTCTCAAGAATATATTTTAGAATTAAATGCAAAGAAATCTAGTCCTCATACCCCCTACTAACCACACCTTTATTCAACTTCCAGGAATGACCTCTTGTTCTGGCCCCTCCTGCCATGTGCTGAAACATTTTCCCTACATCAATCCTATAAAACTCTTCAAGTAATCTAAATGTTTCTATCCCTTTTTTTCTCCTATCAACCAACTTCAACAATTCACACAACCCTCAATCTATCCTCATAGGGAACATTCCACAGACCACTCACCTTACTCATCTCCGAATCTTCTCCACTGCTACCTCATCTCCAAGAAATCCAGGAGATCAGCGTTAAATAGCGGGCCGCACCCCCTAGCTACGCCACTGTCTCTACTTGTTAGGATGTTCATCAATAGCAAAGTAATCTTATGAGCTACTTCAGCAATCTTAACAATATGTCCTCTAAACTTTAACTCTCCTGGAGTACAGTTCCATCAATGCAGTACAGAGCCTGTAATCTATTTATCCCAAAATGCATAACTTTACATTTCTCCACATTAAACTGACACCAATTATCTTCTGCCCATACCGATAACCTACTTAAATTGTCCTGCAAGCTCTCCACATTGCTTATTCCTCTGCCTAAGTTCGCATCATCAGCAAACTGAATATTTCCTTTCAGGTTATTTCCTATATCATATATGTACAAATTAAACAGCAGTGGTCCCAGCACTGAACCTTGTGGCACATCATTAGTCATCAGTTTTCACCATTTTTTGATCTGTCTAGCAGCCGCCCTCCTATCATAATCAGTGTCACATCCATCCCCATTTCTAATTTGCATAACAGAGTTCCATGTGGTATTCTGTTAAATATTTTTTGCAAAATCCAGCAGAATCATCGTGTAGCCATTTCCTTTATCCAACTCGGCTGTTACTCTATTATAACAAATTAGTAAATTACTAAGGCATGATCAGCCAATCACAAAGCCATGTTATTCCTCATACAGTATTATATTCTTATTTTATTCACACATTCTTGAATTCTCTTTTTATCCAATTTTTTTCACTGCTTTTACCATCATATGTAACCAGTGGTGAGCTCTGGAAATTTTAACAAAGGGCTCGCATCGTCGAACAAACAAACAAACAAACAAAGAAAAAACCCTACACCAACACCATCTACTGCCAACTACCACCACTAGTATTTCCACTGGATGTTTGTGATTGTCTAAAACACAATATATTGAAATACGTTATATTTCTCTTTTGTTTTTATACTTCAAGTGATAATCAATGGTACCAATCAAGAAGCATTATTTTATAGTCCTATTTATTTATATGTGATTACCAAAAGTGAATTCTTATTTGTAAAATGGTAGTAACAGTAACTATAATATTTTATTCAATAAAATCACTTTCGAGACAATGAGACTATTTTACATGGAAAAAAAAAAAAAAAGAAACTCACTCTCTGATGCACATTTACCCAGAAAAAAAAACTCTCTCCTTTACAGGTTAACATTTACAAACAATTACTTTAAGGAAATACTTATGACAACAGCTGTCACACCTTATTTCCTTCCTCCTTCATGTCTTGCGTTCTTCTAGGAGGATCTATAGCCAAGCGATGATTTTCTAGAAAATATTTGACATAGGGATTCGGATTAAATTCATTCAAGGGTTTCCCATTTATATATATTGTCATTAAATCCAAAATATGTTATAGTGAGAGAAGATCTCTTCGTCGTTAAGATATTATTCATCACACTAAAAGCTCGTTTGGCTTCAGCGCTGTAAACTGCAATTGTTGCCTTAATCACTTTGGCTTTTTTTCACCGTACTGGGAATTTTGTTTTGTAACTTTCCAGTCAAAGCCATTTCCACTAAATCTCTAAAATCATTAATTTTAATTTCATATTTCAAAATAAAATTTAAAGATCTCATTCTCTTTTTTTCTTCTAACCATGGACACAACTTCTTTCATATTCCATGTTTCAGGATAACATACATTTAAAATGTTTTTCAGTTCTTCATCTTCCAAATCCTCATAATTTTCATTTTTAAGTTTAAAATTTCTTTGCTGCATTAATCTATCCTTTAAAGACATTATAAGAGGGTTTAGTAATGTTTCTCGCGGTAGTTTGTGAAATCTGATTTGCTTTCACTTGCTATTCCTTCAAATTCTTTTGATTTTAACATAGTATCAATTTTAGATTCACAAGAACCTACAGAATTTTTAAAATCATTAATTGCACTAATCGTTCGCATGATTAAGGAGTTAGCTCTTATAATACTTATATTGCGACTTGGTAGAGCTTCTGACAGATATGATAATTCCTGTAGGATGTCAATCATTAATGCTAGATCGTTAAAAAATTAAAATTGAGAAGTCGGTTTAAAACAGACTTCTCAATTTGAATTATATTTATCATTCGATGCAAAATGCTTGCATAAAGCTGTGTAATTTCTCCACACAGCAAGAGCCGGTCATAAACTGCAAGCTGTCCATCTCACTCCAAACACATGGCCGATCTTTAAAATTTTGATACCAAGGTGTTTTGCAATCTTATTTAATTCTCATTGATTTTTTGGTGATTGATGATAAAAAGTATATAATTTATCCATAAATATTTAAAAATGATTTATTTCTTTAATGTTTTTTATCGAATCATCTAATGATAATTGTAAAAGATGAGCTATGCAATGCCAAATCACAATGTTGGGAAATTTTTGTAGAAGTTTGATTGCATCACCTGATTTGTTTCCTAACATTACACTAGCTCCATCAGAACAAAATGCAATGAGATGATTTTTTAAATAGTTATCAGAAAATCCATATGAATTTAAAGTAGCAATTATAGTAGCATGTATGCGTTCCACGGTGGTATTTTCTAGTTCTACAAGATCTGCAAAAATCATATATGGTTCAGTGAGCTCAACTTGTATGTAAATAACTAAAACACTTGTTTTCTATAATAGCAGACGAATTGAAGACATTATCAATTCGTCTGCTATCATAGAAATTTTGCAATTGTTTTTTCTTTATTTTCTAATTTTATTTGTTTAGAAATATGTTCAACTATTCTAATTCCTGAGAATCTAGAATGCAATGTTAATCCTAGAACAATACCATTTTTAATTTGCAGCTCAATTAAATCTGGCAAATCAGACATAGGTCGGTTTCTCTTAATCAAATTATAAACAGAATTAAACATTTCTGAAGTTATCAAAATTTCTTTTTCATTTAGTTTGTCAATTAAATTTGGTAATATAGATTTGCTACATTCTTCATTTATTTTTATGATTTTATTATGAGCAAATGATTTATTATGTTTGGATAACTTATTTACGCAAACATGCGGTTTTTGAATCTGTAGTGTTTCCATTCAGTTCCATTTTCATTTTTACCCATTCCTTTGATGATAAAACAACTTTTTTCTCCTTCAACACTTAACTTTTTATATTTTGAGCAAACACGACATCCTAATTTACCATTTTTAACTTTTAACCACTTATACTGTGTTTAGAAATACGATGCTTGCTTCTCGTTCCAGCAATCAGGTAAATGATTTTCTTTTTCTCCTCCAACTTGTTGCATCTTCATTGAATCAATGTGCGTATTATCTTCAACTTCATTTTCAACAGCAGTAGAATCAGCAGAATCACTTTTTTTTTTTTTTTCCCAAAAAAATTTTATGAATTTCACTGTCTTTTCATGTTTCATGGGTAAAAATACTTTTACAATTATAAAAATAAAATTTGCTGAATATAGTTTTTAAATTTATTATTATTTTTAAATTTTAAACACAAACAATTGTTATACATCAGTGTACTGACAAACACAGAACTAATGTCCAGTGGAACAACCTGCTAATGACAGTTTTACGAACATTTGATTGTCTACTGGTTTTACCATACGATTGGCTACCAGAAGGGAGAAGGGTAAAGATAGAGCATGCTATCTTTATTTATTTTCAAACTTTCATTATAGAGGGCACATTAGTTAGAGAGGAGTTGAAACAATAATTCCAAATAATCTATACACTGCCGAATAGAATAATCTTTGTTTGGTTACCGTACGAGTTTGTGGCTTAATATTTTTCAAAAAATTATGCTTTTTTTTAAAAAAAAAATAAAAAGTAAACAAGAAGAACAAGGGGCTCGCAAATTTGAGAAAAATTTAACAAAGGGCTCGCACCAGCCCCCTTATAGCTCACCACTGCATGTAACTGATTGATTTATAATTTACAAGTGCAGTCATAGAACCTCCAAGAGAATTATTTGGAACTCTACCAGAGCTGAGACTTAAATTAATGAGCCTAGTCAGAGGGCACTGCATTTCCCTTGTACATTCTCGCAAAACCAGAACTAATATCCCATTAATTTCACATCTGAATTTACGCTGAGATTCTGCAATATCCTAAGAGACTCATTTATCCACCTCTGTTCCCAACATCAGTTTGTCACATGTTGCAGCAGTAACCTCACTTGGATGATATACCCTTGCAAAGTGGCACTCAGTAATAACAATTTTATCGGCTTCTGTCACCTCATCACTATCAGCACTCATTAAGGTTAATCTTTGAGGAGGATATGTAAGGAGTCACCTTTCTCCTTACATATCTTCCACAGCATTTTCTTCTGCAGCTCATGCTTGATGATATTACTTATCCATCTAACTCCTACCTGCTTAACTCTCCTTAATATTGCTTCCTCTAGATGCCTCTTAACTATCTCCTGTGCACTACTAACATCCTCTTGCAGTGTTTTATGCCATGGTGCAGAGTCAAGCGCTTCCTCTTAAGCTTGTCATAATCACTTGCCTTGTAGTTCCATACTCTTTCTTGACAGAATATTCCTCCTGTTTTACAATCTTCCAAGTCAAGACCACATGGTCACTTTTGCCAAATGGAGGCAATGTGGCCTCATTGGTTATGGATAACTCTTCTGATCCTATGGCCAGGTTCAATACTCTCACACCTCTAGTTCCCCTCTCCATTGCATGCTGCCTCGAGCAATTATCTCTCAGTAGGTGTATAAATTCCATTTCCTTGTTGCAATGTGATCTTTCTTCCAGTCTATATCTCCATAGTTGAAGCACCCCTCCCTAATAATCACTTAACCTGCACTTATTGTACTAAATTTGCTGATGCATGTTTTCCAGATCATCCATGGAATCTTCTTGCCTATAGCAACAACCAACTGTATATTTTGTTTTACTGGCCTTGATCTCACACTAGACTGCTTGAAATGAATAATCATCCTCCCACTTCTATCTCCTACACTTTTGGCTGCAATTCATCTCGCTCTTCAGATTTGCTTTGTCTAACAACTCCTTTACATTCTCCCTCACAGAATACTTCTCGCCTCTCATATCATTTGTGCTAACCAAGATAATTAGCTCTTTTGGCTTCCCTTTTTGCATCTACAGGGGTGTTACTAATATATATATATATATATATATATATATATCATGAATTTTTGTGCCAGGGAAACACGATTGTTAGTTTCCTTAAGTACCCCCTGATGATTGAATCTTCATAAATAATTTTCACCTTAACTTGTTTTTCTTATTTGTTCTCTCGGTTTCTATTATTACTTCAAACCACCTTTCTCTTCTCAGCCTGCTAATCTCTTGCCACTAATTGGAGCATAAGGATATCCTATATTTCTAACAACACAAGTGATAATATATTAGTAAAAAGTATTACTACACATGTTATAATCTATATATATATATATATATCCATCCTACAATTATTTTCCAAGTGGTAATATAGAAATTGAAAGTAAAAGAAAAGATAGGAATAAAGAACAGAAAATGGAAATAGATTAGAAAGAACTGCATAATGTGTGTAACCAAGGTTATTTGCCATACCAGTTACTATAAATATACAATATAAGTGATAGTCACTAAAAAATTAAATGACTATTTATGAGGGCACACAAATACATACAGAAAAGGACTGAGAGATAAGCATGTACACAAGAGCAAAAATGGAATACTGGCATCAATTGTGTGCTCTACAATATAGAAACTAGAAACAGATTATAGAAAACAAATATCAGAAAGGTGGCAAAATTCTTCGGAGGCTATTGAAAACACTTAGAAATGGAGGAAAGAGTACTGTAAAAGGAATCAAGCAGCATGAAAACTGAAGATAAAGATATCCTAGATGTCGAGTAATTACTTCAAAAGGCTGTTGAACAAAACAAGCAGTGACAGAAGAATATTAGAACATTTTCACGAGGAATGCAAAGAGGTATACATATCAATACTTGAGACAGAAAAAGCCATCAAAAACTTGAAATGCAAAAAACAGCTGGAGTAGATGATATTCAACCAGAAATGCTGAAGTTTGGAAGTATAAAAGTTTGACTACACTGCACAATTCAGAAGATTTGGTCAGAAGGTCAAATTCCAGATGATTGGAGTAGAATCCCATCTATAAAAGAGGAAATAAAGCTGAATGTGAGAATTACAGAGGAATTTCTCGATTAAGTGTTCCAACTAAGATTTATAGAAGCATACTTGAAAAGAGGTTGAGAAAGATTATTATTATTATTATTCAGGCCTCCATGGAGTCAAAAGACTCATCATGGGAGGTCCTTCCTAGGAAACACAAAGTCTATCATACCACTCCTTAACCTCATTGACCGTTCTCGCTCTCACCAATCTATCAGGCAATGCATTTCATGGTTCAACCACCCTCCATGCAAAGAAACCACTCCTCACCCTCTTGCTCAAAGTTTGCTTCCGTACCTTCTAGGTATGGCCCCTTGTCATTACTCCTTCCTGCTGTTCAATCAAGTGAAAGAACCCCCCAGTAACCACCTCTCAACATTTAAAAGTCTCAATCATATCACCTCTCCTATCCACCAAACTCTGCAGTCCACATTCCCTCAACCAAACCTCATTATTAATATTGTACAGTCCTGAAACCATCTTTGTTATCCACCTTTGTACCCTTTCCACAGTTAATTTATCCCCTTCAAATCCTGGGGACTAAATCTTGAGAACAATAGTCTAAGTGTGGTCTGATTAGGGTCTTATACAACAGAATGATAACTCTTATCTCTGCAAGTCAGTGCCCTTCTCATTATTTCAGGAAATATCTGTGTTACCTTCTCCACCTTTGCAATATGTCCCTTGAATTTCAGGTTTCTATCAATCATCAACCCCAGATCTCTTATCTTCCCTACTTCTTTCAGTATAGCTCCTCCAATAGAGTATGCAGCGTCCTATTGATGTGTCCAAATTCTCATGACCTTATACTTTCTGCATGAAACCGATACCCCCAGTCATCTGCCCATCTGTCTAGTTTATTCAAATCCTCTTGCAGGGCTACCACATCTGCACTCTTACTAGTAACCCTTCCCAGCTTCACATCATCTGCAAACAACTGAATATCCCCCTGCAATCAAATAATAATGTCATTGATATGAAGGTTAAAACAATATAGGTCCCAGTACTGAGCCCTGTGGGACCCCACTCAATCCTCTGCCTCCTTGAAACTGCCCCACCATACACAACTCTCTGATACCTATCAGACAGCCAATCCTGAATCCAGTTGACCAACCTGACATCCAAACTCATGTGCTGCAACTTAAATATCAGTTTATCATGTGGCACCCTATCAAATGCCTTCGCTAAGTCCAAGAAAATGGCAGTATATGCTTTTCCCTCATCTACTGCTCTTGTAACTTTATTATAAAAGGCTAGCATATTACTAAAACAAGAGTGCCCCTTAACAAATCCATGTTGACTCTCACAGATAACATTGCCCTCATCTGCCCAATGCTGTATACGGTCCCTCACTAATTTCTCCAAAATCTTAACAACTACTGATGACACACAAACCGGCCTATAATTAGACACTTCCAGTCTGCTATCGCCCTTATGCAATGGCACTAGCTTACCTTCCTTCCATTCCCTGGGCACCTTTCCTGTAGCCAGACTTTCACTGAAAAGCCAGGTCAAAGGAGCTGTCAGTTCTTTAGCACATTCTCTCAAAACTCATGGTGAAATACCATCCAGTCCCACAGCTTTACTGACATCCAGAGTACTCAGTATTTGGAACACACACTCCTCCTGCACCTGTAAACCTCGAACCTGCCCTATCCCTCTAGTATTAAAATTTACTCCTAAAGGATGAAATACTCCAATAAAGTGTTCATTGAACAATTCCAAGATTGCGGAAGAGAAACTTAAAAAACAAGCTGGGTTCAGGCCAAATAAAGGTTGTCAAGATCAGATTTTCACTTTAAGACAAATAGTTGAGAAATCTGTATTTGTAGATCTGAAAAAGGCATATGACAAGGTGCTCAGAGAAAACCTTTTCAAAACGCTATAATTATATGGGGTAAATGGAACATTATACAAGTACAGAGCAACACATAGGTTATATTTAAGTTGTAAGTCAGCACTTGGAATTGAAGGAAATAAAGAAAGATGGTTTGATGTAAAACCAGTCTTTATTTATTAGTCTTTTTATTTCATTTTTTATTATTTTAGTCTTTTCAACAAACTCACTCTTTTAATCATCATCTATATGGATCACATTATGAAACAAAGTGGCATTAGGAACTCATATTAGAACTGGGTGTCAAACTTGACTCTTTGTTTTATGCAGACGATGCGATGTACTCTTAAAAGCATCTGGTGCAAGTCGCCAGGATTCTTTAACTAAATTGAATAACAGCTGTAACAAATTTGGGCATGAAAATCAACAATAAAAAGACCGAACTACGAAAATAGGCAGAAACATTGAACACATCAACTGCTTTCTGAATGGAGAATCTATAGAACAAGTAAAACATTTCAGCCATCTAATCAAAGTTTTTAGTGAAGGTGGCAAGTTAAATCTGGAAACAGACAACAGGACAAGCAAAGGTAGTATGGTGGGTACCAGCTGAATAAATTTATATGGAATAGGAGAGAAATTAGCCAAACCACAAAACTTGTGAATGTGAATTTCACTCCTTAGTATGAAAATTATATACCAGACAATTGGGAATACAATCTAAATCATCATCATCATCATCAAATTCCTGCCATGTACCCTCAAGGGGTGTACAGGATATGACAGTACTACATGAAAAATTTACATCATTACTAACTTCCTATCTACAATTTTCCTCCAAATCAGTCTGTTACTTGTCAAGACTCCAACATTGTCGGATCTTATATTTCTATCGTCTAAGGCACTTTGTACTGTATCAATCCACCTATATCTTGGTCTTCCTCTGGGTTGTTTTCCTGCCAACCTGGCAGAGAACACTTGTTCCGCCAATCCTTCCTCGCCCATTCTATTTAAGTGACCATACCACCTGAGATTAGCTCTGCTAACGCATTCCTGGATGCTGACAATGTCAAGTTCTTTCCTAATATCCTCATTTTTAATATGATATTGCCATTGATGCCATCTGTTCACGCCTCTAATCTTTCTCAGGACTCTCATATCTGTGGTCTCTAGTCTTTGGTCAAGTGTTTTACTTCTGACCCAGCTCTCGGATCCATAAGTTAAAACTGGTTTGAACACTGTCTTGTATACAGCTAATTTAGTGTTCCGACTAATTTCTCTCTTATTCCATATGAATTTATTCAATTGACTTCCCACCATACCAGCTTTGCTGATTCTGTTGTCTATTTCTATATTTAATTTACCATCTTCAGTAAAAATGGTGCCTAAGTAACTGAAATGTTTTACTTGTTCCACAGATTCCCCGTTCACAACACAGTTGACATTTTCAACAATTCTACCTATTTTCATTGTCTTTGTCTTTTTATTGCTGACCTTCATACCATATCTATTACAACAGCTATTCAATTTAGTCAGAGAATCTTGCAGACTTGTAGCGGATTTATTTAGAAGTATAACATCATCCACATAAAGCAAAGAGCTGACATTAACATCTCCAATTTTGATATCAGGTTTAATACTACTTTCCTTCATAATGTGATCCATATAGATAATGAATAACAGAGGGGATAATGTACATCCTTGTCTCACACCAGATTTAACATTAAACCATCTTCCTGTACTTCCTTCAATTCTAACTGCTGACTTACAACTCAAATAAAGGCTAAGTATTGCTTGATATAATGCCCCATTGACACCATATAACTGCAGCATATTGAATAGCTTCTCTCTTGGCACCTTGTCATATGCCTTTTCCAAATCGACAAAACTTAAATACAGATCTTTGTTATATTCCCATGCTTTCTCGACTATTTGTCGTAAAATGAAGATCTGTTCCTGACAGCCTCTATTTGGCCTGAATCCAGCTTGTTCTTCACCAAGCTTTTCTTCCACAATTCTTCTCAACCGTTTCTCAAGTATACTTGCATAGATCTTGCCAGGAACACTCAGTAGGGAAATACCTCTGTAATTCTCACATTCAGTTGTATTTCCCTTTTTATATATGGGTACTATGAGAGCTCTACTCCAATCATTGGAAATTCGTCCCTCAGTCCAGGCTTTCTGAACTATGCAGTGCAGCCACTGTAAGACTTTTATACCACCATACTTCAGCATTTCTGGTCGAATATCATCTACTCCTGCTGCCTTTCCACATTTCAAGCCTTTGATGGTTTTTTCTACTTCAAGTATGGATATGTATTCCTGACTGAATGCCTGGTCAGTGTTTTTTTTATCACTGTGCTGTCATCACTGCTTGTTTCATTTAGCAGTTTTTCAAAGTAATTACTCCATACTTCAAGGATCTTTTTCTCCTGTTTTCATGTCACCTTTATCATCTCTAACTCCTTTTACAGCACTCTTTCCTCCATTCCTAAGCTTCTTCAACAACCTCCAGAATATTTTGCCACCTTCTTGATATTTATTTTCTATATTCTTGCCAAAATCCTCCCATGACTTTTGTTTAGTAGTTTTACACACTGTTGAGCTTTCTTACATTTGTCTCTGTATTCTGTAAGAGTAAAAGCTGACTTATTTGCCAGGAACTTTTGATATGCTTTCTTCTTTTCCTTCACTGCCTCTTTAACTTCCTGTGTCCACCATGGGGTTCTGATTTTTCTATCCTTGCAGACAACCTCACCACATGCCTCTCTGGCTGAATCAATCAATGTTTTCTCCAAGGCTTGCCACTGAATCTCCAAATTTTTGTTCCTGTTCTCAAACCCTTTCATTTTTTCTTCAATAATCTTTGTGTATTTTAGTCTACAGTTCACATCTGAGAGCTGCTCAACTTTTATTCGCTTTAAAACTTTCTTACATGTTATTCTTTTCAATATGAAATTCAATTTTATCCTGCTCAAAACTAAATAGTGATCACTTCCAATTTCAAATCCTCTGTACACTCTGGTGTCCTGCACCAGGGAGAAAACATCACTATCAACAATAACATAGTCAATGAGACTTTTCTTATTCCTAGCCTCTTCTCTCCATGTGAATTTGTGCACATTTTTATGTTGGAACATGGTGTTAGTAATAACCAGTCCATGTCCTGAGCAGAAATCCAACAGATATTTGCCATTATTATTAGCTTTGCTCTTTTCTCCAAATTTTCCCAAATTATTTTTGTATGTCTCACAATCATTTCCTACTCTGCTGTTTAGATCCCCAACAAGGACCAACTTTTCCTTTTTCATTGTGTCAGTTGCTTTTTCTAAAGCCTCAAAAAATTCCTCCCCTTCTACCTTAGTAGAACCTTCTGTGGGACCATAGGCACAAATAAGTCTCATTGTCCAGTTCCCCATTCTCATATTTGCCCACATTACTCTACTTGAGACTGACTGCCATTCAAGAAGATTAGTCTCGTATTTTGTGTTGAATACTATGGCTACTCCTTCTTTTCCTTGATTGTCATTGCCTGAATATAACATTTTTTGCTCAGAAAGATCTCACCAGTTTTTGTATTTTTTGTTTCAGTCACCCCTATTATGTCGATCTGGTACTTATCTAATTCCTCAGTTAGCTCCATTTCTTTGCCATTCAGGCTTCTTACGTTGATAGTACCGATCTTTAACTCTGGTGATGTTGAGTTGGGATTTGTTTTCAGATTTGTTCCAGTAGCTGACTTTTTGCCCTGGTTCCCTGGCGAAAACAACGGGGGCCTTGTTTAACCGGGCGACGCCCCAGCCGGCATGAAATTTTGTCATGTTGTACCATCATTTTTTATTTTGGTTTAACCAATAAGAATACAATTTGGTCGGCTAAATCCCAAATTGCCAGCCCATCCTCGTTCGTTCAGTATCAAAGTAGATACCCAACAGGGTGCACCACGAGAAGGTGAGAATTGGACATTAGGTCAGAAGCCCTGGTCGGTTCTCCGCATATCTTTAAAGGCTATGTGGAGGTTTCCTCTCAGTTATACAGCTTTGACACTTAAGCCCCCCCTACAATCTAAATACAAGTAGTAAAGTAATAGTTCTGATGAGTTGGAACTGCTTTACTACTGATTCCAAAAAGGTAGTTTGGATTTCTTCAGTTTGCATGTAATGTCCTTGAATGGTATCATTAAAAGAGAAGAAACAGAGGCTAAAACCACTGCCTCTGACACCAAATATGATATCAGCTACTTCAAAGTAAAGTGGTTAGTTGACTTTGCGTATGAAAGTCAACTAACCACTCAGGTCTAGTTGGCATTTCTTCCAACCAGATAACCACACCATTATACAAACTATGAAAAATCTGGACCAAAGCCCTCAGAAGCATGATCCTATTCTTGAGGAAATACACTTCAATAAACTATTCCTGTGATCTCTACAAATTCATTATAGTGAGAGTCAGCCACATATATTTGTAACTGAAACTTCTGCATCTAACTTGGGTGCAAAGGCATTACTTGATATTAAATAAAATTTATAAGTCGCCAAGATTAGTATTACCATTTCAATATAAAGAAATGGATAATATGTTTAGAGAAGAATATTGTTCTATCACTTTATTTTGTCTATTAACAATGTTTATGCAGCTGGAAGTCTGGAATATAACAGCTAGTTGCTGTTATATTCCAGTCATGACTGAGGTATCTATTACTGTTAGTAATAGATACCTCAGTCATGACTAATATCAATGTCAACATGATCCTTCAAATAAGCTTCTAAGATGAACAAAATAGAAACAACAACAGTCCCAAAATTATTATAATTCATTCCACAAGTGATAGTGGTTCAAGATGACAATGCTGTTGATCATTCATGGACAGTGTTATATCAATTCAATACTGGTTTAACATGTAATGGTTATACAAATATTAATTATTCAGAGTACTTATGGCATATGCTGTTCACATTATCACATAACAAAAATATCATTACTTCAAATGTCGAATTGTAGAATTAAGTGATGAATACAATAGTTAATAAAGTGGTATAGAAGGCCTTCAATTTGGCATTGTAAAAGAGAATATTATGAATCTGCTATTTCATAGATAAATAACCAAATTAGAGACTCAAAATTGATTAGAAAGTTTATGTAAATGCAACTTTCAGCACTGGAGCTGCCACTACTCAAAATACATAAATGCATACAATAGTACAGAACTCTTCTCGGTAGCCTGTATGCTTTTGCTTTTATTAGTTCTTTTTGATTAAGGTTTCACTAGCCTGTTTCAGATGTATCTGAAATGAATCTGAAAACAGCTGTTTCCAGATACATGCAGAAACCTTAAGTAGCCAAAAATCTTTTAAATATTATAGCAATCCTATATCCTAAGTTGTATTTTTCATAAGTGAACTCCCTTTTCCAAAATTATACCAGTCAGTCTCCATTTTAATAATACAGAAATAATTCAGTATCTGAAAACCCCTTGAGGATGCACATAATTAATCTGATGAAAAAAACAACTCAATAATTCAAACACTGAATTAGTGGATATTACAAATAAAGGATTCATAATATCCTCTAGTTCTTTAAATGAAATTTGTCAAGAAATTATATTCTTTTTAATAAATTATACTACCACCACATTAAGAATAATTTCCAGATATTTCAATGTTCATCTGGAGTATACACACATATGCATAAATGGACAAGCTTCATTACAATTTAAACAGTATGGCATAGTAACACTAATTTGATCAATCGTTATTCTACTGATCTAAAGTAGTGAAAGAGACCTACATCACAGCTATACCTATTTTTACATGACAAGAGAACAAATTCACATATGTTTTAATGCAGTAATGGTGGTGGTCTAATCAATAACTAAACATTAATGTTTGTTATATTAAGGCTAAGATGCTAGAGTACCACAGTCCTAATTATAATTTACAAGAACCTCTTAAACAAAGGTTATGTAGGCAAAATGCATGCCATTCATATTTTTGAGATTTTTAGACCATTGCTGTTGAGTTAGGGTGGTTGATTAGAATTTCACATGCCTCCTTTACTTTAAAACCCAAAGTCTAGCTTATGTATGCTGATGATGTTTCTGTTATCTAGCCACCAGATTTTAAGCACCTTCCTCAGCCACTTGAACACAAACAACAAACATTTCACAATTAAAATTGAAAGTCAGAACAAGCTTCCATTTCTGGATACACTTGTCACACATCTTTCTTCCAAGAGTCTTTCCTTCACTGTTTGCTGTAAGCCTACACATACTACCCAATATATACAAAACTCTTATCACAACTCAACAAAAACTAGGTGTCATTCACACACAAAAACAGGGCTTTCAAGATTTGCTCTAATGAACAAATGAAAAAATGGCTAGAGCAAAAATACTATCAACAAAAGTTTTCACAAGACAGCACATAAAAATAGATTACAATAAAATCGTAGCAATTTCATACATTAAAGGGATATCAGATAAAAACAGAATACCACACAACCTCAATAACACCTTTAAACCTTCTGCAAAATTAAAGAACTTAACTCTTCAAGGATCCCCTTCCTCCCATGGCCCAACCTTAAAGTATGCTGTTCAATGTACTTATAATCTGTCTTATATAGGGGAAACTGGACACACAATTCCTATCCAGAAAAGGAACATAAACGACACATTTAATATAGTAAATCTGGACTTTCTGATCATGCCCTGGATACTCTACATTTCACCACATCGCACCAAAACTTGATATGAGAGCAAATTTAAGGAGGCGAGTGAAATTCTATCAACCACCCTAATCTCAACAATAATGGTGGTATCTCAACAATAATGGTGGTCTAAAAATTCCAAGAATATGGATGGCACATAGTCTACCAACATATCTTTTGTTTAAGAGGTCACTGATATGATTAGTGTTAAAATTATAAAATTATAATAGTACACCAGCATCTTAGCCTTAACATTATAAACATGTTAAAATTATTGATTAGGCCACTACTATTGCTGTATTAGAAAAATTAATTTTTTTCTGTGACCAAGTAAAAATAGGAGATAGCTTTGATTCCCCCACCAGAAGTCAGGCCAGTAGAATAATGGGTGATCAAATTTTTCACTTTACCATGCTGTTTGAACTGTAATGTAGCCTCTCTCTCTATCTCTTTGTGTGTATTTTTATTTTTTTTAATCAAAATGGATGCTGACCACAGTGTAACATTAAAAGAAATTTATATTCTTGTTTAATCCTTTAATCAAACAAAGTTTGCACATGAAGAACCTTCACAACTAGAGTAGTACTTGAATATAGAAGCTAATGATCTCGTATCAATTGCTTTATTATTCCAAAGCACTCATCCTTTCAATGTATATAAGACTATGCATTATGGAAGGGCCACTACCTAGATCAGTTTTGAACTTTATTGAGGTCTGATCAGTGGGAAGCAGACCCAGAAGATACCAAGGCTGAACATGTCTTCCCATAATGCATAGTATTATATACACCTCAAAGGATGTGGTTTGCATTATGGAAAACTTGGATCAATTAATATGAAGTCATTAGCCCATATATACAAGTAGCTTAGTCATGAAGAAACTACACACAAACTTTGTTTGCTCACATTTGGATAAAGGATTAAACAAGAATATAATTTCTTGACAAGTTTAATTTAAATTATAACTAAGTGAAAAAAACTTTCCACAATTATTTCTAGTTCTATAACTTGACAATACCAAACTGAAGCTATCTAGACTTTCTTTAGCTATTGTAATTTATGCATCAACAGTTCATTTATGAGAAAAATTGGACTACAATATTAAAAAGTTTTTGCTGAATTCTTAAGTTTCTAACTAGTCTCTGATGAGAACAGTTTGAAACACCAGACCAGTGAAACATTAATCAAAACACTAATTGAAAGCAAACACAGCTCCTGGACATGCATTTGATAATGTGAGCACATGTGACCACTGAGCATAATGCTTATTGGACAGTCATATATCATTCTTCTGGTCATTAAAATCCTATATAAGCAACTGCTGAAATTTTATAGTCCCTTTTACATGCTACTAGTTTTGATCTGTGAACTGGAGTCAAAATTTCTTTTAGAAGATAAGCCATTCTGGAGTGAACATAAGCTAATGTTTGATTTTTTTGCTACATAAATTAAACATAGCAATAGCCAATAAATAAATATTAATTTCAAGGTATTGAGGTAATGCAAAATAGTTCTATCACATAAAGGAGGCTCCAAGACAAGGAAGCAAATTACAGACTGGTCAGTATCTTAGGAATGGTGTTAAAAAGGCTATTAATGGGACAGTGATAAACATTATGTAGCCTTTCCCAGCCAAGTCGACTCCACTTTTCTATAACATGTAATAAATATAAACTTTCCATAAACCGGGCTCTGAAAGTTGAGATAAGTAATGCTGACTGATAAACACATCTTTCCTAGTAAAAAGGCAAGCTAACTAGACTTTTAGATGGTAGATGACTTTAATCACTCAGTTAAGCATCACTGCCCTGTTTCCTGGAAGTGTGTGCAACAGCTACTGCCATGTTTCTAAGTAGGGTCTCCTGTTTCTTTTCTCCACTTCTCTTTTAACACATATACAGTGCAGATGATGGGCATGCTCAACCGACTGGAAGAGCCAGTACCTCCTCCTCCTTTTGGATTAAAAGACAAGCTGTATATTATATAGATGGAAATGGGCTACTAGAAACTAATGGAATTTGTAAGTAATGGTGAATAGAAAATGGTCAGAGGATATACTACAAAATTGCGCAAGATCAATGATTACTTAGATGTTGAACAACTGTGATAAGTAAGGATAACAACATTAGCATTTTTCTTTATAAGGGTCTGATGTGACAATCTGGACAACTGCTATAGACAGATTTGGTTGTCTTGGTTTCTCGTGGATGAAGAAATGGTTTAGTTGATATACATAAAAGAAGGGATCTAACAGAAATATATAAGCAACTTAATTTTACAAAATGGATGCAGAAATTTTTCGATACACACTAAGGTGGGGGGGGGGGGGGGGCAAGGGATCACACCACCTCTTCCCTTACAATGACTTACCGACCAAACACTTGTGACTATTTCTGGTAACCTGTTCCACTTATTCACCACTCTCCAAGAAAAATGGTGAATGGGTGGAACAGGTTACCAGAAGCAGTTACAAGTGTTTTGTCAATGAGTCAGTTTAAGGAAAGTCATGAGAGATGTGTGAAGTTATTGTAGACCTCTTGCAATCTTGGGATTACAAAGAGATACATACCTTTATAATAATAAATAATAATATGCAAGAAGAATTTCTGACAGCTTTAAAAATGATCTATACTGACTAAATATTTAATTTCTACAGTCCTTACCCCAAAAAGACGGGCCTGTTCAAGTGCTAACTGCCAAGCTCTGAAAAATACAAATGTTTCTTAATGTCAGAAAAATGACAAATTAAAAAATAAACAGCAAAATAATGCTTTTTAGAAACTATATTTAATAAATGCAGTTTTATTCACCTCATGTCATCTAATGATTCACCACAGAAAATCCAAGTCTTTCCTGTTGAGGTAACAACTGATAATAAGCACTGAGCCCCATAACCTTCAGGAGGTTGCACCCCTTCTACCTGTATTTAAAATAAAATAAATAAATAAAGCTATAACAGGCTCTTGCAAAAATGGAGTAGATGGTTTATACTAATGAATTATTACAGAGTCAAGGTAACTTATTACTCTTATATATGAATTTTCTTTTAAAAACGTTTTAAACAGAAATTAGTTGTTAGATCCTAAATGAAGGAATCTTGGATGGAAATCATTCATTTAGGGTCTAACATATAAAAAAGGCAAACATAGAGAAATACCTACACATCAATTGTAATTAAAAGTGAAACTTCCTCACTTTATGAAAAAATTTGTATTCTTTATTTAAGCACCTTATATTTAAGCTATTGTGATTAATTTAAGATTTCATTTGGCATGTCTTTAAAAAGAGGGATAATGTGAATTAAATTTAAGCCTTACTTAAGCTATGTAAAATCTATTGTGAGTCATCATAAAGCTTCCTGGAAGGCCTAAAGCTACACGCATACAGCGTAACGCTGGCGGGTATAGCTTATTCGGAGAATCACGTAGCCATGTATTCCATGAATCCAAGTATATCAGCATCATAGAAACAAAGGATAAGCCAAAGGGTGAAATTAGTAAGGTTCATGTGCAAAAAGAGGCTAAAAAGGGAGGGTGCTCGATAGGAGTATAAAAGGGGATTGAGCCTGTAACAAGGGGGCTTTTTTCTTGATCACTTGTCGTATCGTTTTCCTGTTGGGTGGTTCGGAAGTTGGCGGGCAGTTTCACGTAAAGGGGGGGATGAAGTCTGCGATGTTGGGCAGCGAGCATCCAGCAGAAATGAAGCTGGATTCTATGTAAAGCTGAAGGAAGAAAATTCCAGTCCTAGCAGAATCAAGCCCCATCGAGATGTTTCTGAAACTCAAAGATTTTGAGTCCGTTTCCAGCAGAAAGAATGAAGATAGCATAGCCCCCACGTTGCCGTATAGACAGCCAAATAGATGAGAAATATCCAGACAAACACGTGGTGCAGAACGACGCGAAAAAAAAAAAGATCGGTAAGGTGCTATTGTTCTAATTTTGTGTGAATGTTCATTAGAAGAAAGAAGATTGTTTACAATTATGAAATTAAGAACTTTATAATAAGGAACTCTGTGGACAGTCACTATTTAGAATGTTAACCTCGTTTGTGAGTAAGAAGAATTGTTTAGGAGAGATTTTTGTAACTTGTATGTGATAGAATTAACTTGATGCGATATGAAAGGTAGAATTTATAGTCTCAGTAACATTAGAATGGTTGATAGTTTGTTCTTACGAGTAATACTGCTAGAAGGAATTTAGCTTAACTTATTATCATTTGATTTGTATCCCAATGCGTAATTACAGTGTTTAGCATGCCTTATAAGTTTGAATGTGTTAATCTCGAGTTTATTTAGTATTGAACATAATTAAGTTCGAATTAAGAACATAAATAAACTCGAACATATATTAGTTCGAGTTTATTTAGTATTGAACATAATTAAGTCTATGAATTTTGTATTGTGTTTTAGATATTCCAATAAACATGTCATATTTTCCTGAACCTGAGTCATGCCTGATTACGATTCCAAATTACCACTTATAAAAATAGAACCCGATTTTGGTGGGAAGGAATTAGTGAGTGAATATAAATATAGATTTAGGTCACGACTGCAATAATCTAAATCTATAGGCAGTTAAGTAAGATATTGGGTAAGAAAGTTAAGAATTCAGTATTGTCTCCCTGAGTAAGGATCTTTTCTACTATAGGATACTGGCTGGTGCAGCAAAATATAAATTCGCTGGTATCCGAAGAGGAAAGAATCCTAGATATAAAGTTAAGATTAAAATTAAGTATAAAGAGATAAATAAATATAGAACATAGATATTATAATAATAAGAAACAACATTTTAACAATGGCGCAGCGTAGGATTTTGATTGAAGCTTTAAGTAAGAAAGGATAGAATTAAGTATAAGTGAAGTATAAAAGATAACAGATATAAATTATGAGAATACAACTTTTTAACACAGTAAACAAAAACAATTTTTTTAAGGTGCTTTCAACTGAATTGTAATTTTTTTTTTGTTTTGTTTTTGTTTTCCTATAATTGTATTGACAATGGCTATGAAACTTAGACAAAAATTTTACAAATAAAGACATATTTAAATTAAATGTGATTCTGGTAATAATATTTTATGATAAAAACAAAAAAAAAAGTCCAAGTTGTGTTATCAGCAGATCATGATAATTGGTAAATTGTAAAATGCAAAATACTAACATAACATAGCAGAATTTCCTTTAAATGGAAAAAAAATATTTGAACAGTCAACGTGTTTTCAACCGAACAAAAATGAACATAATAAAGCTTTGTTATCCTTAGTTCATGCATATATTAATCACAATAGGTTTCCAATTAGTAAATTAGACTTCTTGACCCTTGATGTGCATTAAGTTCTTGCTAACAAGATAAATCCCAAATCTCAAATGATATTATCAGCTATTCATTGTATCAGCACTGTTGTGTTGCACAAACTGTATGAAGAAATTTGATTTCATTATTCCATTCTCAATCAGATTTCCTTACCAATGGATAAAGCCATTATTAACCTTTCTAAATACCACTTCACACATTCAGAAGAATCTATTCTACAAAGGTTTTCACTTTGCCATGGCTCCTAGTTATATTCCAAATGGTGATTTTTTATGCAGTATGGAAAAAGCTTTTGTCACCTCCTGTTTGATTCTGCCAATGAAATCAGACTCAAAGCTGTTGCACTTCTCCTTTCTTCAATTCCAAAACCAAACATCTCCATATCAGAATGAAAAAATACGTCTCAGGAAGAATGGAAATATTTTGAAAGCAGACAAGGGAAACACCACTGTCATTATGAACATCGATGATTTATAGTTATAGTGAAGAAATATCCCATTTACTCTGATTCCTCCACCTACTCGATCCTAAATCATGATTCTACTTAGGCCACCAATGGGGGGAAAAAATATATTGCTTAAGAATATGCCAAAATAGCCACAGGACTGACTACAAAAACTCAAATCATTACACTCAATTACTCCACAACTGCATCTCTCCAAAAATACATAAAGCTTGCATCCCTTTGAGACTAATCATTGAGGGCATCAGCTCTCTGACTTATGCAATGGGTAGTCCTTTATCTCCTCAATCAGCTGATCTCTATGTAGAGAATTTTGAAAAATATTTTTTGGCTCAAAGTATTATGAAACCAACCTTTTGAAAGGGTAATGGATGATGTCTTCGATATTTGGAAACATGACCCCTCAAAGTCTACAAAATGTTTCTTCACTCTCAATTCATTTAAACCTATAAATAATTTTAGACTAGAACTAGAAAAGGATGACAAACTCCCTTTTGTGGATATCTTCATCATAAAGAAATCTAACAGTGGTGTCACTCTGGAGGTATATCGTAAGTCTACTAGCACCGAACATTATTTATTGTTTTCATGCTTTGTTCCTTCAGCATCGTTCTCATAAAAACTAAAGATTACTTCACAAAATGATCTCCAAGTCCTTTCAGATTTATCTCTCTTAACAGATATTCTGAAAAAAGTTCACATTTTCAAATCATTCCTCCCTACATGGTCAGGATATCCGGTAGGGATTCGACTGCCATTCATACACTGGCAATCTATCTATCTACTAGGACTACTGCTGTTTTCAAAGACCATAACATCAGTGTCACCACTTCCGAGCCAATTCAAACATCCATAGTCTTCTCAAATCTAAGGACAGCATCTCCCATTAAAACATCAGGGAGTCAACATAATACCATGCTCATATGGGTTGACTTATAGAGGGTAGACAAGCCATGGTTTTAAGGTGAGAAAGAATGAACATGCTGGAGACCATCATTTGATTGTTAAAAATTTTTCCACTTGGTTATACTATAAATTAAAGATACCAAGAAATCATATACTTGGTTTAATCCTTTATCCAAGTGTAAGCAAACAAAGTTTGCACCTGAAGTATTTTCAGGACCGGAGCAACTTGTGGTAAAAGTGGTATTGACTTCACATCACTTGCCTCAGTATCTTATAATGCAAAGCACATCTCCTGAAAATAGTCCTGAAAATACTTCGGGTAGCTTTGTTTGCTTACACTTGGATAAAGGATTAAAAAGTACAGTCATACCCCGACTTACGCGAATCCAGAGTTATGCGGTTTCTTATATGTACATATTCCCATCCCGCCTCACCACTAGTCGTATCTTTCAGGCGCCGGCTGCATTCGCCAGTGTCGCACATGCTGTGAACAAGCAGTGACGTGTTTCGCGCAGTCTCCATTCATACACAACTTTTAAAGTCGATAAACCTTGCGATTTTTTAATGTTATGTTCTTGATAAAAATTTTATCACATAAAAAATAATAATGTCATCCAAAAGAAGCAAGTCTGATTCTTCTACAGCTAGCAAGAAAAGAAAAACATCGACTTTGGAAACAAAACTCAACATTATTAAGGATTACAAAATAAACATTTATTGTTACATAGACCATATATTTATAACGTACTTAAGCTCTTACAAATTGCCTACCGGTTTCGCTAGTAGCTGACTAGCTTTCTCAAGGCTTGCATAGTACAAAAAAAGGTAAATGCAAAAAAGGTTTAAAAAATACAAAGAACAGTTAATACCTGTTAGATAGCTAGGGTGACACGTTCGCGTGACATGACTACTCAGCATTATGAACACGCATTACATGCAAATGCGTAATATGATTATTTGCGTACTGTAGCTCTGCTGAACTGAGGGAGTTAATTAGATTTTTCCAGGTATTGTTCAGAATGGCCCCTTGATTTCTGTTTAGGTTACTTCCCATACATAGTACAACTGCCGCTTCTTTAAATACTCAATGTCTGTAATCCTCATCTACGTAGGGCATGGAGCTGTTATTCCAGTCTATAGTGTGGTTAGAAGTTGAAAAGTGATGTGCCAATCCTGAGGCAATCGTTCTGTTGTGATTAACATCGCCTACATGTTCTTTCTGTCTTACTTCCAGGCTTCTCGAAGTCTGTCCAATGTAGGAAAGACCGCACGTGCATGGAATATTATACACACCTGGATATTTATAAAATGGCACACTGTCTTTAGGAGATCTTAGGACTTGTCTTATGCTATTTGTTGGTTTAAATACAACCCTGATGTTATGTGTCTTTAACAATCTTGCAATTTTTACAAGGATTACAGACATCGAGTATTTAAAGAAGCAGCAGTTGTACTACGTACTGTAACAGAGCTACAGTACGCAAATAATCATATTACGCGTTTGCATGTAACGCGTGTTCATGATGCTGAGTAGTTATGTCACGCAAATGTGTCACCCTACCTATCTAACAGGTACTAATGGTTCTTTGTATTTTTTAAACCTTTTTTGCATTTACCTTTTTTTGTATTATGCAAGCCTTGAGAAAGCTAGTCAGTTACTAGCGAAACTGGTAGGCAATTTGTAAGAGCTTAAGTACCTTATAAATATATGGTCTATGTAACAATAAATCTTTATTTTGTAATACTTTATGACCAAAACATATACAATTTAAATTATTAAGGATTTTGAAGGCAGAATGAAAATTTGTGAGCTAGCAAAGAAGTTCGATCTACAGGAATCCACAGTAAGAACAATCATAAAAGAAAGGTTTACAGATTTTGGAGGACATAGATTCTAACGAGGAACGAATTGTAGCCACAAGGCAAGGAATAAAAAAAATCATTAGCTATGAAGTAACTGGTATGAAGAAATTTTGTGTGACAAGAAAAAGACATTATGCCGTCAGACAAATCTATTAGATTTTATGAAACCATCAACAGCGAAATAACTTTTTTTTTTTTTATGTACGAAAAACTACAATCATGATTATATTTCTTAAAAAATATAGGTGTTTTTGTAAACCTTTGGTCCCAATTGTATGTTTGTATATATAAATTACATACAAAATTATACCCCGAGTTATGCGAATTCGACTTATGTGCTTTTTGTTGGTCCCACCTACCGCGTCACTTCGGGGTTTTACTGTATATATAATTTCTTGGTATCTTTAATTTATACCATCTTCTGATCTGGATTACCATACTTCAACTTTTAACAATCAGATGATGATCTCCAGCAGACTTTAGTAGTCTGCTGGAGATCATACCAGTAGATATTTCCACTATGCTATATTTAGAAGAAAAGTTTTACTCATAAACTTCGCAAAGAATCCATGGCAGTTACCCATTTGCACAGGTCTCTTAAGAGAAACCAAGGACTTGTATTGATTGACATCTCTGGAAATATCTCAGACCTTTTAAAAAGGTGTCGGATTTCCATTTTTTTTTCAACAATTATCCTTAATCTTTACAGAGTGGAGCTGACATGCCACACAACCCTGAATTTTTGTTAGGATGAATTTATTTTAATTATTTAGTTATCTTTTATATATATATATAAACCCTAAAGAAAATGCCAGTTGAGTGTGAACGAAACTAGTTGGTATACTAATTTTTACATTTGCGATAACTAATAAAAAAAATCCTTTGGTATCATTATTTTAGTTGTAAAAACTCAATTCTAATAAATAAAAAAATACCTTAACATTTAGAGATAAGTACAATATTAGCCATAACTTTAAACTGCCATCAAATGTCTATCAGAGTCAAATCACAGAAACCTAATTAATGCAAGGTGCTACCCAAAAGTCATGGGAATCTAACCATAAAAAATAATAATAAACTTAACTCCTAGTTTCCAGTCTCTTTGGGCATGTATACAGTGATCCCAGCAGTTTTCCCATGATTCAAAGTATCACTGGACGTCCGCAAATGTGACTGCTGAACACTTCCTGCAATTCTGACTGGATCATGTCAAAACGATACCCTTTCAGATGAAATTTTGTATCTTGGGAAGAAGAAAAAAGTCAGAGGGGTGGGGGTCAGGAAAAGGGACATAGGGAATGACTCATGTTTTTTGAAGTTGGGAATTGTTGAACAACAAGTGATGTGTGGGCAGGCACATTGTCATAGTGGAGAACCCTCACTGTTCTTTGTTCTTCCACTTGTTTGGACATTTGACAGTTTAACCAGGGTGGAGAGGAATTCTTGTGGAGATTGCCGCGGATGTTAAAAAAAAAAATCAACGTTAACACGCATTGCTGTAAATTTAATGTGTTTTTTGGGGTGCAGTGAATGTGGAGACTTTCACAGGAACAACTGCTGCTTTATCTCAGGATCATAGCCGTAAACATATAATTCATCACCTGTTATAACCTTGGAGATATAGTTGTGGTCATCTTTGGTTTGATCTTTGAGCACCCTGCTGACAGCGATGCCCTGTTCTTTCTGGTTGTCACTCAACTGTCTTTTTACAAATTTTAAGCAGTCTCGTGTTCAAAAAACATTCAACAAAAAGTGCTTAACAGTCCCTGTTATCTAACAATTGTGGATAGTTTGCCTACAATCTGCAAAGATGGCCTCTTGCAGTATTGCGATGCTGTGGTTATCGAAGGTTATCCAGAACACTGATTCACTGATGGACATTCATCCATCCTTGAAACATTTGTACCATAAAAAAGTTTTGCTCTAGCACGTAGCATTTCAACAAACACTTCCTTAAGCATTTGGTAAATTTCTGCAGTACTTTTTTTCCCCTGAGGTTGGAACAAAATTTGATGCAGATTCTTTGCTTCTTAAAATCTGCCATTTCTGTTGGAGAAGAAAGTCACTAAACCACAGCACTGCAAAAACACAGCCTCTCAGCTTGCTAATGGTTGGCAGTCTGATTCACAAAGAGTATTGCTTATTCCTTACAGCAGCAGAAGGCTGTACTACAACTGGTTTGTACACGTTATTCAAATTCCCGAAAGATCATACCTCATATGATCTTTCAGGAATTATGATATCTCAAAAATATCTTTAATCATATCACTCTCCATGTATAATGGTTATGATCTGTCAGTACATGAACAAAGTTCAGAGACTGACTGGAAAAGAAAAGTGCATGCTTAACTTAACATAGATAGCTGTTCCTTTAAAGGCAGTAACAGAACTGAATCAATAAGTTCTGTCACTGCTAACAATTTTTGGGATCAATTTCATAAATCCAACTTTCACCCCTTATTTCTGGAGACTTTCTGTTCCTTGCTGAGAAGATGAATGACATTTTGGTACAATCTATAAAATCTATTTGGCACAGATCTATAAAAGATTCTAGCATGCTGAATAAAACAGACAAGGCTTTTGCTGCTTCACAAATAGCCCAATGATTGGATTCATAGATCAATTCATACACCTTTTTTTGACAATTTGACTTAAGGACAAACTGAATACAATCAATGAGATATGTCCACTCCTTCATTTTAGAAAATCACTAGAACACAAACTTAGAACCACTTCAAAGTCTATGTCTCTGCTATCATCTAATAAATGCCATTTACAATGTTTCAAAGGGCTCTGAAGTTTACCTAATTTAAAATAAAACTTGATGCACACTTCTCATTTTCAAAAAATCCCAGACAAACTGAGCAATTAAACAGCAATCACACATGAAAGCATTGAAATTTATAACTGCCATCATTCTGAACACCTCATAATGAAGCAATTTAACAATACGAAGAAACATGAGGCCAGTCTGGGAAGTTGATATATATCACAATTTTTCATATATCTAATAAACAAGATTGTGTAGAATGCTACTGCTTTTTTTTTTTTTTTTTTACTTTATGCAGATAATGCTATACTCAAAAACTAGTACGTCTACAGATTTCTTAACACTAACTGAATACATAATGTAACAAATCTGGCATGAAAATAAGCAATAAAAAGACAGACTATGAAAAGAGGAGGGATCATAAATATCAAATGCATTCTGTTTTGAATGGAGAGCAAATAGAACAAGTAAAATATTTCAGCTATTTAGGCACAGATTTTAGTGAAGGTATTTAGCAAAGCTATTTATGCACAGCTCTGTCTTTTTCCATGAAAATCAATATGGAAATAAACAACAGAATAAGTAAAGTTCATCTGGAGTGGAGTTACTTGAATATACTTATGGTAGAAATTAATCAAAACAAACTAGAAGTATACATAAAGACAGTATTCAAACTAATTTTAACTTATGGATTTGAGAGTAAGATTAGAAATGAAGCAGCTGATCAAAGACTAGAGACAGTAGATATGATTTTTTTTTTGAGAAAAATGAAATTGTGAATAGTGGCATCAATAACAGCTAACATATTAAGAATGGATATAACAAAGTTGACACTGTTAGCAGAATGTTAAACGGAATGATAGAGAAAAGGTTAGCAAAGCAGGTGTTTGAGATCATGAAAAAGAGCCCAGAATCTCAGTGATTGATGCAGTAAGAAGTGCTTCAAAAGGCCAAAATATAAGATCTGAGATATGACTGATCTTGGGGAAAATCAGTGATAAAAAGTTAGTAATAATGTAAACTTATATAGTGCTCATAGTATCCTGTATGTCGCATTGAGGGTGCATATCAGGAATTGGATGACAACTGCAGTTAACATATTTCTTGATACAGAAAAATATTTTCTGTAAAATAAAAACACATCCACCAACAAAACAACTGAATTCAGCAACCATCCACTCATTCACCACAAACAAAAAATCTCGTCTTCATGCCATGGCTAACCACTCTCACACTAACAGGGATGACTATTCTCTACTTTCTTGTTGAATATTTAATGTAATGAAAACCATCATCATCATCAAATTCCTGCCATGTACCCACAAGGGGGTGTACAGGATATGATAGTACTACATGAAAAAATTATATCATTACTAACTTCCTATCTACAATTTTACTCCAAATCACTCTGTTACTTGTCAAGACTCCAACATTATCAGATCTTATATTTCTATCATCTAAGGCACTTTGTACCGTATCAATCCACCTATATCTTGGTCTTCCTCTGGGTCGTTTTCCTGCCAACCTGGCAGAGAACACTTGTTTTGCTAATCTTTCCTCGCCCATTCTGTTTAGGTGACCATACCACCTGAGATTAGCTCTGCTAACGTATTCCTGGATGCAGACAATGTCAAGTTCTTTCCTAATATCCTCATTTTTAATATGATATTGCCATTGATGCCATCTGTTCACGCCTCTAATCTTTCTCAGGACTCATATCTGTGGTCTCTAGTCTTTGGTCAAGTGTTTTACTTCTGAGCCAGCTCTCAGATCCTTAAGTTAAAACGGGTTTGAACACTGTCTTGTATACAGCTAATTTAGTGTTCCGACTAATTTCTCTCTTATTCCATATGAATTTATTCAATTGACTTCCTACAATACCAGCTTTGTTGATTCTGTTGTCTATTTCCATATTTAATTTACCATCTACACTAAAAATCGTGCCTAAGTAGCTGAAATGTTTTACTTGTTCCAACATTGTTGACATTTTCAACGATTCTACCTATTTTCATTGTCTTTTTATTGCTGACTTTATACCATATCTATTACGACAGTTATTCAATTTAGTCAGGGAATCTTGCAAAATTACAGCGGATTTATTTAGAAGTATAACATCGTCTGCATAAAGCAAAGAGCTGACATTAACATCTCCAATTCTGATATCATGTTTAATACCACTTTCCTTCATAATGTGATCCATATAGATAATGAATAACAGAGGGGATAATGTACATCCTTGTCTCACACCAGATTTAACATTAAACCATCTTCCTGTACTTCCTTCAATTCTAACTGCTGACTTGCAACTCAAATAAAGACTAAGTATTGCTTGATACGATGCCCCATTGACACCATATAACTGTATATAAGTTGTATTTTTTTCAAGATTCTCATTCTTTTTTTTTTTCTGACATACCATGGACATTGGGTACTTATCATATTAATATGATCTTTAAGTAAAGAAGGTCAAGGATTGGGGAAGCATTAAGTAATTTCTTAATAATGTTGGAAATGTAGCCATTAGATCAGGTATGTCATGCATGGTTTTAAGTGCAGCTGTAAAAAATGCATCATAATACTTAATACTGTACAGCTGTAGAGAAGACTGATGAGAAAGTTTATAAATGTAGTTCATATATATGAGGGTTTTCCATATACTGTAAAAGAAAGGTTACCATGTGGCCATGGTTTATCTCTTTTTCCATAATAAAATGCCCAGATACTTGGATGTTGAATATTGAGCATGAAAAATTAATGTCTAATATCATGAAACCAAACTGGGAATATGACCTAGACATAATTTTTAATGTGTTCATTAGAACACATTAAAAATTAGAGGGTACTGCAAACAGGGTGGCAAGGAAATAGATATATGCAATGTCAAACAGAAATGTTTTTGAAGTTTTAAAGGTGCATTCAAGAGATACTCGTGAAGAGAGAAATTATGTCAAAGCTGACCATATTTGACAGCCCTTTCTAACCAGCACTACTTGAGCCTAAACACACAATCAACCTCACATAACTTTGTAAAGCAACTTCTTTAACTTTCTGATGAAAATTATTAGGAAGAGGGGGGGGGGGGTAAAACAACAGAAATTTAATCCATAAATACTTACTCTTAATTTCACATATATATTCTGATATCCATTAAGATCTAGGAATAAATATGTATAATAATGAATAATAAAGCTTTTTATATATAATAGTACAGCTTACCTGAGCACCTGCTTTAATAGCCAAACACTCAGTTGGCATGAAAATTATGTCTTCTGCATTTGGACTACATTCATTTTCATAATATTTTAAATGACCATCTCTGTACAATTCAACCCAATTCCTTTTCCATTTCTTTAAAATAGTTGCTAGAACAAATTTCAAGACATGATCAACTTTCATCAGAGTAATAATAATATGAAAACTTTTGTATTTTTGTTAATGAGAACTGTTTACCAAAAATTTATACTTAAAAATGCAAAAAAAGCAAGTCTAATAATTCAACCAACTTTATACTAAATTAATCCAAGTTACTAATCAACATTTAAGGAAGACACATCTGTTTAAAAATATACTTTGAAATATTTCATGCAAATTTACATTAAAAAGTGGTTTTTTTTTTTTTTTTTACTTGATTGTCCATTAGTAAAGACAAAATTCTCATATCAACCATGAAATATAACTTGTCATTGAATATAACTTGGGTTTAAGGTTTCCTTACCTGTTATGTATTATTCATCTGTTGTCTATGCACTCCCTTAACTCTGAAAATCACTCTGACTTCTATTCTTGAAGTTTAATTACCTGCAGTTCAACTATCCAAACACTGAGATAATCTTTCTTGGTGATGACTCTACAACTCAAACAGCCTCTCCTTTTTCCAATTCTATTGGCCAAGCTGGTCAATAGAATTGGAAGTATTTGCTGCAAGCATTGTCATAAAGCAACTGTTCATCTACCAACAAGAATACCAAATAAATACACTCAACCAACACTAGATCTATTCTTAACCAGTTCTCTATCCAGGTACACTAGTGAGATCATCTCTCCTTTCGGAAACTCAGATCATAATCTCATCTCAACTAGTGATGAAATTTTTACAAGATTATGAAATGTGTTTCCCTCAGTCATTCTCAACCTTGTGCCATTTGGCATTGCAAAAACACTAAGTGACATTTGGAACTACACTCTTCCTTGTCATGCTCAGACTATTTTCTTTTATTGCTCTTTTCTTTTTTTGGGGGGGGGTGGGTATGCAACAATACAGCATACTGGTACCTTTATTAACAGTGATGTGTGTAGATAAAACAGATTTGTAATATTCAGTATTTTTTTTTATAAGTTTATCTAATATTCGTCTAAGCTTAGTTATTTAATGAAATTTGCATTTTTGGATATTGATATAGTTATATTTCTATATTTACATAACTACTATTAGACTTTTAAATTACTTTCATGTTATTATAATCATCAATTTCCTGATATGTACCTGCAAGGGATACATATCAGGAAATTTCAGGCTACTATGGCAGCACTACATCATTAAATTAACATTATTAATCTCCTATCAACAATTTTCCTCTAAAAAATTAGTCTTACTTGACACCACTTCAATACTGTCATATCTAATGTTTTGTTCTTCTAAGGAACTTCTGACTGAATCAATCCACATAGACCTTTGTCTTCCGCTGGGTCTTTTTCATGTCATCTTGGTATCAACTACCTGTTTTGCTAACTTTTCCATTCCCATCCTATTTAAGTGACCTCATTACCTTAGATTAGTCCTACTCTGTTCACATATTCTTAAATGCTAACAATGTCAAATTTCCTATTTTTGTTTTTCATTTTTAATATAATTTCGTCACTGATGCCATCTGTTCAGCCCATAATCTTTCTTAGAACTCTCATATCTGAGGTCTCTGATCAACTGCTTGATTTCTAACCCAACTCTCACATTCATAACTTAAAAATGTTTGAACATTGTCTTATATATACTGCTAGTTTACAGTTTTGGATAAATTCTCTCTTATTCCATATAAATTTATTCAACTGGATCCCCACCATACCAACATTGCTTATTCTGTTTCTATTTCCAGATTTAACTTGCTATCTTGGAAGTGTTATGTAGTAATAATAATCATTATTAAAACTATGCCTAAATAGCTGAAATATTTTACTTGTAATATGGAGCTTTGCATTTTGAATGGAGAGCAGCTGAAGTTATTATTACAGGCAACTCCAAGGAGTCCTTAGACTCATCGAGGGAGGCCCTAAACATCATGTTCAGAACAGTTATTCAGCATCCACACAGTATCTATCATACTCTGCTTTGAACTCACTCACAGTCATGGCACCCACAACAGACACTGGCAGCTTATTCCACTCATTCACCACTCTCCAAGCAAAAAACCTAGTTCTAACACCCTTACTAACCACACTCTTGCCTAGTTTCCATGGATGGCCCCTAGTTCTGTCATCACCAGACCTGTTCTGAAAAATTTCCTCTGAATTAATCCTGTGAAAACCCTTCAGTAATTTGCATGTCTCAATCATATCACCCCCTTCTGCCTATTAACCAATTTCTGCAACCCACAGATCTTCAACCTGTTCTAATAAGGTTCATTCCATAGACCAGCTATCATCTTGGTCACTCGCCTCTGGATCCTCTCTACCTCCTCCCCATCAAGAAGAAACCCCTGGCACCCAGATCTGGGCACAGTAGTCAAGATGGGGTCTTAACAAGGCTTATCAATTATCTTATTGATAAAGAGGAAAAATAACTTGCTTGTCTCTGCTCGTCAAAGTATTCTTCAGTAACCAAGTGATCTGATGAGCTGATTTAGCCACTTTTGGAATGTGCTCCCTAAACTTCAACTCCGTGTCCACCAACACTCCCAAATCCCTGGCCTCGTCAATCTCCTGGAGTACAGTTCCACCAATGTGGTATACTGCTGCTATTCTTTTCACTCCAAAATGCATAACCTTACACTTTGACACATTAAACTGACATCCATTCTACTTAGCCCAGTCTTCCAATCTATTCAAATCATCCTGCAAAATTTTGACATCATGTGGATTCACTATTGCTCTACCCAACTTTGCATCATCAGCAAATAAATGAACAGTTCCTCTCAGATCCTTTCCTATCGTTAATGAACAAATTAAACAGCAGCGGTCCAAGAACCCTGCGGCACACCACTAGTCACAGACCTTCTTTTGGACTCTACTCCTGAATAAACTACTCTCTGATATCTCTCCATCAACCACCCTCCTATCCATCTCACCAACCTATATCCATCCCCATATGCCGCAGTTTACCAATTTGAATTCCATGTGGTATCCGGTCAAAGGCCTTAGCAAGGTCCAGCAGTATCATGTAAACCCATTACCCTTATCCAGTCCAGTTGCCACTGTGTTATAAAATGTGAGCAAGTTACTGAGGCATGATCTACCCTTCACAAAACCATGCTGTCCCCCATACAGTATCCTATTATCATCTATACATTCCAGTATTTTTCTCTTGACTACTTTCTCCAAAACCTTCACGACTCCTGATATGCTGATCGGTTGGTAATTTGCAACAGCAGTCTTGGAGCCTCCTTTATGCAATGGAACTATTTTCCCCTCCATCCAGCCCTCGGGACTAACCCAGACCTGAGACTCAAATTAAACAAAATGGTAAAGGGCACTGACGATTCTTTTTCCGCTTCACGTAAGACCCAAGCTGGTATACCATCCAATCCCATGGATGTATTCACATTAAGGTTTTCTAATATACTATTCACCTCCAATTCATTCACCTCAATTCCTGTATAAGCTATTAGTTTCTTCATTCCTGCAATATCACCACCTGGATGATATACTCTTGCAAAGTGCTTGGTCAGTAATTCTACTATTTCAACTGATTCAGTTACCTCCCTACCATCGGCATTCCTCAGAATCATTCTGCAGTATACATTTTTTCTTTTACTTGTAGCATATCGAAAAAACTGTTTGGGATTCTCTTTAGCTTATGTTGCTAATTTCCTTTCATAATCTGCTTTTGCTTTTCTTACCACACTAGTTACCCTTCTGGCCTGTGCTTTATACTTTTCGTGTGCCTGCAGGTCACCTTTCTCCTTAAATTCCCTCCACAGTTGTTTCTTTCTTTGCAGGTCAAGCTTAATGGTGTTATTCATCCATTTAACCCCCACTTGATTTACTATCTGGACTCTAGGTATGCAGTCAGCCATTACCTCCTGCAAATGCTCCTTAACCACTTCTCATGCACTATCAACATCCAGTCCTTGAAGTTTTACATGCCATGGCACTAAACCAAGCAATCTCCTAAGCTTGCACCAGTTGGTGGCAACGTGATCATATTCGTTACAGTCAAATTCTCAGATGCAATTACTAGGTCAAGAACTCTTGGACCCCTAGTATATTCCATTACATGCTGTCTCAGGTAGTTATCCCTTAGTAATTGCATAAAATCCATTTCCTTCCTCTCATGTGTCCTCTCCTCTTTCCAATCAATGTTACCATAGTTGAAATCCCCCATAATAATTACCCATCATCCACTCATTGAGTCTATTTGCCTATGCATACTATCTCCATTTATTTCATCACCTGGTCTATAACAGCAGCACCCCAACTGTATATTTTGTTCTGCTAGCCTCGATCTCACACCAAATAGCCTCAAATTTGCTCTTTTCACTATTCTGCAGTTCAACTTCTATCATCAAAAACATTCCTCCCCCCATTCTTTTCTCGCTGTTCCTCCTGAACACACTATACCCTTCACATTCTATCCCACTAGCTATATCATCTTCTGTCAGCCATGTCTCAATAATGCCAATAACCTGTGGCCAGGAAGAGCCAACCAAGGCCAAAAATTCCTCCTTCTTGTTCCTAATACTTCTGGAAATGCCGATTTTCTTCATGGTTTACAACCCCAAGTGCAAGGTCCGGAGAACGGGAAAATAAAAAGGGACTGAGCCGAACATCTTTGCCAAACTTCTGATGAAGTTTGGCAAAGGAGAAGAGGAAGGCCCCAGTTACTAAAGAGAGAGGCAGTTGGAACCAGGAGGTGAGCTGCAGACCATAAGCGGAGTCCGAACCAGAAGTTACGGCGAACCCGAGCCAAGAGTGTCGGATGTCCTATTTGCCGTGGGGTGGGAAGTCAACTGGAGTCAAAGGCCGCAGAATGATCTTCAAGCCTGTATGCTGACTCTTGCCTGAGCTTTTTGAATACCGGAAAAATTGCAGTCCAAGGCCTGCCAGTAATCTGAAGAATCCCCTTGAAGACTCTCCAGATGAAAGGCAAGGCCTGAGAAAAGAAAAAGGGCATAGAAACTTTAGTGTAGAACTTTTCGAAGAATGTGTGACAAAGAGCCTCTGTAAGTTTCATCGTTAATTGTAAATTACTTTTGTAATCTAGGAGATATGTTATAGATGGACTGATAAGAATTAGTAATAAGGAATATCTAAGAAAGTCCTCTGATCTGTTATTGATTGAAATATAACTTGTGAGATAACTTGGCATAGTTAGCCAATCTCTTTGAGAGTAAATTAGTGTCAGTAATTGAATTAAATACAAGGAGTAATTAAGTAATTATATTGTATAGTTATCTAGTTTTGAAAAAGGAAAGTTTGGTTCTTTATGCTAAAAGTCTAAAGGATAGGTAGAGAGAGTAACCTCCCTATCACTAATTTAATGTATTTTGTTATTATTGTAATTCAATGTGTTTTATTTATATGCAAATGGAGTGCCGCTGATTTTTTTATTTTACAACTGCACTGTTCCGAAAAAAATCGTACTTGTGAGCGGGAAACAACTAAGGTAATAAAAGCACAGTTTAAGTACCACGGCTGTTTATATAAACTTTTTTGAAGTGAACTCGTGCTAGTAAGAGAGGGAGAGAGATCTACCGGACTTACTACTAAGTCTTCTGCCAATATAAAAAAAAATACTGGTGGCGCAGTCTTACAAATAAATTTTCCAGTGTTCATAGGCATACGACTAGTAAATAAGAAACGTGGATAAACAGAGTACGCAGTAGAATAAGTGAGAAAGGTTACGAGAAAAAACACGTGCACTGCTATAAAGAATAAAGATATTACAATAAAGCAGCAGACAGCCTTCCGTTACAGTACTACATGAAAAACTTACATCATTACTATAAACAATTTCCAAATCAATCATTTGTCAAGAACTCTGACATTATCAGATCTTATATTTCTGTCTTCTAAGGTACTTTTTACTGTATTAATACACCTATATCTTGGCCTTCCTATGAGTCTTTTTCCTGCCAACCTGGCAGAGAACACTAGTTTTGCTCATTTTTCCTCTCTCATTTTTAGGTGACCATACCACCTGAGATTAGCTCTGCTAACACATTCCTGGATGCTAACAATGTCAAAGTTTTTCCTAATATCTTAGTTTTTAATATGATATTGCCATTGATGCCATTTGTTCATGCCCCTAATCTTTCTCAGGACTCTCATATCTGCGATCTGTAGTCTTTGGTCAAGTGTTTTACTTCTAACCTCGCTTTAAGATCCATAAGTTAAAACTGGTTTGAACACTGTCTTGTATTCAGCTAATTTAGTGTTTGACTAATTTCTCTCTTATTCCATATAAATTTATTCATTTGACATCCTACCATACCAGCTTTCTTCATTCTGTTGCCTATTTCTATATTTAATTTACCATCTTCACTAAAAATCATTCCTAAGTAGCTGAAATGCTTCACCTGTTCTAGAAGTTCTCCATTCACCATTCAACCACAATGCAGTTGATATTTTCAATGCTTCTGCCTATTTTCATTGAATCTGTCTTATTACTGCTGACCCATACCTATTACGACAGTTATTATTCAATTTAGTCAGAAATCTTGCAGGCTTGTAGCAGATTTATTTAGAATATAACATCATATCCATAAAGCAAAGAGCTGAGATTAACATCACCAATTTTGATATCAGATTTAATATCGCTTTCCTTCATAATGTGATCCATATAGATAATAAATAACAGAGGGTATACTATACAACCTTGTCTGATACCAGATTAAACATTAAACCATCTTCTTGTACTTCCTTCAATTCTAATTGCTGACTTACAACTCAAATAAAGACTAGGTATTACTTGATATAATGCCCCACTGACACCATACAACTGTAGCATTTTGAATAGCTTCTCTCTCTCTCTCTGCACCTTGTCATATGCTTTTTCCCAATCTACAAAACTTAAATACAGATCTTTGTTATATTCCCATGACTTCAACTATTTATCATAAAGTGAAAATCTGATTCTGACAGCCTCTATTTGGCCTGAATTCAGCTTGTTCTTTACCAAGCTTCTCTTCCACAATCCTTCTCAACCATTTTTCAAGTATACCTTGCATAAATCTTACCAGGAACACTCAGTAGAGAAATACCTCTTTAATTCTCACATTCAATTTTATTTCCCTTTTTATATATATGGGTACTATGAGAGCTCTACTCCAATCATCTGGAATTCCTCCCTCTGTCCAGGCCTTCTGAAGTATGCAGGACTTTCATACCACTTAAGCATTTTTTTTTGACATTTTTATTGTAAGCTTTATATTCTAGTACAAAATTTTGACAATCATACGTGTTAACTAAGAGCAACAGCTCATCCAGGTTAAGATACGGATAGTTACAAAAAGTTATGTAATGCATTATCATTACATACATATATGTACAATCATATAATATACATATTATGATATAACATAATAAAATCACAGGAAACTTAATATTTACAGAGAAAGCTGAATAACATTAATTAAGAACAAAATACAACAAAGTAGTTAAATAGCTTTTAAATGTTGAAAGTTTATTTTTCACTTGGTTAGAGTATAATAAATTTAGTTTAATCCTTTATCCAAGTGTGAGCAAACAAAGTTTGCGCCTGAAAGTATCTTCAGGACTGGGGTAAGGTGGTACAACACCAGGTGGTGTTGTACCACCTTACCCCAGTCCTGAAGATACTTTCAGGCGCAAACTTTGTTTGCTCACACTTGGATAAAGGATTAAACTAAATTTATTATAGCTTTTAAATGTTTTACATTTTACATCTGAAACAGGATCTTTTTAATACTAATATGCAAAAACAATCATTTGTGTTATTTTGAACAGAGCTTCCTCAGTTCTATGCGAAAATAAATATTCTTTCATTTGAGTTTTGTATTTGTTTGGGTTAGTTTCATTTCTTATTGTTACAGGTAAGGTATTGAATATTTTTGGCGCTAAATAAGTATAATGTTTCTGTATTGCTTCCTTATTTGTTTTAGGTACTATATATTTTAGGCCCTTATGTCTACTAAGGAAAGCATCCTGTTTGATATTTACGCATTCGTTGTCGTTTTTTTATGAATAGCAGTACCCTATAGGCATATAAATATCTAAGGGATAGTGTAAAAATAATCATAATTTAAAATTCTGAATATTTTTACGTATTGGTTATGTTAGAATGTTTATTAGTTTTAGTTTCATAACACACACTGTCGGCACTTGTGATGTGCCTGTTATTGAAATTGTTTTGTCAAAAATGATATGTAAAGAAGTTAAAAAATTGATGTACTTACTGGATTTGATATTTGTACTACTTACAAGAATTTTATTGTAATTTAAAATGATCAAAAGTTGTGTTTTTATGATGACATTCTCTCTTGTCGCTAATGGAGACGTGTCAGCCATTATTTATACCTAACTTCTTGCTTACCAGTTTCATGGAGTGCGCATGCTCGCCGAGAAGTTGGGTGTATGATTGACTGCTGACAAGGAAACCGCTCGGTATCTGAGTAATGGCTGTAAACAAGAGAGCGTTTGGGAGGAATTTAGAACACAGGCTGGCAGATATTTAGATTCAGAGGAACTCAAGTTTTTTTTATGTGACAGTCGGAAGAAAATTAATAGTATATTCCGAAAAAGGAATCATGGAACTATTAAGTTTCAAAGTGGAATAAGTATTAATAAATAAAAGGAAAATATTGCTATATGCGTTTTAAACGGAATATTGGAGCAAACACTAATTGAAGGATTTATAGTAGATTCCGAAAAGGGAATCATAGAACTGCAAGTTTTTTTTTTAATTGGAAGAGTTAAGCCCGTCAATAAGCATTTAGTGAATAAAAGAAGAATTTGCTATTTACGTTCTAAAGGAATGTTCGAGAAAACTCTGATTAGGAAGTTTCATCTGTATTAAGGATGCCGGATCTGACCATTATTTCTACTGAAAAAAAGAGATAGAATTAATGTGTGTTACATAAGTGATGATAAAGGATCCTGTGAAAATGAAGAATAAAGTCATATATTTTCGGAAAAGGGCCTTGACAGAGAAAGAAACTGGCTATGAACATTTTGTGATTGTGCAAACAAAGTGTTTAGTCTAGTCTTAAGTGTAAGTTTATTTTTAAAAGGCCTTGGATCCAATTAATTTTGTAATTAGTTATGTAATGTTTGTTCGAAGTGTATATATATTGTTTTTGTTATATTAAATGTGTTTATTTTGTATTTTGTTCTTGAGTCAGTGATTATTTGGATTCTGAAAGAGATAAGGTCATTGCACCAATTGGAGTGAACCCTTGTGCATATAATAATATATAGGTACACTCGGAATTAAAAAAATAATTGTTAGAAACAGAGATCATCTCTATGGTAGGATTAATATTAAGATATTATCTATGAATATTATATATATAAAAATCCACCAATTATTAAAATAATTGTTAATAATTATAAATATTATAAATACCAGGATACTACACATTGTAGTATCCTGGTATTTGTTTCTAGTTAAGATCTGAATTACTTTATTCTGAGACGAAACTAAAGGTTTCAGCGTAGTGCGATAGATTCCTCCTCAATTAAATATACCATATTGTAGTGTACTTTGAACCCAGGCAGAATATATTTTTAGCATATTTAAATTAATAAAATTAATATCAAAAATAAAAGTTTTGAACCATAAAAAGGTGGCTAAAATTAGTCTTCTCATTTTGAATCAGACTGATCTACAAGAATTAGATGGAAGTGTGTGTGGTATTCTTCATTCAACTAACACTTAACATCTGGATCCACACTAGTGATGAAAAAAAAAAAAAAACTGACTAATAAAATTATTTGTCAAACAGTAAAATATCATTAATGACTGATGAACCAACTATGTTGGGTAACAAATCCACTTTAACCATATGCATTCTAATATAAAGGAAAGTGGACTAAAATTCGCTGTAAATTTGTTTTAACTTGATCATACTCCAAAGTGTAACTGCAAAAGCGATTTGATTATCTGCTCGACTGTCTCCAGTCATATAGTACGACAGAAAACTATTTAAAATCTCACTTAACTCGCATCACACATGGTTATGTAACTATAAGCGTCATTAAAAGCAAAAGTGTGGATAGGGCTTGAGGTGAGTGAGAGCACATCATTTTAAGAAGTAGGTTGATGAAATAGTCCTGAAGAACACCTGCATTAAGAAGAAAATCTGGAGGGAGAATATCTTTTCCCATTAGTGAACAACCAAAGAAAACATCACCAATCCAATTACAAAAGGAGATAGGTAGGCCAAAAGATGGTAATTTGATGAGAAGCCATCAATGGCAAACCCTATCATATACTTTTGAAATATCAAGTGCAACAGCAGCAGCACAGGTTTCTTTAAGGTTTTCCATGACAAGTATCCAGAGATAGGTAATGAAGACCAGGAGATCTGCGGTGGATCTTGACTGACAAAATCCATATTGGTGGTCACTGATTAGATGACAGTTCTCCAGATATCGAAGAAGTTGATTGCTGATGACCTTCTCCATTACTTTGGGCAATAGTGAGGCAAAAGTAATAAACTGATCGTCCTTTCATCTATGTCTATTCTCTGTAACAACCTTCCCCATAATGTATTTCCCAAAGACTAGACCTCTAGCTCTTCAAGAAAAAAGATCAACAGATTCCTTCTTTATTAACCACACACATACATAGTATCAATTGCTATGGGTTCTGTAACCTGTCATATGAGATTAAAAAAATAATAATAATAAAATAACTAGAAATAAGCATGTGCACTCTTGCTGAGTGATGAGATGTGATCATATATATGTCAATAGATGTCAAAAAAATCTGTCTAAACATTTTTTGTTGTGTTTCAAAATGAAAATATGTTTAAAAATGAAAGCATATACATCAAATTGGCATACTTCACCTACAAATCATATGTTGTCACCTTACCATAAACTCATAATAGGTGCATTTTGCAAAATATACACACCTATAGAAGTTGTTTGGTGGCAAATAACACAGCAGAGCATAGTAAGACGGGGGAGGATTCAAAAGATGGTGGAAGAGTAAAATAATGAATAAAGAACAATAGAGAAACTAGCATGAAAAATATGACCAAAAGTGAGGATATTAGAAAAAGAACTAATAAGGTTAAAGAAATGTGGGCACGTGCAAAGTGAGGCAAGACTTGGAGAGAACAGGTTGGTAGTTGGAGATGTAAGAAGGTGCCAGTGGCAGATGAATCAAAGATGGATGATGCAGTAGAATGGTGTAAAGTAGTGCTGTGTGTATGTGTAGGAGAGGAGAGGGCTCAATGGTGAAATGTGAAAAATGAAGGTTGTGCCAAAAATATGTCTGAGAGGACCAATGACAAGAAGAGCAACTGAAACTGTGGAGAGAGGAGATGACTGTGTTGGCTTGAACAAATGATTTACAAGAAGTGTGAATGAGGTTAGCATTTGATTTGCAAGTGTTGCTAGAGACAGTGAGGCAGAACTGTGAACATATTGTGTAGAGAGAGCTGCAGAGAAGGATAATAATCACAAATAGAATGATAGCTAGAATGTGAAGGAAGAAAGGACTCAAATTTGTGGATGTATGAGATAAATTTGAAAGTAAGAGAGATTGTTTGCTGCAGGTGGTCTTCATCTGAGTAAGAGCAGCAGTGTGAAGATGGGTAAATTATTAATGAGAGGAGAACAATGTGTGTGTGTGTGTGTGTGGCCAGTCAGGGAAAAACAACAACTAAACAATGGGACTGGGAATTTAAAATACCAGAACTGGTGGGAGACTGACACAGGAGGACAAGATAAGTATGCAGGGGGTGGCCTCAGTGGGAGGAACAGAGTCAAAGGATTTGAATAGCGGAGTAAAGCATTATGGAAAGGAGGATCAGGATAAAGATACTGCACTTATACAGCAATGCAAGGAGTATTAGAAATAAGGGTGCAGAAGTTGTGACCCTGATAGTGTTAATCAGTCCACAAATCACTAGTTTCCATGAAACATGGTTAGCCGAAGATTGCAGAGCATGGAGCTATGATAAATTAAGAAAACAGAGTGATGTGTAGCGCTGTGATCAGCTGAAGGGGAAAGAAATCAGCAGTGCTCTGAACTTGGTCTGGAATCAATTACTTATGATGTCAGATTGTATTCCTAAGCTACAGAGTACAAATAAAGTAGGAGTGAAATGGATGAATCATGGAATTATGCAGGAGCTTTCTGAAAAACAGTAGTAAGGAAAGAAAAATTGACATATGAAAAAGAGATCTGCTGAAGCAGTAAAGCAAAACCCTAAAGAATTCTGAAGTGGGTGGCTTCAGTTTATTAACTAGTAAATAAACTGAAGTCACCAAAAGCTAGTAGAAGAAAGATGTTGAAAGTTTATTTTTCACTTGGTTAGAGTATAATAAATTTAGTTTAATCCTTTATCCAAGTGTGTGCAAACAAAGTTTGTGCCTGAAAGTATCTTCAGGACTGGGGTAAGGTGGTGCAACACCAGGACACCCTTGCAAAGGTGGAGCAAGCTACCAACACTCCTATCTCAGTATCTCCCATAATGCAAAGCACATCTCCTTGCAGATATGTCTAATGTTATGCATTAAGGGAAGGGCCACAACCCAGACTAGTTTCGACCTTTATTGAGGTCTCTTCAGTGGGAGCCAGGCCCAAGTGGAGATACCAGGCAGAAGCATTAGCAGGTCATCTCTACCTATAGGAGTTGCCAAATGGTGTGCCACCCTTTTTTAATAAATTACTCTGGATTTAGAGAAAGATGCTGAAAGTTTATTTTTCACTTGGTTAGAGTATAATAAATTTAGTTTAATCCTTTATCCGGGAGTGTTGGTAGCTTGCTCCACCTTTGCAAGGAGTGCCCTGGTGTTGCACCACCTTACCCCAGTCCTGAAGATGCTTTCAGGCGCAAACTTTGTTTGCACACACTTCGATAAAGGATTAAACTAAATTTATTATACTCTAACCAAGTGAAAAATAAACTTTCACACCTTTCTCTAAATCCAGAGTAATTTATTAAAAAAGGGTGGCACACCATTTGGCAACTCCTATAGGTAGAGATGACCTGCTAATGCTTCTGCCTGGTATCTCCACTTGGGCCTGGCTCCCACTGAAGAGACCTCAATAAAGGTCGAAACTAGTCTGGGTTGTGGCCCTTCCCTTAATGCATAACATTAGACATATCCGCAAGGAGATGTGTTTTGCATTATGGGAGATACTGAGATAGGAGTGAAGTAGAAGAAAGGATGAATATGGAAGACTGACTTTAGTAACTAGAGATGAAATATGATTCACATATGCTGAAAATATAGTGGAAATATTCAATGACTATTTCATTAATGTATTTCATGTGTGTGTGTGTGTGTGTGGAGGGGGGGGGATTAAGAGTAGTGCTGAATATTAATAGGAGGAAGAGAGATAGCATGAGAAGCAAGGCCAGACTTTTTTTTGTCAAATTCCAAAAATGAAAGAATCTTGATGTTCTTCAATTCTAATCAAGCAGAACGGCCAGTCTGTCCAAAACAGCAAAGATGGCATGAGCAGGGTATGTGATAAGCAACCTGGTAAGGAAAGAGCGTAATGTATCCTTTGTAGATGGCAGGAACCAGACTAAATTTGTTCATTCAAGCAAGTTCAAATTCAATCATCTTTTCCTGGGAACTCTATGAAATCATCTGAACCTGACCCGACCAGACTGCATCCTGATATCCAAGTTTTGAGACGTGATTACTATTAACTGTTCATAAGTTTTTTTTTTAATCTAGGCAACTTTTTACAATTGTTCCTTTGAACACTTTTTCTTTTTCTTCTGCAGCTTTTCCCACTTGGTCAATGTTTGTGGTGAGTCTCCTCCACAACTGTTCCTTTGAACACTAATAGTGTAATATCACATACTTTCAGCTGTGACCAAGCTAATATGAATTATTAGGAAGAGAAAAGGGATCTGCCTGGTCTCTGACAAGAGCTATCAGTCTGAAACAGCTTTCAGGAAGCCTTAATCAAAAGCATTAATAACAAGGCAAATGAATTGGTGTCTAGGCAGAGTTGGTCCTGTAAGAATTGTAGTATCAAGGCAACTGTTGTGCCAAAAAAGGCCTGACTGGGCCTGGTTGGGTAGCACATCCACTCTCCAACCAACAGGTCGTGAGTCTGAATCCATCATGGGCATGGATGTTTGTAAAAGCCTGTTCTGGACAAGCATGTATAGCTCCTTGAGTTTATAAGACTTGTCTTTAAACGATAAAATAAAATTATATATATATACACACACACAGTCATCCCTCGACTTACATCCATTCGAGTTACATCCGTGATCCCATATGGGAATAAATTACATTTTCAGCTATACTTTTGAACAAGACGCAAGTAAGCATAAGGTAAAGCATGCATAGTGGCAACAGCTCTTTCTTTTAAGGTTACACAGTGACCAGCATTCATATTTACGAATTTAGGGACACAAAACACAAGTGTTGAAATGATTATTTTACTTATTATTAAAAAAATAACAATTGATGTTTCGACCCCTGTATTGAGGTCATCATCGGAAAAATACATGTGTATATGAAACAAGCTACATTCACTCTACAAAGGTAAATTGAATCAGTGGCAACAGCACTTTCAGCAGCAACCTCCCTCGGCAGTCGGCACGTGTCTTCAACAGTTCCTCTGTTGATTGTGTGTTTGAGAAATGGTTTAATAGTGTTTTTATCGTTAAATACTTCGCTATGTTTTGGGCAACATGGCCCTCTACATGCACAATCAAAAAACCTAGTGAAGAATCATAGAAAAAGAAGACAAACAATTCATCTTGAAACGAAGTTGCAAGTTATGAAGCAACATGAAGCTGGTAAGCCCATCAATGTGATCGCACATGACTTCGGATGGTCTGATTCAACAGTGACAACCATTTTGAGAAATAAGGATAAAATCGTAGAGGCTGTGAAAGGATCTGCTTCCATTAAATCAGCGATAGTGATGAAGCAATAACAAGGTCCTATCGGTGATATGGAAAAAGCTACTTGCATCATGGATAGAGGACCTGAACCAAAAGCGCATACCCCTTAGCACTATGACCATAACCGCTAAGGCACTAAGTCTCTTCAACATGTTGAAGGAGAAAGCAGAACCTGATTATGACTACGAATTCAACACTTCTTCCGGTTGGTTCAAGCAGCGTTTAGCTGCATAATGGGAAAACGTATGGGAATCTGCAAGTGCTGAGAAGGCTGCCAAGGAGTTTGTGGAAAAATTGGATAAAATTATTACAGAGGAAAATTATTTGCCCCAGCAAATATTTAATATTGATGAGACGTCCTTGTTTCAGAAAAAAATGCCTGAGTGGACATTCATCCACAAAAAGCTAAAATCTATACCTAGTTTCAAAGCTCTTAATGCCCACATTACGATTCTGTTATGGGTAATGTGGCTGGGTATAAACTGAAACCATTTGTGATATGGCACAGTGAGAATCCATGAATCTTCAAAAACATTACGAAGCATACTCCCAGTTCATTATCAGAGCAATAAGAAGTCATGGATGACTCAAAAATTGCTTGAGGATGCTTAATCAACTGTTATGCGAGTGAAATAAAAAGCTATTGTGTGAAAGAAAATGTAGAATTTAAAATTTTATTAATTCTAGATAATGCTCTGCTCCAGGTCATCCATCTTATAACGGCGATCTTCACCAAATTCAAGGTCATGTTTCTCCCTCCAAACACTGATCCAACCAATGGATCAGGAAGTTTTTCCAGTGTTTAAGGCTTATTATCTACGGAAAACTTTTCTCCGTAGATAATAAGGCTTATTATCTACGGAGATAATAATAATAATAAGCCATTTCTGTTACTGAAGGAAATGACCAGACTCTCATGCAATTCTGGAAAACATTCAATATTTATCATGCTATTAAAAATATTGCTGTGGCTTGGGACAAAGTGACCTATCAATGTATGAGTGGCATATGGAAAAAGACATTAAAAAAGGTTTGTGCATAATTTTGGAAGTTTGTAATAGTGGGCCTAGCAAACAATTTGAATCTCGTAGTGAATATGACGACATAATTCAACTCATAGAAAGTTCTCCTGAAGAGTTGACCAACGAAGAATTGGTCGAACTGGAGGAACAACTGTTGCAGAAGAAGAAAAACGAGAAAAGGAAGAGGGAAAAGAGAAACAGGAAAAGGTAGTTAAACAATTTACAGTGAAGAGTCTTGCAGAAATGTTCTTTGCAGTTAGCAATGTTCTCAAAATGGCTGAAGACACGGATCCTGATGTTCAACGCTAATTAATAATAGAAACGAAAGTACATGATGTAATTGCTTGCTATGAACAAATTTATGATGAAAAGAAGAAGATGAATAAGCAAAGCACATTGGACATTTTCATCAAAAGAACAAATGTTTCACCAGAAGAGTCAGAGCCTGATCGTTCACACAGGAAAGGTAATGAAGATGTGATTGTGGAGGAAGATTTGAGTGATTATTCTCCTGTTTTATAGTGGCAGTAACAAACCTTATTTATGGATAAACTTGCCCATAAATAAGGTTTAAAAATTAAAATGACAGTATACTTATTACAGTTAAGTTCCTAACCCCTATAACTCTGTTGATTTAATGTATTGATTTAAGTACTGCCGGATGGAACGGAACCCAGATGTAAGTTGAGGGATGACTGTGTGTGTGTGTGTATATATACATTCACATTCTATATTTTCACAAGGTCTCAATAACTTTTAAATTGTTTTTCTATTTGATTATGAAACAATGAATTTATTATGCTTTCCTTTAATAATTTTACTAATATTATCTAAATCTTTTAAAATGAAACAATGACAATGTTCTTACTTTGCCTATATAGCCAGCCACTCTTTGCTATGACAGAATTATCCATTGTAAGTCTTAAACAGAATTCTATGTACTTTTATGCAAGAATACCTAAAAAAAAGGAAATTCATACAACATTAAGTAATCATTTCAAACTTGAATAATATATTCATGAACTATTTAAATTTGCATATATATATATAGTGTATGTGTGGAAAGATTTTCCACTTGGTTATACTATAAATTAAAGATGTCAAGAAATTATATTCTTGGTTTCATCTATTATCCAAGTGTAAGCAAAGTTTGTGTATGAAGTCACTTCATGACTGGGCTACTTGTAATATATAGGCTAATGACTTCACATCAATTGCTTTGGGATACTAAGGCAAAAAGGTTCGAATTAGTGAATGACTAATGAGAAGTGAAAGCTGAGCATGACAGCAATGGTAGGCTGGTAAAAATGGCACAGCTATGAAGACATGCACATGATTGGTGGGGTACTAAGAAAAGATCCTGTGAATTAATGACAAAACAAGCCAACGATTGTTGAAATGCTGATTTTTTTTTCACATAAATTCCAAAATATCTGAAACTGCCATAACATTCACTATCTATTTCTTAAAAGTTTAAACTTTTTTTGTGTGTGCGAGGTATATGCAAAACTTTTTAATTTTTTTTTTTATAAAGTAAAGTCAGGGATGCAAGATATACGCGAGGGCAAGTTATATTCGAGTAAATATGGTATTCTTCTAAGTGTGCCTGGAAGGAGTATGAATAATTGAATGGGGAGGGAGAAAAAAATTTTAAGACCATGATTACTTGAGTAGTTGGATAAAATTCTTCACGAATATGGCATGGAAAGAGAAACAGATTACACACAAATAAAGGTAAAACCAATAATATAATTTTTTGGCATCTTTAATTTACATGCCTCCCATGTGTAAATCCCCTGGTCTATAACAACATACAACTATATATTTTGTTCTGCTAGCCTCTATCTCACACCAGATACTCAAATGTGCTATTTTCACTTGCCTGAAGTTGAACTTCGACTCTCTTTGGTTGCAGTTCATTGGCTATCATCAATAACACTCCTGCTCCCATTATTTTTCTCTCTATCCTCCCTGACTATACCTTTCACATTGTATTCCACTAACTATATCATCTTCTGTCAGCCATGTTTCACTAATGACAATAACATTTGGCCAGGATGAACTCACCAATGCCAAAAATTCCTTCCCCTTTGTTCCAAATGCTCCTAGCATAACATAAAATGCAAAAGTCCCTTAGGTCCACCACCATCTTGATGTTTTATACTAACTATCCCATTCTAGTTTGTTACCAGTGGTACTAAGGCATTTTATATACATATTCTTACACTCAACTGCCTCATTGATGCTGCACATCCACTCAACAGCCCCCCCCCAAGCTCTAGTTTCCCTGATTTTGCATATCCACTTCATTTCGTTCAATAACCCTTTTTCCAGACTCTGAACACCAAATCCATTCAGATGCAAACCATCCTTCTCATATACGTCCTTTTGCCCATCAAATTCACTCCACACCACTCTTCCTGCATAACCTATGCATGGAGTCATTCGCTATTATGGTGGCCCTCCTTCTCAGCTCTACTCTGTCATACCGTGGCAACAGACTCACTATCTTAACTCTCTCACTCTTTTCTTTTGCTACTTCCAGTAATCCTTTCATGTCCTCCTTCATGCCATACTTTTCTCCTTTCAAAGCATTTGTTCGAGCCAAAACAATCAACTCATTCACTTTACCCTTTTGTGCTCTAATAGCCTCACTAACATCATTAATTTTTAAAAGCACGATTTTGTCAATCTCTCATCAATCACATCTCTTATGACTGAATCACAGTACAAGACTCGCGCCATGATTTTTCTTTTCCTCTAAGTCAAGCGCTCATTTCTTTTATCTCACATTTCTTTCTTTCTGATATCAGATGACCCACTCGGCAGGACGTTTCTGTATTCATTGTAGCTCCAGCCAACTCATCATTCTTTGCATTCGTACTACTATTCTTTCAACTGACACTTTCTCTCTCAATTATGTACTTTTAACCTCTCTTTCAATCTGATTGAAAGAGAGGTTTCACGTGTTTTCACATGTATTCTCAGTTCCATCTACCACTTCAATCTCACGACCTGACATACACTTTTGATGCTTGCTTTCATAGAATTTTTGGCACACTTTCCCACCATTATCACTTTCAAACCAAATTCCATTTTTGCATTTGGTAATGCGTACATCTTGCAGACATTGCACTATACAAAGTCCTTTTGGTTGAATTCTTTAAACAATGATGCCTTGGATGTTATTGTTCTACTTCACACCAGTGCAGCATGCTATGCAAAAAGACTATACAGGTATCCCTCGATTAACGTGGTTAATTAATCCCTTGATGTTACCGCATATATCAAAATCGCGTTAATGAAATCTAATAATCAATGGAAAAAATTATAATTCGTCTATGATCAATTACTGTATTAATAATTCGTTTTATATGGTACTCTTTTAGGAAAGATAAAAAATGAATGCAAAGTAAATGTTTAATAAATACTTGTACCTACATTATTTACTGCAATTTTTTTTATCAAAAGAAGTTATCAAGAGTCATTTGAACAGTTTTAGTTTTTTTTTCTTATCGGCATAAATTCAGGTATCCGGAGAGTTCATCGAAAAGGCAATTCATCAAAAGACAATTCATGGAATGAACAATTCATCAAACGACAATTCATCGCAAATGCAATTCATCAAAAAAAAAGTTCACCGAAAATTTAAAATGTCTGAAAATGTATAAAGAAATTGATCCATTTGGAACAAAACCTGAACCGTGAATAAGGAGATTACAATGCTACTTTCATAGGGAAAAATTATGGAACAATATGGTTCTTATGGTCTTTCTTGTCCGATAACTGTTTCATGTCTGTTCATGGGACTGATTTGCCTGTTTCCAGAAGAAAAGCCCAGCCGTATCTATATTATGCCTGCTAACTTACCTTTAGCAGAACAGGGCTGATAAAAATTATGCATAAATGGGATCCAACTACCCAGTTCTTTCTAACTAAATGGCTTCGTTTTTACCGACTGAACTATGCGGGCTTCATTATTATTATTGTTGCTAATAGTAATATGCAACTTCAATACAGCAATTATTATAGGATGAATATTACTCAGATTCACTATGTGAAACTTTTACAAGAAAATGTTGAACCGCTCCAGTTTTCAGTTCAGCTATATTCAGGGCGACAAAGAAATAATGTGTCCAAATTATGTACTGTATTACAAAAACTCTCTGACTTAAATGACTTAGCAGGAGTTGTTGGTACAAGAAGCTGTCTGCATGGTTGTTCAGTTTTTGTTCTAAATGGATTACTTTTACCATAACATTATCAAAAATTTAAAATTTTGATTGAATTGTTTTTCGATGAATTTTCCCGTAATCATAAATTCTACGATAACAAGCAAAATGACTCTCCAGGCCTCTGCAAACAAGCAATAAAACATAAAGAAAAAACACTGCAAATATAATACATGATGGTACAAATTAAGTGGATATTGAATCCAACATTATTTCATAGCCGAATATAGAAACTACAAGAGTTTCGTGCTGAAAATATAGAAACTAAAAGTTTCGGCAGATGTAAGCATAAGCAACCTTATGGGCAACTCGTAGTAAAGGTGGAGTGAGCTCTAGATCACTTTCCTTAGTATTTTCCATAATGTAAAGCACATCTCCTAGAGGAGATGTATGATAAATATTGAATCCAACATTATTTCATAGCCGTATATAAAAACTACAAGAGCTTCCTACTGAATATATAGAAACTAAAAGTTTCGGCGGATGCAAGCATAAGTTTAACGTAAAGTATAACATAAAGCACATCTCCTGGAGGATATGTATGATAAAAATAAGCTTTTGGCTCTCTATTTCAGTAATACATGATGGTTTATTTATTTTCAGTTACAATCTAGAAATTATTGAACAAAGAATAAAAAAAAAAACAACTAAACCATACTATACTGACACCAGAGGTCGCAATATTATCTCTCAGATACAATTTACTGTCAAATATCACAAACCTTTACATAACATGTGTTAAACCAAACTGACAGCAAAAAACAGTGCAGAATATCACTCATAATATATGAATACACAGCTACTACTCATGACCTCTAAGCTATACACTGAATTGTGTAAGAATATTTATATTAAACATTTTGCAAAGATCTGTCAGATCAGCTGCGAGCTCCGCAGGGTTAAAGGCGCGTTAATCAAAACTCTTGCCACGTATATCAAGGAATTGTAGCAATTAATTTTGCCGCGTTAAGCAAGGGATGCCTGTATTTGACTATTTAAAACAAAGCTTTTCACTCAAATCTAATTAACACCACAACACAGTCCAATTCTAACAAAATTTTTAACTAATTTCACTATTTTTTAAAAAACTAAACAACTTAGCTTCAGAGCTCTCCAAACACAGTCCTACCACCATACACCACCTGATGGTGCATTTTTGCAACCTTTTCAACTCAAAGCGCAACCTTATATTTTGCAATATTAAAATGACAATCATTATCTTTTGCTGACAATGCCAATTATTTAAATCATCCTGCAGGATATCTAAACACTTTTATCAACTATTGCTCTCTCCAGTTTTGCATCATCAACAAATAATTGAATATCCCCCCCTTACATATTTCCCAATATCACTGATACACAAATTAAATAGTGACCCTAGTAGAGAAACCTGTGGTACTCCACTAGTCACCATAATTCTCCTAGATTCCACTCCAACATATACTACTCTGGTTGAATTCTTTAAACAATGATGCAGCCACCCTCCTATCCATGCTATTAACTTCATATACATTCCTATTTGCTCCAACTTTTGAAAATGTTTTCCAAGTGGTATTCTGTCAAATGCCTTTACAAAATTCAGCAGTATCACAGTAGAAACATTTCCTTTATCCAATTCCACTGTCACTATTATAAAATGTGAATAAATACTACGACAGGACCAACCCTCTACAAAGCTGTGCTGCCCACTATAGAGTATCACATTCCGACCCACCCATATACTACTCTTTGGTGTCAAGTCAGCACCCCTATTCATGCTACTAGTTTCATATCCATTCCCATTTGCTTAAACTTTTGTAATAGTTTCCAAGTGGTATTCTGTCAAATGCTGAATTCTATCGAACTGTTTGCTAACAGTTGGATAAAGGATAAAAACAAGAATACAATTTCTTAGCAAGTTTAATCATTAGTTGGTTTAAAGATAGAAAGAAAAGCCAATGATTCCAATTGAGTAAAATATAATACACAATAATGGATTTACTGCAATTAGCAACAAATATTTCATGCTGAAATTAACAATACATAATAAGCAATTCAAAGAGACAGAAGGCAAGATAAATCAGTTAACCCATAACAGCAAGCGTCATGCTAAAAGAATCATACAGATAATTATATTTGATTTTTACATAGGATGAGGATCTTCAAATCTTTCAGGATAGAACAGCAATCAATCGTTCTGATCAATTCTGATAGAATAACAGAGCCTCCAAACTTTCTTTAAAGAGATGATCATATTTATAATCATAAGATAGTACACAATGTCATGTACTATCTCTTTGCATTATTTTTTGTTCCACACCAATGAATGGTGTGGAACAAACTTCAGTACAAACTTAGCAAATTTCAATGTTAATAATGTGAAATGTGTTTTACTCTCAATTCCTATGCTGCAAATATTACTAAAGGTAAGAGATTCTGATTGCACTTGTGTTTTTTTTTAAATAACAATGCCACATTTCTTGGAGAATGAAATATTGTATAAGGATAACGGACAAGAATTTCAAGCAGAGTAGGGAATAACAGTTTTCATACCTATAAGCCCGTTTCATTAATGTATTCAGTGTAAATGTTTGTATTAGAAGATCTAAAACAAATCAACACAAATGAAATCTCCTTACTTGACATTCCTATAATACATGCAAAAAAAAAAAAGTAATAGTGGCTGTACAATTTGTTCCATGGGAGAACGGATTAATACCAAGTTGTAACTCTGAATTAGGAAAAGAAGAATATAACGCAAAATACTTTAGAATAATGTGAGTAACCAATTAGTGTGTTCACAAATACACTATCTACCAATAATTGTTTGGGTACTTCATAAATTTACAATTGATACCAACAGGCAAACCCTAATATCGGGTATGTCCACATTTGACTTTGATCACCTTCTGCACCCTTTTAGGGACGCTTTCCACCAATGTGCGACAGACATCGGATGAAATTTGTCTCCATTCCTCCAAAGCAGTGCTGAGTTCAGCGACAGATCGAGGACGTGATACTCTGGAGCTCAATCACTGCTCCAATTCGTCCCACAGGTGTTCGATGTGGTTAAGGTCAGGACCTGCACAGGTCAGATCAGTCATTTAACACCCATCTCTTCATACCATTCCATAAAAACTCCACAGTGTAGGTAGCACCTGATTATCCAGATTATTAAAGTACTGAGCTGCCTTCATGGAACCATGGGCAAAGACCAGTGGTCCCGCTCCAAACCAGATGAATACATCCCACACCATTACTCCTCCACCAAACTTTACTGTGGGTACAACACACTGTTCACAAGGTTGCCTCAACACCCTGCCATCAGATAAGTTTTAAAATTTATTAATTAATTTATTTATTAATTTTGTATCGACTGCCATCAGATGGGAAACAGGTGAACCATGATTCATCACTCCGGAGTACCTTTTCCACAGGTCAATTGTCCAGTTCACACGCTCTTTGCACCAGGCAGACTAGCCGCCTTGCTCATTGTTGTGATGTTCAGCTTGTGTGCCGCTGCTCTTCCATGGAAACCCAGTAAATGAGTTTCAGAGTTTCAACTCTGAAACTCATCACAGACGGTCTGTGCAAATTGTAGCTAGTTTTTGCAAGCCACCTGTTTCAACACTCTCCTGTTCCTGTCAGTCATTTCAAACACATACTAGCAGCCATTTGGTGTTTTCTGGTATGGGTGTTTTCTTGCACTCACTAGTGATGCCAGAACATCCTCATTTGCTGATCACATCCAACCATTGATTTTAGATGTTCCAGTTGAGCAGCAATATATGGACATGTCACCAATGTGACAGCCAACAGTGACAGCTCTCTTAAGTCACTGAGTTCACGTTGTGTTGCCATACCACCTGTACCCAACTGCTACGATGGAATACTGCTTTGTACTATCCATACACCAGTTTTCATGTTATTAGCAAAACTGGAATTTCCATAACTTAAAATAACAAGGGTGTTCAGACAATATTGATAGATAATGTACGTGCATATATGCAATTAGGACACTCAAAGGCCAGAAGTTGTGACTTAACAATGCAAAGGCAATGATGATTTTGCTAATAGAAAAGATAGTGGACAACATCAAGATTTAAAGGGAGAGAGGAAGATTAAAAAAAAAAAGTTCTGTATGGCAAGTAGCATAAAAAGAACACCCAAGATAAATTTCATAGAATGAGGTAAAGAGATTTTAGCCAAAAAAATTTAAAAAAAAAATAAAGAAAGAAAATAATAATAATATGGTTCGAGGATACATTGTGGTTGGTCAGTGAATTCAGCACTCGTGTAAAATTGGTGATTTTTGTCTGTTTTATTGTGTTCCATTAGAAAAGTAGTGTTTTATAGTATATTAGTGTAGATTTTAGTGTTTTATTACACATTTTTATTAAGATATTTCAATAATAAGTAAAGTTTAAAATGGTGCCAAAAATGCACAAGAAACGTAATGCTAAGAAGGGCAGCACAGTCACGAACAAGAAGGCCAGCCCTGCTAACGAGGTTATTGAAAATGAATTAACCTCCAAAATAGCGAAATTAAAGCAGATCATCAGAGACAACAGGGGAATTACAAAAAGTTGAGAGGTGTTTAAATGAACATAGGGAGGAAAATTAAAATAAGCAGCAAAATAAGAAATAACAAAGCATGTAAACAGGTAAGTCAGGAAGTAACGAAAATCAGGTAAGTGATGATGTTTGTAAAAAGGATGTTATTTGGTATGGTGACTCTATAATAAAACATGCTATTGATGAACAAGTTATAACTTAGTTTTCCCATAGTGAACATTAAAAATATAAAGTAAGGATTCAAAAACAGAAAAGAAAAGTAAATGCGATTGTAATTGTAGCAGGTGCTAACGACTCAGTGATAAGTTTAGTATGAGAGAGGAGATGAAAGGGTCGTTGGAAGAAACGAGAGTGAAGAGTGAGAAAGTGGAAATTGTCAGTATATTACCTCAATATGATAAAAATGAATTAAAGAAGGCTATGATGGCAAATGATTCGATGCGTAGGCTGTGTATAAGCAATGGATGCAAGTTTTTGGATATGTGGAGTGAATTTGAAGGAAGATTGGATTTGTATAAGAGGGATGGCCTACACCTGAATGCATTTGGTATCAGTAGTCTTGAAAAACTAATAACTGATATGAGACCTAACACAGAATCAGGGAAACTAAATCATAAAGGAAGGAATGGTAAGAATGTGAGTGTAAGAGCAACAATGTTATAACTATGTTAATGAAGGGAAGGGGCTTTATCATGGAAATGTTGATGAGGAGAGAACAATTTCCACTTTGTGTTCGTCTGGTATGGACCCATCAAACATGTGCAAAGATGCCTACATAGGCACTAGAGAAGAATAGATATCTCCAAGTTGTCCAACTGTGTCATGCAGACTACAGACAAGAATATACAGAAGAAGATGCAAGTAGATTTTATCTGTACACGAATGCTAAGAGTATCAGAAACAAAGGGGTAAAGCTTGTTGCCAGGGTAGGAGTCAAATGAACATGTCATCTTATTAAGCAACAGATTTGTAAGAAAAGGATGATGTCCATTATGAAAATTATAAGAAGCAGGCTAGAATAGTCACAAGTGTTGTATGGAAAGCAAAGTCTGAGTAGGAAAAGAATCTGGCTCTGTGTGCTAAACACAATTCACAAAGATTCTAAAGATATGCTCCAAGTAAAAGAAAATGAATATCAAAGATTAACTCTTCTAAATGCAGATGGCATGAGGGTAGTAGATGCAGAAGAGGTTGTTCAACTAATGAGCCCATTTTGTTAAAAGCTATCGACCTGGTGTATGTAAAACACTGATCTCAATGCTACCTCTTCAATGGATGAAGAAACTCAGGTGTATGAGGAAGAAGTATTAGAGCTGTTACACAAACTGAATAAAAACCCAGCAATAGGAACTGATGGGATATCAGCACGTGTGCTAAAAGAGTGTTCAGCTGAACTGGCTATTCTTTTTTCTCGTGGAAAGGCTTAGACGTTGGTTATGCATTTTCACTATATAATTTAAGGAAATTACAACATACTAGGATATACATTAAAATAAATTTTAATATATTTCAATATTTCGGCAATGTCACGTTGCCATTTTCAAGAGCTTAAGAACAAGACACGTGCATGCAGGCACAACAAAACAGTAAATGAGGAAGAAGTCTGAAGCTATTATTTCTCCTAAAGTCCTGATGGTGCCCTCTAGCAGGCAATGTTGGTATTGCAATATCGCCCAAGAATACCAACATTGCCTGCTAGAGGGCACCATCAGGAATTTAGGAGAAATAATAGCTTCAGACTTCTTCCTCATTTACTGTTTTGTTGTGCCTGCGTGCACTTGTCTTGTTCTTAAGCTCTTGAAAATGGCAATGTGACGTTGCCGAAATATTGAAATATATTAAAATTTATTTTAATGTATATCCTTCTTCTTATTGTGCTATCCTCTATCGAAGGTCAGCGACCATCTTGGCGAACAAACTGCGCTCTTGCTAATCTGAGTAGTTGTGCACTGCTCTTTCCTGTCCACGTCTTGATGTTGTCAAACCATGATATTCTTTTTCTTCCTCTAGTTCCTTTGCCACCAATTCTTCCTATCAAAATAGTTTGTAGAAGTTGGTATTTGCTGTTTCTCATGATGTGGCCAAGATATGATGTTTTTCGGTTCTTGATTATTTGTACAAGATGTTTAGCTTTGCCAATGGATTTTAAGACATCTTCATTGGTAATTTTTTCTGTCCATGATATCTTTAGCATTCTTCTGTATAGCCACATCTCAAAGGCTTCGATTTTGTACATTCTTCTTGTATCAATAAGAGAAAGAATCTCATCTGTCATCCATTCCTGTTGTTTTATATTATTCACATAACCTACTTCTTCAATACTTGTTGTTACGATGGCATTCTTTAAGCTATTCCAAAGAGATTCCACACTTTTATTTTCTTCTATGTTAATCTGTTGTAGGTTAAGCTGTGTCTTAGCACTTTTATTTATGTTCGGGTCTTTCAGTTTTTCTACATCAATTTTCTTTTTCGTCTTTTGTGATTTTTTAGCTGATTTTAATCTAAGATGTACTTCTGCAACTATGGGATTGTGGTCTGATGAGACATCTGCTCCAGGATAAGTCTTTGCACTCTTTATACTACTATGAAATCTTTTATTTATCAGTATATAATCAATTTGATTTCTGACAATGTTATGTTGGTTATCTTGAGGCGATTTCCAAGTGTACAGTCATCTGGGTGGAAGTTTAAACCAGGTATTTGCTATTGTTAGATCTTCTTCCTGACAGAACTGGACTAGGCGATCTCCTCTGTTGTTTCTGGTGCCTAAGCCATGTTTGCCAACAATTTCTCCATCACCCCCTCTTCCCACTTTTGCATTGAAGTCACCCATCACTATGTTTATATCATGTTTCTTTGTTAGGTTTTTAATCTCTTTTAGGTGTTCATAAAACTCTTCAACATCTCATTCACTTTTGTCAGCTGTGGGTGCATAAGCTTGGATGATATTTATGTTAATGGGGTTTCCCTTAAGTTGTAACAGCATTATCCTTTCAGAAAATGGAATCCAATTTATTACTGATTTCTTCATCTACTATTACAGCTACACCATGTCGATGTTTGTTCTCATCATTCCCAGAGTAATACATTGTCGTATTATCTTGATGACACTTTCCAGATCCTGGCCATCTTGTCTCGCAAATTCCCAAAATCCGGATGCCCAGCCTCTTCATTTCTCTTGTGGCATTTCTTAATTTGCCAGCTTCATACAGAGTTCTGACATTCCAAGTTGCAATTTTAAAAGTGGACACCATTTTGAGCCCGGAGATTCATTGCACCCCTGTCCCATTTAAGGGACGCCGGGAACTTGGGGCCCAATTGTAAGCGTTTGCTCGCCATGGTGGTTGTTCTGGAGATAAGGTAGAGCAGTAGCTTCTCCATTTGCTTTCTGCTCTGCAGTATTACAGACATACGCAATATAATCATATTGCCATCTGCAAATCTCTGATCACAAGCTTTTCCATCATCATTTGGCTTCAACCTTGTGTCAGTACTGACAATGCTGCTTCCCAATGTCAGGGGCAGTGACCCCAGCAGGTGCTTATTTAATGGCGGCACTACTCGCCATGTCACCGAGTTGTCATTGGGCTTTGTGAGGTTTTAAGTGAAACAGAGTTGCCACTTCTGCTCCCCCACGCCCTGATAGCTCAGTCGCTGTTGGTCCACGGCTGCTTATTAGCCAGATTGCTCTGCTTATATCGCAGCTAGCCTCCATATCTGAAGGCTGTTCCCCGATCCGCCACCTAGGGATGCACCCGGTAGTAGTCAGCTCTGCCCCGGGAATGTATATCCTAGTACGTTATAATTTCCTTAAATTATATAGTGGGAAAAAAAAAAAAAAAAAAAAAAAAAAGGCTATTCTTTTGACCATGCTGTTTGATATAAGTCTCAGAATAAGGAAGATTCCGCAGGAATGGAAAGAATGTATAGTAATTCCATTGCACAAGGGTGGTGCAAAGATCAATGTATCCAACTATCGACCAATTAGTATCTCAGGAGTGGTGGTGAAGATTTTGGAAAAACTGGTTAGGGCTCGCATTCAGAAAAGAGTTGACAGTGAATCTCTACTTTGCAATGAGCAACATGGATTTACTAATAGAAGGTCATGTTTTAGCAACTTGCTCACATTCTATAATAATGTTACCACTGAACTAGACAAGGGGAATGGATACGCCATGATACTTTTGGATTTTGCAAAGGCTTTTGACAGAATACAGCATGGTAGACGGTTGCATAAATTGGAGAATATGGGATTAGATTATGGAATATTAGCATGGATAAGAGGATAACTGACTGACATATCAAAAGGTGGTATACAGGGATGTGAGTCTGCAAGATTTATAGGTAACCAGTGGTATACCACAAGGATCAGTGCTTTGTCCACTGTTATTCAATCTATACATTAATGATATCACAAACTTTGCAAAGCAACACACCTATTTTATTATTATTTGACACCTCCAGGGAGTCCAAAGACTCATCGAGGGAGAGTGTGCCAACAGCATCGAACGATTGTCCCCTTCCACCTACTAACCGTGCTCAAACTTACTTAACTGAGCCATTAGTAGCAGAGGCTCCATGGTATTTTCAACATTCTTCTGATGGTCCACATTTCGAAAGCTTCTAATTTTTTCTCTGCTTCTTTATTTAGAGTCCAAGTTTCACTGTTGTAGAGAAGGCTTGACCAGATATAGCATTTTATTAATCTTTTTCTTGTGTATATATTAATGTCTCTGGATGTTAGAACAGTTTTCATATCTTTTCTTGCTATCTCTATTCTTCTTTTTATTTCTTTAAGGGAATTTCCTCTGTCTGTAAACATTTGTCCCAAATATATAAAAGACCAAACCTGTTCAATTTTCTTTTTATTAACAGTTATGTTCAGTTTCTTATTTATTGATTCTTTTGAAATAATCATGCGCTTTGTTTTCTTTAGGTTAATAATTAGTCCCATGTCCAAGCATCTGTTGTAAATCTCTGTGATTAAGTTTTAAAGATCATCTTCAGATTCAGCTTTGTTCCACTTACCTCATTAATAATAATAAAAGCATGAATTCTAGAATGCCATTGCCTGACAGTGGAGACTGAACATGTGCACAAATACTACTTAAGATAGAATCAAAAAGTAATTAAGGAAAGTGAGATTAATGGATTGAGAAAACTAACTGAATTCAGTTAACTGGAGAACATGAGCATTAACTGTGCATGCACATGGTTTTTTGAAGCTCGCTGACAGAAACTGACATTAATGAAGTTGAAACTGGGTTCATTTATAAAATGGATTTGAGGTTTGGAAGATCTGAATCTTTTTTCTACCCTCCTGTATTCTTTAAGTTTTCATGGTTGTTTGAACACAAAGGCTATGATGCCAGTATATTGTCTGTTAATTGTGTGTTCTTATGGCCAGTATGCCCATTTTGCAGAATTTAAAAAAAAATAAAGTTTCAACAAGCTAATTTAGGAATGATCTGAAACAATTCTTTCAAATGATCACAAAATGGAGTATGCCAAAGATGTGTGATCAGGAGCAAAGAGGGTTCACATGTCACTGAGATGTATACAACTTATATTCAACTTTCTACAAGAATTTAATAGTCACTTATTTTGGTTGAGTGACTAAGGAATGGAGATTACCAGATCTAAACAGTTTCACTACAATATTCATCTAAGAACAAATATATTGTTTTACCCTATATGCTATTTAAACATATTTCTATAAAAAATGCACATGACTTTCACTACTACTACAAATGACAGTAAATTTGCCAGCAGTTTGAAGACCTATGTGTGCAGCAGGAAAATATAATTTATATAGTTAAAACTACATGTGTTAAATTTAAAAGTGTCTTGTATCAATGAATGAAACGTTTATGCTAATCACCAATTAAGTCAGTTATATTAAACACTGATTTCATAATCAAAAATGAAATATTTATCCCATAAATAAGTTATAAATTGCTATGTCCACTTATGAAATTAAACAAAAAAAAAAAAAAAAAATCACAAACCAAACTTGACTATTTAAACTGCACAGAATTGTCAATAAAGATTAACATTACACTAGATAATATGCTTCCTATAAGCAGAACGAAGGATATCAATTTATAAATAACAAATTTCAAACATTAAAAAGTTGCTAAGGTTTTGATATCTAGAAGAACAGTTTATAAAATGTTACAACCTACTTGTTAAGAATATATCAAAGAATTATATATAATTAAATAAAAATAAATCATGGCACAAGTGCCAGAAATATCCAGCCTGAGGTTTCCCTTCAGGCAGGTTATCAAAACAAATGACTGGCAAAGAATCAACAAAAATATTTTTAGTACAGTTGGTTGTATGAGGACTTAGAATACACAGACTGAAGAATTAATATAACAATCTTATTTTGTGATTATTTTTTCATCATTTTAACTTTGAAAATATTACTGATAATATTTTCAAATGATCATGAACTGGACAAAGAGCAGAAGTACTTAAAATAGCAAAGAATAACAATTTCTTATAAGTAATACAATGAAAAACTTATAATTTTCATTTATAAATAAAAATACACTGTTTGCTTCCTTTCTGCTCTTAAAACTTTTTAATGATGTTTAAAGTGATGCTTAAACACAATTTTGTGTTTTAAAAAGAAAGAGGGCAATAAACAGAATTTTGCTGGATTAATTTCTTAATTCTAAATTTTTTATAATGATTATTTCAGTTCAGGTTACAAAGCAATCTGAACAGGTAAACATTACTGCAAGTATAACAAAAAATATGCCTTACAAGAAAAAAATGAAAACAAATCACTTTCATTAGAAAGCAACTGTTTTAATACTGTCCAAGCAAATCTCTCTATGTTCACTGGGCATCTACAGATGCAGTATGGTCACTCAGATGCTCAGTGATGTGCCACACCAGGCCTCACCATATAGTCCTGTTCTTTGCTTTTATGGAGGCCTCAACTCCGAACATCAGTCACTCCACATACACCACCCAATCCATCTCATTGATGGTCTACCTTTCCTCTTTTTCAAGGAACTTTACCTTCTATTACTGTTCTGTGAAGTCCCCCTTCCATCCTTTCTATGTGTCCAAAATATTTTAACTTTCTTCTGTCAATATCCTTAAGGAGCCTTAAAGTTCTGCTGATCTTTTCTAACACCCATTCATTTGTAAGCCTTTCAGTATTTGGTATCCTCAACAGTCTTCTGTAACACCACATCTCAAAAGCAGATATCCGTTTCTTATCTGACTTCTTTAGGTTCCAAGTCTCGCATCCATAAGTCAATGTTGGAAAAACAACTGCATCCAAGATCCTCAACTTTGTTCCCATGGAGACAGATTCATCCTTCTAGATTTTAGACAGGTCTCTGATCGTTGTTTTAGTCATTCCTAACCTTTTTCTGACATCTTCTGAACAGTAATTCTTCACATTAATAATCGATCCCGGGTACTCAAACTTGCTGACTTCCTCAATTCTTTCTCCATTAAGGTACACTTGTTTCTCAAGAGCTTCTCTGTTTGTATTTCCTTTGAGAACCATAATCTTTGTCTTGCTAGATTGAGTTGAAGTCCTCTGTTATTACTGATCTTGTTAATTATGTCAAGAATTTGTCCTAGTTCTTCCACGTCATTACAAAGGAGTACTGTATCATCAGCATACCTCAGATTACTGATCAATCTACCTCCTGTCTTGAGCTCATCCAATGCTTTACGCATGATGTCCTCAACATATATACTAAACAAGTGAGGAGAAAGTAAACATCCTTGCCTAACTCCTTTTCTGACTTGAAGCCAGTCAGTTAATCCAACACCTGTTCATACCGTGGCTTCTTGCTCCCTATACAAGTGTGGGGAGGAAGTGGAGAGGATCCAGAGACGAGTGACCAAGATGATAGCAGGTCTGTGGAATGAACCTTATGAGAATAGGTTGAAGATTTGTGGGTTGCAGAAATTGGTCGATAGGCGAAGGAGGGGTGATATGATTGAGACATTCAAATTACTGAAGGGTTTCTATAAGATTGATCCAGAAGATATTTTTGAAAATATGACTGGTCGTGGGAGGACTAGGGGCCATGAATGGAAGCTGGGCAAGAGCGTGGTTGACAAGGGTGTTAGAGCTAGGTTTTTTACTTGGAGAGTAGTGAATGAGTTGAATAAGCTTCCAGAGTCTGTTGTGGGTGCTACGACCGTGAATGAGTTCAAGGCAAGGTATGATAGATACTGTGTGAATGTCGAATAGTTGTTCTTGACATGATGTTAGGACCTCCTTCGATGAGTCTGTCGACTCCTTGGAGTTGCCCGGAACAATAATAATAATAATACAAGTTGGCTCGCAACCTGATAGTGTATTGAAGAAAACCCATTCTTTTCCTTACTTCCCCACAGTTTCACATGCTCAACACAGTCATTTAGAATAATCTAAGAAACACATACCAGAGGGAGTCTGAATTCTTTATATTTTTCTATGATCTGTCTAAGGCAAAGGATCTGATCTCTGGTGCCCTTACCTTTCCTAAAACCTGCTTGTTCCTCGGGCATCTCGACCTCAATCCTATTTAGCATTTACCAATACCTGCTTTCAGAAACATCCATGACGGACCTATACTTGAACATCTAACATTGATAGGTCAAGGCACCAGGGAGCCAAGCAAATCAAGTATGTATATAATTATGTTTCTTTAAAAAAAAATGCAAGCAAACTTGTATTCATAAACAAGAGATGTTCATAATGTAATTTTTTCCCCCTTTTTAAAATTACTGAAGAGAAAGTTATCTTCAGAATAAAGTTTTATTTTAAGTAAAAAAAAAAAAGAATTCAACTTTAATTATTTCAGTAATTATTTTCTAAAAATCTGTTTACAATTTGTTCCAAGTTACACAAACAATCACAGCATTGTTGTTATGACATGCTAAAGTGATCAATTCTTTGTGCAGGAGGAGGAGTTGAAAGTGGTAGCATTTTTGTCTTACCACTCTAGCACCATCCCTCAATCCTTGCAGTTTTATAATACAGTGAGACTTTGTACAAAATGAGATAGTATTTAAGGGAGACATAACAATAAATAAACATAATAAAGTTTATTATTATAAATAATATGATTTATCTAAGTTTTGTTAATTTAAGTCATATCACTTTTAATATAATGCTGTTATTAAATTATTTATCTAAATTTAATTTTAAAAAAAAATCAGCTTAATTTTGGAGTTAACTACAATCTCATTTTATTATCACCCATAAGGTAGCATTCCAGCAGGTGGCTCAGCTCTGTAAATAGGATTAATGTTTTATGCTCTAGCTTCACTCTGTGATTATTCTGATGCATTGATAATAGCAAGTTAGTCCAATGAATTTTTTTTTTATAAACATTTGCAGTAATAAAATTACTATATTCTTGTGAATATGTGTAATAAAAGCCAGTTAGTTTCTGGTCAAAATATATGCAATAATAAGAAGTATTCTACTTGTAACTATGTGTGTCTAATAAAAAGTATGGTAAGCTTATTTCACCATCTACATCAATTATATTACCTCTGCCTTCTCTCAACCAAGCTTTACAAATCACTTTCATAATGTATCCATACAACTGATATTGGTGTATTGACATCAATTATTGATGTCAATACACTTTTTCATTTCTATGTTTTATTATTACATGATACCTCCAAGGAGTCCAAAGACTCATCGAGGGAGGGCATCTACTTCGACAACTCTCCATCTCTACCACTCAAATCCACCAACTACAACAAATCACAACTACCATCATCTATGCCAATGCCATCTTAATAATAAGCTATGGTAAGCTTATTTCAACAACATCTACATCTCAATTATATTGCCTTTGCCCTCTCTCCACTAAGCTTTACAAATCACTTTCATAATGTATCCATATAGCTGATATTCCAGTTTTAATTATGTCAATTACTTCTCTTCCTCTCAAGATATCAATAATTAGTGTAGTTACACCTTTTCCTTTCTATGTTCTAATTCATTCTCCCAAATCCAGTGACGATTTCAGCTTGCAAGGACCCGTTTCAGTGTATTTCAGATTTCAAAATCTTAACCAAAAACAAATCATCATTCAGGACCTCCACAGGGTCGAGACTTATGGGAGGCACATCTTAGATAACACAAAGTCCATCATACAACTCCTTAAACTTGTTCATATTCATAATCTTACCACCCTATCAAGCAATAAATTCCATGGTCCAACCATCCTCCATGCAAAATACATCTCATCCTCTCCTCCTACTTACATCATACTTTCATAATTTCCAGGACATCCCCTTGCCTTTGTTCCTTCCCTTTATTCTACTATGCAAAAAAATCTTCCAGGTATAAATTCTGTAAGTATCTCTCAACAGAATGGGTGATATGATTAAATGTAATCATATCACCCAATCATTTTTTATTCAACTAACTCTAGCCTTCATGACCTGAGTCTAACCTCATGACCAACACTGTACAGTCCTGATATCATTTCTGTTAACTACCTCTGTCCCACTCTTTCTGACCTTCAAATCACAGTGACCAGATCAGAGTAGAATAAATCCAATTAGGTCTGATCAGGACTTCATACAATGGGATCAACACTATTATTTCTGCTGATCAATGTCCTTAGTATTGTAGCAATCCTCTAGGTAATGTTCACCACTTTCACAATACATTCCCTCAACTTCAAATTTCTATCAATCATCACTTAAAGATGCTTGCCTCCTCCACCTCTTCTAGTATAATTCCAGCAATAGAGAATACATCAATTTTCATCAATGGACTCAAATTTCAAGATCTTATATTTTGTTCATTTAAGCTGACATCCCCATTATTGTCAACAAATCTGTGTATTGGATTTGCAGATGAACAAAGAATGATGCTAATACACACATATAGAAGGAACAAAGCAGGCAAAAGAACAGAGCCTTGCATCCAAATAGAAAACTGGCTATCCACTTGCAGAAGTCAGACCATATGATGGAAGCTCATTTAATAGGCCTTCATGCCAAATAGCAACCAGAAAAATATCACAGACCAGGAGACTTTAGTATCAAGTGCAGACATGATTCTTATCGTTTTCAAGTAAAACAAAATAACAGAGATATTGAATGCTGTCTGTTAGGAATGACAGAAGGATATTTATCAAGATCAATACAAGAACTATAAAAAAAAATTAAGTAAGAAGCCAGAAGGTTAGGTGTCTTTCTGTGAAAAGAGATGGAAGCTATGCTTCCACCTCTTTTGCAGATAGTGGAAGCACAATTGGAAAGTTATAACCAGTAGTGCTAGCAAGAGACCAAGTATGACTACTATTTGGAAAGAATGGCCTACAGAAAAGAAGGGAAACACATCAGGAAACTGCATGTGAATTAGATAAAAGGACAACAGCTGAGTAATCCCTGTGGGCACAGAAGAAAGCTTCTGATCAAGTAATGGCGTTGACAACCTTTATGGAGAACGGTTTTGAAAAACAATTGAAAACAATAGCGGTATTCGTGGACCTCTCTGCTGGCTATGACACAGTGTGGAGAGAGAGAAAGAGGATCATATTTTAAAATTCTTAGAAACTATCCCATCATCAAAACTAGCCAACCTAATTAATCAAATACTGGCAGGCAGATGGATACAAGTAGCTCTCAATGAATCCAAAAGTAAATTCTTTAAGATTAAAAATGGCCTACCTCAGGGGTCAGTTCTTACCCCATTGCTTTTTAACTTATATATTAGTGATATCCCGTGACAACATCACAGAGATTCATGTATGCTGACGATATTACCATTGCAACTCAACCAACATTCCAAAAAGCTGAGAAAATGTTAACTGAAGATCTGGCTGTACTTGATAAATACTTTAGGCGATGGCGATTACAACTTAACCTGAACAAAACTGAAGTAGCATCCTTTCATTTAAGTAATATCCAGGCCAACTATATCCCAAAAGTTTACTTCAGAAATAAATAGGTGAAATTTAATAATCATCCAAAATACCTAGGGGTTAACCTAGACCAGTGATGGTGAACCTATGACACGTGTGTCAGCACTGACACACTTGAGGGTTTCAGGTGACACACCTTGGATGTTGAAAGATATTGGTATTCTGATAAAAAAAACTGCGATAAATCATGCAAGATCACTCTCAGTTAAGGCAAAGGTAAGTTTCGGTTCATTGAAAGAATTATATTTTATAGTTAGCCTATGTCTATTTAATTTTGTAGTTAGCCTATGTCTATTTAATTTTGTAGTTAGCCTATTTCTATTTAATTTTGTAGTTAGCCTATTTCTATTTTATTTTGTAGTTAGCCTATTTCTATTTTATTTTGTAGTTAGCCTATTTCTATTTTATTTTCTAACTAGCCTATAAACAACCAGCATTTTAAGTTTACATTTTCTTTCTTAATCATTATAATTTCTGCATAGTCATATGATTGATATTATAAAAACTTATAAAATTATTATCACTATTATATGATGCAAACTTATAAAAATTATTATCAATATTATACAATACAAACTTATAAATATGTTATAAACTTAAAAAGTTTTCATTTGACTTCAGTGTGAAATTCGTTCATGCATGCATTCCAAGTCTCTCGACTGAGTAATACAAGTTCTAAAGATATTTAAAACCACTTTAACAGAAAATATAATTCACAGCATTAAATATTGAATTTATCTGAATAAATAATGAAAACATTTTTATAGTTGCAATAAATTCAGTAAATTTTGTTAAATAATGCAAATGGTAACAACTTACGATGACGTCTCAACAAAATCTACTAAATAGCTGCTATTTAGTATCATGATAGAGAGTAAAACGTAACAAGGTTGCTACGAACGTACCGGTAATAAATCTGGCAACTCTGATGAAAGAAGTAGTGGTAGTCTTGCATGGTCTACCACTTAAGTAATTTGAGTTGCCAGTATATAATTCATTTCCAGTAATTGTTATTTCTTATTAATTATTACTGTTTAATTACCGCTGTATATAATTATGATCTTTTTTTAATTTGTAAACCCTTTTACAATGGCAGCTAGCACTAATAAGAAACTAAAATTATCACAGAAAGGAAGTGGAAGAAATTTCCAAGATGCCTGGACTGAACAATATGGTGTTATTGATAGAGGCGATACAGTTCTCTGTAAATTGTGTGGTGAGCTATCTGTGAGTAGAACTTGGAATGTAAGAAGACATTTTGAAACTAAGCACCTAGAAAAAACTTTTGAAGAATGCAAAGAATACATATCGCAACATCTAAAACTAGCAGAATCACAATCAGGGACTTTAATTAAATTTGTTTCAGTACCTTCAAATTTAGTAGCCGGAAGTTACAGTATTTCACATACTATTGTTGAACATGGGAAACCACTTAGTGATGGTGATTATATTAAAGAAACTTTCGTAAAGTGTGCACCATTTTTATTTGAGGATTTTCATAATAACGAAGCTATTGTAAAGCGCATGAAAGAGTTACCATTAAGTATGAATACTATTAAAGACAGAGTTATATCAATGAATGCTAGTATAAAAAATCAAATACAACAAGACTTGAACTCATCCACTGTTTTTTCATTTGTCTCAACAAAACTACAGATATTACGTCATCAGCTCGATTGGCTATTATTGCAAGGTATGTTCACAGCAATTCTATGTATGAGGAATTGATAAAGTTAGAAAATTTGCCTCAAAACACGACAGGTAAATACATATGTGACTGTGTTGTTAAAGTGTTCTGTGAGAAACAGATAGATTTATCAAAAATATTTTCGATTACAACTGATGGCGTGCCTAATATGGTTGGCCGTAATGTCAGTTTTATCAAATAATTTACAGAATATGTTGGTCATCCCCTGGTTTGTTTCCATTGTATTATACATCAGGAGACACTGTGTGCAAAATCAGGCTTAAAGGATTTGGATGATGTGATGAGAATTGTGACAAAGGTAACTAATTTTATTGCTGACAAGGCTTTAAACAAACAAGAATTTAATTCACTTTTAAGCGAAGTTGAATCAGTGTACAATGGTCTATTAATGTACAATAATATTCAATGGTTGGATTGTGGCCAAGTATTCGAACGGTTTGTTGAATGTTTAAATATGAAGGGCATGGAGAACGAATTTTCTCAGTTGAACGATTCTGCATGGCTCAGTAAGCTGATGTTTTTTCACAGATTTTTCATTTCACCTGAATGAACTTAATATACAATTGCAAGGTTTTGGAAAATCTGTCAACGTTATGTTTCGCACGATCAAAAGCTTTGAGAATAAACTCAAAATATTTCAACGTGATTTAGAAAGTAACAATTTTAAGTATTTCCCAAGAGTGAAAATTTTTTTTTAATGAAGCCAGCCCCAAAAATCGTGAACAACATATCAACCAATCTATCGTAGTTCTAAAGTCAGTAAATGAGCAGTTGTCTTCTAGATTTGAGCAATTTCAAATGTTCGAACAAACAATCCAATTCATAAAGTATCCTGATGAAACAGAATTCATCGATCTTAAATTAGATGGCTTTGAGTGGTTGGATTTAAAAGATCTAGAAATGCAACTAGCCAACTTCCAGTGTAATCCTATCTGGAAAAGAAAGTTTATTGCTCTTAGAAATGAATTAGAAGAACCTGAACAGGAAAGTCTGCATGATACCGCATGTAAAAATTCACACTGTGAAATTCTAAGTGTGTGGAATAGCCTTCCCGAAAATTTTCATGCTCTTAAAATCTTTGCTGAAGCTCTTCTAACAATTATCTCTTCTACATATTCTTGTGAAACTCTATTTTCTGCCTTAAATAATATGAAATCGAAAGGGAGAAATAGATTAAGCAATGATCTGAGCGCTGCCTGTGTAGCATTAAAATGTACACATTATAGTCCTTCTGTAAAGCAGCTTTCTATCAGTGCTCAGCAACAGAAAAGTCATTAAATGTAATGTAAGTTTGTAATTTAACTTTATTAAATTAATTGTATAATATGAATTCATAGATTTTATATCAATGTCCTATTAAATAAATAGCCTAATATGATATGTGTAAGTCACCATCTATGATTATGTACTTAAATTTATAATGCATGTATGCAAGTGACACATCAACAACGTCAATAATTAAAAATAAAAGATGTTTGACACACCTGGGTAAAAAGGTTTGCCATCACTGCCCTAGACAGAAGTTTGGCATTTAAATATCATCTAGAAAATATTGCTGGAAAATTAAAAACTCATAATAATATAATGCATAAACTTGCTGATACTTCTTGGGGTGCTGATGCCAATACACTGCATACTACTAAACTGTCTTTGGTCTATTCTACAGCAGAATATTGTGCTCCTGTGTGACTCAACAGTGCACATGCTTCTTTAGTCGATGTCCAGCTGAATCAAATTATGAGAATAATATCTGGAGCTCTAAGATCTATTCCTGGCTACTAGCTCCCAACTCGCAGTAATATAGGCCCTCCCTCGCTCCGCAGGACCCAAGCCTTAAGCAAACTATGGACAAAAATAATTGGAAACAGTTCCTTGAATATCCATCAAGACATTTTCTTCCATACTTCACAAAGACTGAAATCTAGGCACCCTGCCTGGAGGAGTGCAATACAAACAAATGACCAGAACTGCAACCTATGCGAGTCATGGGGAGAGTATTGGCTTCAATGTACCTCCAATCTTCAAATTCCCATTTCAAATCTAGCATCTCGTCTGAAGGGCTTTGATCTCCCTAGACATGTATGGACTACTTTAAATCAGATCAGAACAGGACATGGGAGATGTAAGCATCTCTTGCATAAATGGAACTGGTCCTATACTTACTCCAAACTGTGAATGCGGAAGAGGGATCCAGACTATCAATCACATAGTGCTTGAGTGCCCTATCTACTCATTCTCGGGTTCTAAAGAGGACTTTTTTAAACTGACCCCAGAATTCCTGGAGTATATCCGGGATTTAAGGATTAAGCTCTGACTCCTGATTCTTAATTTTGATGTTTAATCATTTCAACCTAGTACAATTGTAAAAATCATATTAAAAGTGTACCCCTTTTAATATGATGATTTTTACAATTGTTTTTATGCTGTTTTATGTAATTTGTATGTTTTATTCTGAGACCTGTACATCATACGCTACATAAATGAATAAATACATAAAAAAAAAAAAAGAAGTAGGAAAGAAAGACACGTATGGACTACTTTAAATGGGATCAGAACAGGACACGGGAGATGTAAGCATCTCTTTCTTAAATGGAACCAGTCTGATACTCCAAACTGTGAATGCAGAAGTGGGATCCAGACTATCAATCACATTGTGCTTGGGTGCCCTATCTATTCATTCTCAGGCACTAAAGAGGACTTTTTTAAACTGACTCCAAAATTTCTGGAGTGGATCCAGAATTTAAGGATTAAGCCCCGATTCCTGATTCTTAATTTTTAATGTTTAATCATTTCAACTTATTGTACCCCTTTTAATATGATTTTTACAATTGTTTTTATGTTGTTTTATGTAATATCCTGAGACCTGTACATCATACGCTAAATAATAATTCAGTAAGGGTAGCAAGAATCTTTAATAAGAATGCATGATTGAGAGCTACAAAAAAAAAAGGGATGATTAATAGTGTGTGTGTGGGGGGGGGGGGGGGAACAATTGCACTAGAAATCATGACTTAGGTGAAGAAGCCAGAAGAGAGTAGGATGGGTGTCTTGAATGGTTTAACTATGGCTAATACTAGATAAAAAAAATAACAGTAGCAATTAGCATATAAATCTGAAGGTAAGAAGTGATGTTTGTTTCTGAACCAGACTTTGGATTTGTTGAAGGGCCAATTGCAATACACCTACTTCCTGATCAATTGGCAGATGGGTCTTCTGTATCTTTATTAAAGTTGTTGGGCATAACTTCGACCATTCCTTATATTCATTCCTATCTCATCCTGAAAGATAAGGTGGATCTCTAGGCATGTCTTTTTCTTCAATTCTTGTACAGATAACCAAGACAAATTACTTACTATGCCATGAACTTCTCACAGCATACCTGCTCTGATCTTTTGACAGAAGGACCATTAGAAAAATCCTCAGTAGTCTTGATAAGTCTCCTGGTCAAGATAATATATCCCTTTAGTTCTGTTCAAAATTTGTGCTCCAGAATTAACACCCATCCTATATTGCACATAGGAGTTGTAATGCTCATCTGGTATCAACCCACTGACACAAAAGCAAGCCTTTATCCAGTCTGTCCCTAAAAAGGAAGGCGACAGTCACCCAGGCACTGTGCTTTAGAGCGAAGCTTCTTAAACTGTAAGTCACAAAAACAGTAAAAGGTTTCTGAACACAGTATCAAATATTGTTGAGGTATTCAGTGATCAATTGATAAGGGTGTTTCATCCTGATCAGGGTGGAATCATGAGGAAATTAAGTATAGAGGACATAGAAGGAGATGGCTTAATTTTGAATGTAGGAATTTGAGGAAATAAATAACCTTGATGTCAATAAGGCGATAGGATTTGATGGCATATCATCACACATCCTAAGGGAATGTTCCAGGGAAATGGCAGTAGCATTGGCATGCCTGTTTATTAAATCTTGCAACAGCACAGGTTCCAAGGGAATGGAAGGAAGGTAAAATTGTTCCACTGCATAAAGGTGGTGATAAGGCTGTAGCTTCAAATTACAGGCTGGTCTGTATATCTGGAGTTGTGGTGAAGGTACTAGAGATTGGCGAGAAGTAGGATACAGAAATGGGTTGATAACAGCAGTTTTCTCTGTGGTTATCAGCATGGATAACCACAGAGAAAACCACTAGTGGTGCACCTGCAGCACACCACTAGTGACCTTCCTCCTTTAGGATACTGCACCCCAAATATACAAATTTCTGGTACCTATCCATCAACCAGTCACTGATATAACTCAGAAGTCTATTATCCAATTCCATCTGTTTCAATTTATTTAAGAGCTTGTCATGTGGCAGTCTATCAAAAAACTTTGCAAAATCTAAGTACACCACTGTATATGCATCTTCCCCATCCAAGGTAACCTTGTTATAGTACATAAGTTGTGAATATGATCTCCCCTTAACAAGGTTACCTTGGATGGGGAAGATGCATATATATACAGTGGTGTACTTAGATTTTGCAAAGTTTTTGATAGACTGCCACATGACAAGCTCTTAAATAAATTGAAACAGATGGAATTGGATAATAGACTTCTGAGTTATATCAGTGACTCGTTGATGGATAGGTACCAGAAATTTGTATATTTGGGGTGCAGTATCCTAAAGGAGGAAGGTCACTAGTGGTGTGCTGCAGGCGATCAGGGGTCAATTTTGGGACCGCTGTGGTTTAATTTGTATGTGAATGATATGGCGATGGGTTTATCTAGTGCAGCTGTTTGCAGATGATGCAAAACTGGGAAGAGCAATGCAGAGTCAAGCAGATGTTATAGTCATACAAGAGGACTTGAATAGATTGTATGAATGAGCAGCTAACTGAAACTGTCAGTACAAAGTTGCAAAGTGTAAGGTTTTGAGATTTGTATACAAAGTATACACTTGGAGGGGACTTTAACAGAAGTAGATGAGATGAGAGATCTAGGAGTGATGGTGGACAATAATCCGTATGAGGCCTAATCAAGGCCTCATACTGAGATGGAAGTGCAGGGAGTCAACTGAAAGTGCTACCCCACTTTGGATGACACACTACACTCACTTAGCACCATAAGGTACTACAAAGGATAATACATAAAACCACCATTTGTCAGCTGACACCTTGAATGCAGAGTTCAGAATTGACCAGAACACAAATCTGCACAAAAACATTCAGAACTAAGGCTTACAACACAGGTTTCCATTGTAGGACTGCAACATTAAAGTCGGTTATTACCTGAACCAACATGCAGCGTCTTGTTCAGTGGTACAAAGAGCACGTATAGCGAGACCTGAAAGCTTGGAAAGCTGTGTCATGGAGTCATGCTACGCCCTCTCCCGAGCAGACGGACAGGTATGGGTGTTGTGGATGCCCAATGCAAGTCTCTTACCAGAGTGTGTAACCCCAACTATAAAATTCTGAAGTGGCAGTGTGATGGAATGGTCCTATTTTTCCTAGTTTGCTTTGGACCTCTGTTTATAGTACTACAAACACTGAACTCTGAGAGATATTTAAACATTCTGGACAATGCTTCCTACTTTGTGATGTTTTTGCAGAACTGACCATGGTCTCTTTTGGCAAGACAATAAGGCACTGTGGCATAAGGCTGCTGCTGCTGTAACGACATGGTTTGTGGACATGAACGTCACCTTACTCGACTGGCCTCTATAGAGTCCTGATCTCAACCACACTGAACATATGTGGGATAAATGGAGTATCGGATGAGGTTAAGGGATGTCCACCCAACAAGTCCAGAACTTGATTACATGCCTACAAGAAAAATCAAAAATGCTCACTGATCGCTATCACACACTTGTGGAAAGCACGTCCTCCTCAGTGGCAGCTCGTGGCTTGAAATCATGGGGGTGCTGCAACTTTCGAAATACAGTGGAACCTCAGTTGTCGAATGCCTCTGTTCTTGAACAATTCGGTTCCCGAACATATTTTCCAAACAAAAATGCCCCGGTTTCCGAACAGGCAAACGGCAACCACATAGTGAGCTGTAAGGCGGGAAAGCGGCAGCCTTCATTCAGGTGCAGACACCTGCTCAAATTTGCAGAGAGTTTCTTGATTTCTTTGTGTTTTGTTGTTTTTTTTTCATAAATTATAATTAATTAAGCCACTATGGGGCCGCAGAAGAATAGTGATAGCAGCAAAATGAAAAGAAAAGTTGTTAGAACCACGATAGAGATGAAAAAAGAAATCATATCCAAACATGAAAATGGATTCATGTCTCGAATCTTGCTATGCAGTTCGGTATGGTGAAATCAACGATATGTACAATACTCTAAAATAAAGAGGCAATCAAGAGAGTTGATGTTGCAAGAGAAGTGAAAGCTCTTACTACACAAGGATCGCGGACAATTGAAGAAGTGGAAAAATTGTTCTGATATGGATAAACGAGAAACAGTTAGCTGGTGATGGTGTTTCTGAGGCTATAATTTGTGAAAAAAGCGAGGCAATTACATGATGACCTGTTAAAGAAAAACCCTGATACGAGTGCTGATACTGATGTGTTCAAAGCTAGTAGAGGGTTTGAGAAATTTAAGAGAAGTGGCATACATAGTGTGGTTAGGCTGCGAGTTCAAACCGGAGAAGCTGCTGAGAAATATGTGAAAGAATTTAGCAACTATATAAAGGCTGAGGGTTTTTCTTACCCAACAAGTGTTCACTTGTTATGAACCCAGCCTATTTTGGAAAAAATTGCCAAAGAGGACCTACATCACTCAGGAGGAAAAAGCATTGCCAGGACACGAGTCAATGAAGGACAGGCTGACTCTTGCTATGTGGAAATGCAAGTGGGGACTTCAAGGTCAAGCCATTGCTTGTGTACCATTCTGAGAATCCGAGGGTGTTTAAGAAAAATAACGTGATGAAAAGTAAATTGCCTGTTATGTGGAGAGCTAATAGTAGGGCTTGGGTAACCAGGCAATTATTTATTGAGTGGATCCATGAAGTCTTTGCCCTAAGTGTGAGAAAATACCTTCAAGAAAAAAATTTGCCAATTAGATGCCCTCTTGTGATGGACAATGTTCCTGCTCACCCTCCAGATTTTATTAGGTGAAAATCTTTTATCACCCTTCGCCGTGATAAAAGATTTTATCACAATGAAGTTCCTATCCCCTAACACAACTTCTCTAATTCAGTCCATGGACCAGCAGGTCATTTCAAACTTTAAGAAACTTGACACCAAAGCACTGTTTCGAAGGTGTTTTGAAGTGACCTCTGACACAGAATTAACACTCTGAGAATTCTGGAAAAATCACTTCAACATCCTCCATTGCTTAAGTATCCTTGACAAAGCCTGGGCGCAAGTGACTTACGGGACGATGAACTCGGCCTGGAGGAAATTGTCTCAACCTCAATGTCTCTGTCTGCTACACAGTCAGAGACAACTGAGACAATATTGCTCTTGTCGATGATATTGTGTCTCTGGGCAAAAGCATGGGCTGTGAAGTGGACAATGCTGATGTGGAGGATCACAGGAATGAGCTCACCACGGAAGAACTGGAACACCTTCAGAAGGAGTAACAAAAGACGGAGGTGAAGGAAATGTCTTCAGACACAGAGGAAAGGATTGAGGATGTTCCTAGTTCTTTGATCAAAGAAATGTGTGCGAAATGGGGTCAGGTACAAAGTTTTGTGGCAAGATATCACCCTCATAAAGCTGTAGCAAACTGCAACATAAACCATTTCAATGACATAACTGGTAATTAGTTTACGGAATTAACAACGCGTATAAAGTATATTAATTAAAGGTAACTTTAATGAATAACTTCTATATTTTGGCAACGTCACATTGCCATCTTCAGGAACATAAAGATATGGTATGTGCACGCAGGCACTAACACAAAGCAAATGAGGAAGAAAGCAAGAAACTAATATTGTTCCTAAAGTCCTAATGGTGCCCTCTTGTGGGCTAATTTGGTAGTCTTGGCAGTTGGGCTGAAGTTCTCATAATGTAAGTCTCCCAAATTTGGGGTAGTTTCATGCACCCAAATTTGTTGAGGTTAGGAACGTTTTTTAGAGCTGCTGAAGATTCTTTGAATAATCTTTCGTATTTAAACTTGATGCGGTGTATTATTTTTGTTTTCTTCTGCGGTTATATCCTCAAAAAATATGACCTTATGTCTTGTTACAGACCATATAAAAAGTTGGCATCCATTATCTGCTCTACCAAAGACCAACCACTTCCCCTAGATCTACCTGGTGTATATCAAGTCCCTTGCAGCTGCAAATTGTCCTACTTTGGCCAAACAGGCAGAACAGCAAATATCAGTATTTCAGAACACAAAGACTACATCACCAGTACAGTCGCTCTGGGCTGGCAGACCATGCCTTAGATACCCACCATAGAATTCGTTGGAAGAAAACAAAAATAATACACCGCAGCAAGTTTAAATACGAAAGATTATTCAAAGAATCTTCAGCAGCTCTAAAAAACATTCCTAACCTCAACAAATTTGGGTGCATGAAACTACCCCAAATTTGGGAGACTTACATTATGAGAACGTCAGCCCAACTGCCAAGACTACCAAATTATCCTGCAAGAGGGCACCATTAGGACTTTAGGAACAATATTAGTTTCTTGCTTTCTTCCTCATTTGCTTTGTGTTAGTGCCTGCGTGCACATACCATATCTTTATGTTCCTGATGATGGCAATGTGACGTTGCCGAAATATAGAAGTTATTCATTAAAGTTACCTTTAATTAATATACTTTATATGCGTTGTTAATTCCGTAAACTAATTACCAGTTATGTCTGACCAACGTATAAGCCTTGCTACTAGAATCAATTCAATGACAGTGCCAAGTCTCACTTCAGAAACATTTTAAAACGCAGGCAAAAACAAATGTCATTGGACAGGTTTGTAGTGAGAGAGAGGCCCAGTGTGTCTCAAGCAGAGTCGAGTGGTGCCAAGAGACAGAAAAGAGAAAAGACTCCCTTTACTCACCTCCTTCCAATTACGGCATTAACTCTCCTCCATATGTATAGTTAAAGTGAAGTTAAATTTTCGTTTTTATTTTATCTATTTATTGTGTTTATTCTTTTTATGTAAGATTTTATGCATTTTCATTATGTTTGTATATGATCTTATACATGAAGTACTGTTGTAAAGGTTTAAATAAACAATCATCTGGGGTTCAGGAACGGATTAATCCATTTCACATTAATTCTTATGGGAAAATGGTTTCAGTTTTCAAACAATTCGGTTTCCGAACAGCCTTCGGGAATGAATTAAGTTCAACAACCAAGGTTCCACTGTATACATAAACATTGTCAGTACAGTGTATGTGTGTTTGGATAAAATAACAAAATTATGGTAAAAATTAAAAAAAAAAATTAAACATGAAAAAATATTGTTTATTATTGAAAAAATTATACAGTTAGTATAATTCAAAATTATTTAAAAATAAAATCCATTATCATAACCCCAATAATGTTCTAAAATAAAAACTATAACAAATGTTATGTCTTTAACTGTAATGTCCAGATATTTAGAGACGGAGTAAACACGATAAGCACTACGAACACTCTACTACTGGAGCAAACTGCATATAAACAACAGTGGAACTGTGAGACGGACAGTGCCACATTTTGTTAATAGCTCACACTCACTATGACTTGCATATGCTTTCATATGTAGTAATATGACACTGTGGTAAACAGTGTTGCTAGCGTCCTTCGCCCTCCTAAGTGCTACAAGATGGATTTTTATTATTTTTTATACAAAATAAGAGAATTGTATAGGATTGTTGATGATAAAATTAAATATTATGAGCAATCATAAATAAATTAATAAATCTATTTATATATCGAGAAAAATTGAAGGTGCTGCAGTTCCACAGTGCTTATGCACAAGCCGCCCCCTGGTCCTCCTACATCTTAAGGTGGGTGCAATGGCTGTTTGTTCCTCATACTATGGTGTCTGTTGACTTCTTTCCAAGCAGTATATATCTAACCCTTAAATAGAGAACACAAATAGAACTGCTATAGAACTCTGATATGGAGCCACATTTGTGGACAAAGCAATATAATCCCCAACTTTTCAATAAACTTGTTAATAGATATCTTTTTTCTCAACCACAAACTGCTGTGCATTATAAAACTTATGACCTGGTGTGCAAGTCAATACAAAATATATCTATATTAATAGTTTCAATGGAGCTCTTTAATTGGAAAGAGCTGGATTCCAAATCTAGGGTTTTTCAGCCAAAGGTGAGTTACCTGGTCTCATAAGGAGATGGGATTTTTACTTCCAGAAACTCAGGTTTGTCAACTCGCAAAACAGACAATACAGCCAGAAGAAAACAACTGACAGCCATAGCACACTATGCAGATAGAATTGACCACTTTATGAGTGCATTAATTAGGTTTCAATAATGCCAAGTTACTTGGCCATGCCAGAACATCGAGCCTAAGACTGTGAAAGAATGAGATGGGATGCATTTAATTTAATACTATAAATATTATTATTATTATTACACGACACCTCCAGGGAGTCCAAAGATTCATCAAGGGAGGGCACGTATTCCACCACTCTGTCTCCACCACTACTTTCGTCATCTACACCAGCACCATCTGCTGCCGACCACCACTACTTTTCATAGGCAATCACAAGCATCCATGCCCACGGTGGGATTCGAACCCACAGCCTTTTGGCTGGAAAGCGGATATGCTAACCACTGGGCCAACCAGGCCGGCAAATATAAAACAATTAGAATCGCTTCAGAATTCTATGATATGGAGCCACTTATTTGTGTACAAAATGTATATCAAATTTTGAAATGTTAACATATTACAAAAAAAAAAAAAAAAAAGATTGGCCTCAATGAAAAACACTGTAAATGGATCTAAATAAAATTACTTTGGGGTAGAGCAGGGGGGGGGGGATGCGACCATAGTTACACAATAACATAGGATGAAGTTAATGTTCAATTATATTGAAAAATGTAATGTGGAAAGAAAATAAAAAATATTAAGAGTGAAGTCAAACTAAAAATTTCCGACTTCCGTAAAGTTTATATCAAAACTTTAATTTTTGTGTATATACCAGCTGTGAACATTCATATTTCGAGTATTTTATTAAGTTTTTGAGTTTCAACAAGTAGATCCAATAAAAGTTTAGAAAAGATCTTTCTCAAACTTGTACAAAACTTTATTCATATGAAAAATCCATTAATGCTTAACTAATGGTATTGTGTGAATAACGGTTAGTATGTCAATGTTGGGTCTCCCGCGATGAGTCTTTTGACTCCATGGAGGCACCTTACATAATAATAATAATAATGTAGCTTTCTTTGCATGAACCTGCGAAAAATAGCTATGTACATTTTTGACATGCCGTATTATGGTATACTACTGAAATTATTCGTAATTACCATTTTAAAGTTTCAATCAGATATTCTCACGTATAACGGATTCAAAACCAAAATTTCAAAATATCCCCAATTAAACAGGGATTTAAATTTTCAATTTTATATCCAGATTTATTTACTTGGACAAGTTTTCGATTCCTCGTGCAATACGGCGCACTAAGATCAAGGTTCTAAATGTCATTCGTTTTCACCTGTTATTTTCGCCAGTGGTACAAATTAATCTCTTCACCCCCCCCCCCACTCTGTTACACCCTCCACCTCACGCTTCTAGCAGTTACTTTTTGCTACTCTGCATCTTTTAATTTAATTAGCAGAATGATCAGAATCCTGCCTATGTAACATCAAATTTCAAGTAAGTTAATAATTAAGTAATATACAACAATCGCTCTACATACCATTCCAATATTCTATGAACAGTCAAGAGAAATACCAACTGCGAAGATATTATTAGAGAATGATATTAATAAGCATACGCACTCACTTAAGCTAACTCATCTACTAAAAAAAAAATTATAATAAAAAAACTTACCAATTAACTCACTATATATATATATTTATTTATCTGTTCCCAAACAAAATCGCAAACCACTAAAATGGAAACTTCTACTTACTGAACTAAGACATCCAATTACGGTCTGCAGGCGCATATATAACGCCACCTACAAATTTGACTTGATGTAAATAAAAACAACAAATATATTTTAAGTGAGAATGAAAAACTTCATAACAAACACTATCAATCGCAAAAGTTTCTTCATTCTTCAGGCTATAATTGTAAATCAATTTGAATTCAAATAGAAATATGATCTGTTGTGCCATGTTTGTAGTTGGCAATCGTCGAGGTCAACAACAGTTCTCCTTCCCATGGGATAATTAACAGTCATAAGTAGGTCACGATGAGTAGTATGAACAAAGATAGAAACGTTCAGTAGAACGTTCAAAACAGAAACCAAAATAAGATGACAAACGAGCATGTTTGGGAATGATCGTTTGATTTTTAATGATTTTTAAGATAATTTTTAAGATAAGTGAAACGGATGTTTAATTCAGATTTATTACGAAAATTGAATTTCATGTGCTGAAAATTATGCACACGAAAAGATTCATATAAAAATAATTACTTGACAATAAATAATATTCTTGTAATAATCATTTACCTAAGGTTAAACAAACACAGTTTGCTCATGAAATATTTTCAAACCTAATCTCATTCTATACACAGGAGTCTGCCTCCCTATACATATATCAAGGCTACTTTGTGATTGGATGGCGAATTTAGCGCTCTTGAGAAATAGGTGATTTTTTATTTGTTTTATTGTTTTTTTATTTTCTTAAAAAATTAGTGTTTTACAGTATATTAGTGTTTTATGATTTTTGCTAAAATATTGCATTATTAAATATAGTTTTAAATAGCGCCAAAAACGCACAAGAAATGTAATTCTAGAAGAGAATAAGAAGGCTTGTCCCACAGAGACTGAAAATATTCAGGAGGTTATTGAAAATGAATTAATCTCCAAAATAGCGAAGTTAAAACAGATTATTAAAGAGCGACGACGCGGGAATTACAGAAACTCCAACGGCGTTTGAATAAGGAAGAAAATAAAATTAAGCAGCAGAATAAGAAACGCCAAAGCATGGAACCAAGTACGTTAGTAAGTAACGAAAATCTAGTAAGTGATGTTGCTTGTAAAAAGAAGGATGTTATTCGATGGTGACTCTATAATAAAACATGTTGATGATGAGAGGCTTATAGCTTCAAGTTTTCCGGAGCAAAGATTAAAAAACGTAGAACAGGCAATTGAAAAACATAAAAGAAAAGTAAACGAAATCGTAATTGTAGTAGGTACTAACGACTTAACTAGCGATTAGTTCAGTATGAGACAGGCCATGAAAGAGTTGTTGGAAGAACTAGCGTGAAGAGCAAAAAAGTGAAGTTGGAAGCATAATACCTCGATATGACAAAAATGAATTAAGAAGAAGGACTATGATGGCAAACGATTCGATGTGTAGTCTATAAAAGGAATAGATGAGAGTTTTGGTATGTGTTGAGTGTATTTGAGGAATGATGAATTTCTATGAGAGGGACGACCTACACTTGAATACATTTAGTATCAATGTGTGCATAGATGTCTGCCTATATAAGGCACTAGAGAGAGATCTGCAAGTTGTTCAACTTGCAGATCTCTCTGAATGTGTCATTCAGACTACAGACAAAGGTATACAAAAGAACATGCAAGTAGCTTACTATGTCTGTAAACGTATGCTAGGAGAATCGGAAACAAAGGGGATAATAAACAAAGTTTGTTGTCCTGGTCAATATGTTGGGACCTCAGACTGTAGGTATTTGTAAGATCTGGCTACCAAAATCAGACATAGCAACTGGTATCGAGTATAAAGGGTATGGATAGGTGAGGAGGGGGCATGCTGCTAATGATATCGGATGACTTGAATCCGGTTTGAGTTGAGACATGATTGTAATACTAGTAAGAGTTTTCATGTGGCAGTGAGTTTAGCGGGGTGTTGTTACAGATTTGGTAGATCGGTTGCTAGCGATGAAGAAATACATCACCAAATAGAGCTGATAGGCGCGAAAATGTAATCGTAATGTGCGACTTTAATTATCCACACATTTATTGGTAGCATTAGAATCTCGTGATAGGAATGAAACTGAATTTACCAAGTTGTTGCGAGACAACTTTCTCAAGCAGCATGTGACAGAAGGAACTCGAGGTCTAATTAGAGTGTCAGAGGGTGTTTCCGTTAAATACAGAAATAATCTTCCTCCAGTTGAGGACATCGATCATGTGGTACTTGAGAATTGGCTACGTTTATGAATGTGGCATTCAGGAAAGGTTACATGCTGAACTTCAAAGCAAGAAATTACAACCTACTGAGCAGTACACTGAGTTTAGTGCAATGGTGTCGGTTGCTGAACGGGAAGAATTTAAAAATATTTGAACGATGCAATATCACAATATGTCCCGAGAGTTCGCACAATAAATATAATAGGAGTGAAAGGGATGTGTAATCTTATCAAGCAAGAGATTCGTAAGAAAAGGATGGTGTGGAGGAAATATGGCGCGCATAAAGATGATGTCTGTTATGAAAATTATAAGACGTGGGCCAGAAGAGTTCACAAGTGTTGTTGTTGTTGTTGATACTGTCATCCTGTAGAATTCCACTGCTCGGAAAAGGCCTTCCCCGTGTTATTCCATTCGACTCTATTTTGAGATCTTCGTGACCAAGTTAATCCTGATGTTAAAGTAAGTTAAGATCTCCATTTGGTCTTCTGTGTTCCTCTACCTCTTTTCCTCTCTAGGTATCCAGTATGTGGTAAGTTTATCCCATGTATTATCTTGTATTCTCATCAAGTGCCCTGTTCATTGCCATTTTAGGGATTTTACTGTCTTATGACATCAGCGACATTTGTTTTCTGTCTTGTTTCAAGGGCTCTTCTTTTTTCTATCTTTTTCATGGTTAACATACTTCTTGCCATAGCTCTTTACTATCTTCTTAGCTTCGATGCTTGTTTAGTTGTTAGTGACCATGTTTGTTATCCATAGATTAGAGTGAGCAGTATGGAAAGCTAAGTCCGAGTCTGAAAATAAACTAGTTTCTTTTCTGAAAAGAAACCATTTCTGTAAGCTAAGCTAAAGATTACCGCCAAGAATCCTACCAATACGTTGAAAGTAAAAGAAAGCATGAATACGAGAGAATAACTACTGAATGCTCATTGTCAAAGGGTGACATTGTTAACTAATGAGTTCCGAGTTTCCTAAAAGCTATCAAACCTGTTTATGCAATATTGAGCTCACTGATACCTCCAGCACTACCTCTTCACTGGATGCAGAAACTGAGGTGCATGAGGAGAAATTAGGGCCCTTGCATAAACTGAATAAGAATTCCACAATATGGGCTGATGGAATATCAGCACGTGTGCTAAAAGACTGTTCAGCTGAACTGGCTATTCCTTTGAACAGGCTATACAATTTGAGTCTCAGAACAGGCCATATTCCATGGGAAGCAAAAGAATATATAGTAATCTCATTACAGAAGAGTGGAAAGACTGATGTATCCAACTATCTACTAATCAGTATCTCAGGAATGGTTGTGAACATTTTGCAAAAGTTGGTTAAGCCTCACATTCAGAAATGGGTTGACAGAGAATCTTTGTTTTGTTATGAACAGCATGGATTTACTAAGGGAAGGTCATGTCTTAGCAACACACGCACATTCTATAATAATGTTACCATTGAACAAGACAAGGGGAATGAACTCTCTATGATTTCTAAGGCCTTGACAGCATATAGCATGGGACACTGTTACATAAACTGGAAAATATGGGCTTGAATTATAAATTGTTGGTTTGGATAAGTGGAGGGTTTGAAAGACAAATATCAAAATGTAGTATGCAGCTGATGTGAGTTTGTAAGGTGACCAGTGGTGTACTACAAGAATCAGTCCTTTGTCCACTGTTATTCAATCTGTACATAGATGACAATGGGAAAAATTTGACATGCTACAATCAGCTATTTGCAGATGATGCAAAGATAGGTAGGATAATCAGGAATGCTGCTGATATGCAGCAATTACTCAATGATTTGAATAGGCTGGAATTGTGGGCATGGGAAAATGGATTTCAGTTCAATGTAGGAAGAAGTAGGAAATAGAAGTTCAGTGGACATATAGCAAAAGTGCATATACAACTTAAAAGATAATTGTCATGCTTAAACGAACTTTAACATCTAAAGAAAAGAACTTCATTTTCTTTCTTTACTTGATAAGACCTCACTTGGAGACTATTGTGCATAGTTCTGGTCTCTTGGAATCCGTGTGATTCTGATACAGGGGATAAGGTGCAAAGGAGAGTGTTAAAATGATATCAGAAACTTCTGAAAGGGTCATACAAGAATTCAGTTAATGGAAATTTTCATTTTATGGAGGTTTGGAAAGGACAAGAGGACATCCTTCGAAGGTGACAATGAATGCCACTAAGAAGGAGATGAGATCTAGATTTTTTTCTCTCACAGAGTGGTTCGTGATTGGAAAGGAATGCCATTGGATGTTGTGTGAGCAAGCAATGTCAATGAATTCAAGAACAAATATGATAGCTGGTGCATGTAGTGTGTGGCCTCGCTCGGTGAGTCTCTGACCCCCTGCTGGTCTCTCTTAATAATAGTAATAATAATATTATTATTAATAGTAATAAAAATACTTCACATCAATTTCTTCAGTATCACATAATGCAGAAACATTATCAGAAGGGTCACTACCCAGGCCAGATTTCGATCCTTATACAGAACTTCTCATTGTAAGTACACACCACAAAACACAAATGTTAAGTCAATACAGAAGTCATATTCTTAATATATTACCTTGATAGTCCTGCGATTTCAGTCAGGATTTCTCCCTGACTTCATGTCGTGTAGATTTTATCTATTCCTGTCTTAAGCCTTTCTTCTCCATTTTCTTCCAACTTTCTTAATCATTGGATCTTCTCACTTTAAGGCCAGGATTCCTTTATGTTTCTCTCGGATATTAATTTATTACTCTGACTGTCCATCTGTTGTCTCTCATTCTGGTGAGATGTCCTGCCCATCTACTTTTGCTGTTGTAGATTGCTTTTATTACATCTTTGAGTCCAGACTTTTTCCTGATTTCGGTGTGTCTTACGTAGTCCATTTTATTTATGTAGCACATTCTTCTTTCTATTACACATTGAATTGTTATTAAGCTTTGTTGTTCTCTTAATGTTGTGTTTCATGTTATACTGCTGTAAGTGTTAATGTTGGTAGGATGACTATTGAAAAGATGGGCTCTTATTTCTATATCTATGTTTTTTGGTTGATAATTGTTGATTTTGTTAAAGGCATTCAAGCAGCTCTTTTTCCCCTTGCAATTTCATTTGATATGTCGTTATTCATATTTATTGTGTCCAAGATAGATGTAAACTTCAACTTTTTCGATGGTGTAGGATTCTAGAATGAGTGTATAATTTTTACAGCATTCGTTTTTCATCCATCTTGTTTTGTTCGGATGTATTTCCAATCCAATTTTTTTTGCGCTTTTGGCTAAATATATATGCATATGGTATATAATACGTACATACTCAAGAAAATCGACCGTAGAACCCACATTAATTCAGACAGTAACATATTCTATTAGGGTGACATACCAAGAGATAGCAGCACTTGTTTGTCTCTTCATTGGTGGCTGATTTTAATTAGTGATTGTCACGGGCCATCCATCTTTGATTGGCTACGGGTGGAGATTTAACTGCCCACTGTCTCCAAAAGCTAGATAGGGTTAAAAGGCCTTGCCTACTCTCTATAAGGGAATAAAAATGCAGTAGCTTATTATTATTATTATTATTATTATTATTATTATTATTATTATTATTATTGTTACGCACATATCGTACAAAATATGTGTTAATCGACTCTTCATGTTATCGGTAAGGATTCATAGTAGATACCCAAAAACGTAATTACTAAGTTTATTGGGAGTTCAAAAATGCGGATTTTCAAACAACGTCGGGGGAGGGGTTCAGTGTCCATAACCCCCGTGTTGTTCAAGGGTAAACTGTATAACCTAAAACAAAAATAAATAAATACAATACAAGAAATGCTAAATCTGTTAGGCACAGTGTTACCATATATCGATTCATTGTTTGTTGCATTATGTGATGATATCTCTCTCTCTTTCTTCCTCTGTCGACATCGTTCTGTTTAATACTGTATACATTTTCATTATCCAAAATAAAATTTAAAAATAATAATAAATAACAGCTAAAATCAGCTAGTGCCTTTCATCCTCTCTAGGGAGTAAGTGAGTCCATTTTAGCCCTATTTAACTTTTGGAGACTGAGAGAGCAGTCCAATCTCCACCCATAGCCAATCAGAGATGGCATGCCCAAGACTATCACTGATTATACACAGCATTTCAGGGTTCTTGATGCTAACGCTACGAAATACTGTCTGAAAACAGTGGGGGTTCAACGGCCGATTTTGTTTGAGTTAACGGGACATAAATCCAAGTTTTGTGGAGAAAATGCTCACTTTCCAAAGATCCGTTAATGCGAGTACCGCTGGAAAAAAGCTTAGTAAAAGTTCCTCTAGTTGGCGACCAGAAATCAACTTAGGAGTGCGACGCTCTTTTTTCGGGCGGCCACAGCACACATCACTTCTGCTGAACTACACAGGTGCTCCCTGAGAAAGTAAAAAAAATCAACTAAGACCTTTTGGTCCCTTACACAGAGTAGGTGAGGCCGTTTTAGCTCTATCTCTCCTTCGGAGACTGTGTGGCAGTTCAATCTACACCGATAACCAGTCAGAAGTAACTGACCCAAGATTATCATTAATTTTAAGCAGAATCCAGTGAAGGGAAAGTAAACAAATGCCGCTACCTTTCAATCCATAAACCTGGCATAATGTTATTGTCTGAAATATTTTGCGTTCTATAGTGAATTTTCTTTAGTTTACGAGAGAAAAAACTCGAGTTTCCAGAGGGGGAAAAAGTCGTTAGCTTGTCATAGAGATAAAAACGGGAAATAGTCGTTGAAAGGCTTTGAAAAAGTTTGCCTAATAAGCGAGTAGAACTGAAGATAGGTTTATTTCGGGTGGTCGACAGTGTTGATGCATCGTTACTTCCACTGAGCTACACAGGCATTCTTTATTTATATACATTTCTAATATATTTTGTTTGAAAACAAAAATCAGTTATTGCCTTTTATTTCCTTAATGATAGTAGGCGTTATTAAAGAGGTTCAAAAAAATCAACTAACGCCTTTTATTCCCTTATAGGGAGTAGGCGAGACCTTTATACCCTATCTAGCTTTTCTGGAGATTGAGTGGGCAGTTGAATCTCCACCGGTAGCCAATCAGAGATAACTGGCCCATGTCTATCACTAATTACAGCAGCCATCGATGAACAGGCTGGCAAACAAGTGCTGCCATCTCTTGGTACCTAACCCTAACAAGATATGTTACTGTCTGAAATAATGTGGAGACTATGGTCGATTTTCTTGAGTTTACGGGATAATCGGTTGAAGAAAAGCTTAGAAAAAGTTCATCCAGTCGGCGACTAGACTTGTACTTAAGCCTGACTTCGAGCTACCAAGTGCAGAGGATGCAAGAGCCACTTCCACTGAGCTACACAGGCCTATTTTAAAGAGGTTGTATAAGATTAAGAATAAATAGATTTTTGACACGACGAATAGAAAGAGAGCTTAAAGTTACACTCAGAAGTTTGACTTATAAAATATTATTATCATCATCATCAACAGACCTCCATGGAATCAGAATACTCATTGCAGAAGTCTCACTGTGACATGAATATCTAGTCCCGTGAATTAAATGCATTCTCTGTCTCTGCACTCGACACTTTCTCAGGCAATGCATTCCCATCCTTCTCCATGTAAAAAATCTACTAGCATAATGCGAGTAGATTTCAAACTTGATCACACCTCTCTCTTATCCCTTCGAGAGCGATAAGGCAGGTGTGATCGCTGCATTGTCCACTTGTTCTCCCGCCTGTTTCCAGAAATTCTTTAAAAATCTCATCCACGTTAATCTGGTATTTACCCCTTACCAACTTATACGTCTCGATCATTTCTCTCCTCTTACTTCATTCCACTAGACTTTGAAATTTACATTTTCTGAATGTGAACCCGAGTTTCCGGGAGAAAAACCCGCTTTCCGGTACCAAAGATCGACTAACTCGTGAACCGGTCGAAGATAGGTTCTAGCCTCCAGTTGGCGGCTAGACTTAAACCTAGGTCTAACTTAGAGTGATCAAGAACAGACAATGCAAGCGCCACTTCCACTGAACTATACAGGCCTTCATGAAAAAGCAAGACGATAAAAAGTTTTATTACATAAACATATTGAGCTTACCATTATTCTTCAGGGACAGAACCCATAAAAAAATTTAGGTAGACGTAGAGAGGGACTTTATCTCCCCATAATCGTACCATGAATATTTCTCCAATGTTAAACAGCAAATTCGGTCTTTCAACACCTTATCATAAAACTTCTCACACTCCATGGCACAATTTTGTCGTACAACTAACATAGCCCTCATTGTCTCAACACTTAATCTAGATTTTTCCTTTGACCACATACTTCATAACAGAAAATATTCTCTCAACAGGTAGACGTAGGCGTACGTCCTGGAAGACCAAGAATAAACTCAACAATATTACAAAGGTCTTGAAAGTGTAGGCGTTTTTCGCTCATTTCAGAAAAAATTTGTACCCATCTATCAGATACAGGAATGCTTCCTTTTTTCCATCTATCCAACTGCCTCACAATTATAGATTTTATGAGGGTTCACTGATCGAATATACGAGTTTCTTCTGTTTCTTTGCGTGTGATGAATTCCTCGTTTAGGCTGTCGTATATTTTTTTCCCATTCAGGTGTATTCCTTAGTAGCACCCATTGAACTTTTCAGTGTTTCCTAAACTGCACTTCCACTTGTTGGCATATTCTAAGCTGGTTTCATAGAATTTCTCAACTACCTCAAAAAAACTTCAAAAAAAAAAAAAAATCAGCTAACGCCTATGTTGTTCCCGTATAGGGAGTAGGCAGGGCCGTTTACCCTATCTAACTTTTGGAGACTGAGTGGGCAGTTCAATCTCCACTGGTAGCCAATCAGAGAGATAACTGGCCCAAGGCTATCACTGATTCATCAGTACGCAGTGAAGAAGGCGAGAAGCTAGTGCCGCCATCTCGTGGTCTCTAACCCTAACACAACATTTTTAATGTCTGAAAATAGTGTGGGTTCTACGGTCGATTTTCTTGAGTTTACGGGACGAAAAACCCGAGTTTTCGGGAGAAAAAACCCGCTAGCCCGTGCCAGAGATCGACTAACTCGGGAACCGGCCGAAAAAAGGCTTAGAAAAAGTTCTTCCTCTAGTTGGCGACTAGATTTGAACCACCAAATCTTTTCTTCGTGCGGTCAAGCGTGTAGAGTGCAAACGTCACTTCTACTGAGCTACACAACTTAGCCTCATTAATTTCTCCGGAATCTACTATTATTTTTTGTTGCTTTTTGACATAAGTAGTTACAAACACTTCACTTTTTTCTGAACCCTAATTTGTTTACAAGATTTTCAATATCCATGGCTTCTGTAGCTGAAATATTATCTTATTCAATTAAGCTAATGTATGTTTGAAACGTAGACAACTGATCTCTTGCAAATGACAACCACTATTTCAATCAGGGATCTTCAAACAATTTTCGCAACATAACAGGGCATTTTTCTTTGGTCCATCAAACATGCTTAAAATATTGTCATGATGAAGAGACCGGCAAACAAGTGCTGCCATCTCTTGGTATCTAATTTTAACAGAATATGTTACTGTCTGAAATTAAATGGGTATAGTTCGCCCACCGATTAGAGATCCTTCGACACTTCTGCGCATCTGAGAAAAAGGAGAATCCATTTCGATAATAGGGTAATCAGTCCGTATTGTGGGATGAGTTGTTTATTATTACCGGTCGGAAAATTAACTTCTCTTTTATGATTATTGTAGTTAACTATGTTGCTTGTATAACAGTTGGAAAAATTTACCTATAAAGCACGTGATTTCGCGCGTTGGCGACCAATTCGGACGTCCTTCATTTCTTTCTCCCCTTCAGCATGAATCGACTATTATTGGTAAGACGCGAAGCAGGAACCTACAAACGGTGGGCGAACTATACTATGGCCGATTTTCATGAGTTTACGGGACAAAAAAACCGAGTTTCCGAAAGAAAAAAAAAATCGCTTGCCCGTGCCTGTCAATTGATGGACCCAAAAAAAAAATCTTGTATTTCTATGCTCTAAAATTTTAGCGTAATAAATTACTTTTTTTTGCAAAGTTACAAAAGTTTCTCAGTTCTGTATGGTGTATATTGAAGTATTTGTGTACTTTCGCTGCAAAACATTCAATATCAACTGGTAAACAGCAGCATACTGGAGATTATTTTGTCTTGAACACCATCATCAAAAATTTGGCAAAAACTACCGCACAACGACTGGAAAAAAGTTATTTTTCTCTGATGCATCTAAACTGAATGTAATGTTTTTTCTTTATTCAAATGCTCTATTACTTCTCCCAATATGTATGGTGATAAAACGTTAGCAATTATTGCTTCTTATTTGGTACATGCTGAAGAAACTTTTGGTTCATAAATTTTCATTATCAATGTCGACAAGCAGTCATTTGCGCGAAAACTTTAGCCGTGATGCACAGTATGATAAGCAACAAAAGCTTCACTTGCTGCAATTTTATCGCCTTCAATATCACCATCACGTCTAACCATAAACCAGCTGATGTTTTTAACTGAAGACAGAGTCCTTTCAGCAACCTGATGTTTCTGGCTACCAGAGGCGAATGCTGGTCTTGAAACTCGCGCTTGCTCTTGTTATCATTCAGGGAGTGAGAGATGTGATTGAATTCTGATTAGCAGAATAATGAATTACTGACCATTTTAAACTATATATTTAAAAATTTATGTACATTTAATCATACAAATACAACATTTATTTTACAAATGATATTCTATATCTTTCAATTTAGCTACTTGAATACAAATTCTACCCTACGGTTCTTCTTTATGAACTGGTCAATAACATCGCCATAAGAAGTTGGTTGTAACTTAATTTTCCCAAGCAACACACACACTTGTGAAGGCTGGTGAAGACTGGCTAGAGCTACTTTGACTGCATATGGCCTGTGTTTAAGGCGTATTAAAAACGGAACAAAATTGACATTTCTATTAAAACGACGGGACGGCAGGGAAAAATGAGATAAAAAAAAAACGGTACTGTCCCGTTCGAAACGGTATGTATGATTAGCCTAATTTAGGTCCTCTTGCAAAGCTACATCTGCTCTACTTCTCATAACTCTCCCCAATTTTCTATTATCTGCAAACAGTATATCGTCACTTAATCCTTCCCAAATTAAAATTACAAATTTTAATTTGGGAAGTAAAATACAAATTAAATAATGGCCCCTAAGTAGAGCCCGTAGGGCATTTGCGACTTTCTTTTGTCGGATACCACTATCCCATACACAACCTAATGACATCACATAGCCAATCTCCAATCCAACCCCATCTCTTCCAGTTTATCTACTAGCTTCTGATGGGTCAATTTATCTAACGCTTTCCAAAATAGCTACTGTAGGGCATTGGAAAAATAGTGGAACTTTGCGCCCTTCGATTGGAAAAGACCTGGTTCGATTCTCGTTGTGACGAGGGAAATCCGTAGATCAGATACCAAGAGATGGCAGCACTTGTTTGCCGGTCTCTTCATCATGACAGAATTTTAAGCATATTTGATGGGTTATTTCAGCTGAAGGCGTCTTAGCCGATCTCATATGGTGATAGCAAGGTTTTTTCGCCAGGAAACTCTGGTTTTTCATCCTGCGTACAGACAAATCGGCCTTCAGAACACATGCAATTTACAGATAAAAAAATACTGTTGTTGGTGATTATGAGATAGATGGCATAGAGGGTAGTAGTGTCTTAGTTCACTGCCTTGAACATTACCAGGTCTATAGCAAAACCCAACTACACCCTCTGTCCAAAAAGAAACCGATACTTTTGATAGAAAATAAAACACAGGCCAATTATAATTATTAAAATCATTTATTCCAATCAATATACTCTCCCTCAGTTTCGATACAGCATTTAGCATGGTCAGTTACTTCGTTAAATTAGTTTTTTATATCGGTTTTTGGGATACTGTTGAGGGTCATGGTTACTTGAACGTTTTTAATGGTGTAGTATCGCTTTCCTTTCATCGGCATAAGAGAAAGAATTCACAGGGTGCTAAATCAGGTGAATACAGCAAGCGATCCAACACACAAACTTGAATTTTGTTCAAAAACTGTCTCGCAATGTTCGAACGGTGAGATGGTGCATTATCGTTCAAAAGTGACCAGCTGCTTGCATCACGATATTCATGCCGTACGAGACGCATTCTCGCTATCAATCGCTTCAAAACTTCGAGATAAAACTTACCATTGACCGTTTGGGCAGGCGGAACGAATTCTTTGTGGTAATACCCTTGGAATCGTAGACAGAAACCAGCATTGTCTTTACTTTTGACTTCTCGAAGCGACTTTTTTTTTCTTTTTCGGATGCCCCCTATTCTGGTGGTCTCCACTCAACACTTTTTTTGTTGAGTGGAGTTTGGGTCCTTACGAGTGGTTTTAATGAGGTCCTTGTAGTGTTCGATTCAATACATTTTTTGGTTGTCAACTTGTGGGTGTAAACATTTCATCCTCTCCACCTCCACTTCACCCATACTATCTCAACACCACTGTCATCTCCACCCTGGATGGGCACAACTCCTCTGCCATCATCAATAACACACCTCCCTATTTGCTTTGTCTGTCTTCACAAAAGACTACATATCTCTCCATTTCTATTCCTGTCAGAATATCATCCTCATTCAACCATGTCTTACTTCCACCAACCATTTTTGGGTGAATGAACTCTATTAATGCTATAATTTTATTTCCCTTGTTTCGAATACCTCTAGCATTTATAAACATGCAAAATAGCTTTCCATAACAAGTTCCACTGACTCCATTTCTCAGATGACTCCTCCACCCCCCTGCTGTCCATTTATATTATCAGTGATATTACACCCCTCCCAAGACTCAAATCTCACCCCAAAATCCTCAATTTTTTCTTGTGCACTCACACATCTACTCCTGAAACAATCTATACTTCTCACGTAATGTTTCCCTGTCTACTCTTACCTTCTCTGATCTTGTGCTCCTTCTCTCTCATGCCACTCACTTTCGTCATTTGCAAACTCTCCTACCTTACTCTTCCACAACACCCCCTTGCTTCCTCAGGTCTTACATTCATACTTCATTTTCTTTTGCAGCAAGTTTCTCCAATTGACTCGCACCATATCCATTCAAATGCCTCTGATGCTATCTCTTTTAGACAGCTCTATTTGCCCCTCATTTACTTCATCCCACATTTACAAAATGAACTCCTTTCTCCTCACTGACTCAATTAGCATACCATTCATAATCTTCCCTCACCTTCTCATCATTATACCTACCTACCACACTGTTATCTTTAACACTCCTTAATGGCATCATGATATCGCTTCTTACATTCTTGTTACTAGTCAAATCATTTGTGCCAACTACCTTACCAACTCATTTGCTTGCATCTCCTCTTATCCAATGTTTCACCCACCCTGATCATTCTACTTTCCAGAAAATATTCCTTATGTGGAACTTTTTTTGCAGAAGTTTGTTACTCCTTCCCATTTTGAGATATTTATATCTTTGTTAAACTATACTGATCATGAAGGCCTTCATAGCTTTCCCTGAAACGTTGCATGAACACAATATGTAGCACTTTTCTTTCAAAGGATCCTATGGTTAATAGCGATTCCCTGGAATGTAAGGGTAATGTAATAAATGGTGTAATCCATAAGGTCAGAAAGAAAGATATACTGTTCGACCGATTCCCGAGTTAGTCGATCTCTGGCACAGGCAAGCGGGTTTTTCCTCTTGGAAACTCGGGTTTTTTATCCCGTAAACTCAAGAAAATCGACCATAGTATCCACATTATTTCAGATAATAATAACATATCTTGCTAGTTAGGTACCAAGAGATGGCAGCACTTGTTTGCCAGCCTCTTCATCGGTAGCTGCTATTATTAGCGATAGAGATGGGCCAGCTATCTCTGATTCGCTACCGGTGGAGATTGAACTGCCCACTCAGTCTCCAAATGCTAGATAGGGGATAAAGACCTTGCCTACTCCCTATAAGGAAATAAAAGGTGTTAACTGATAGCATTCTGATGAGGTGAAATACTCATCTTATGTGTTTATATTAATAAACACAGAAGATGTGTTTATTATTAAACAAATAATATAGTCTGTTCATTATGTCTTAATTACATTATTTTTTTTTTTTTTTTTACTAATGATGACTTCACAACACCTTTAACATAACATTACAGTGCCATGTGTGGGCAAGCGATTAAGGAGTAAATGTAGCCTACTGATATCTTTCTTAAAGAGTGGGAAAAACGGTATGGGGGAATTGTTCCAAAGAATAAAGGGAGATGGAATGAAGGAGGCTGATGAATTGTTAGTTTGGCATGTTCAGAGCTTGACAGCATGTGGATGTTAGTCAATGGCTGCTGTAGTTCTTACATGACTAGAAGAAAGAGGAATAGTAGCAGTCAATTCAGAGGAGCAATGTCCATGAAAGTACCTATAAAAAAGGCACAGTGCTGCAACAGAGTGCATATGATAAAGTGACTGACGGGTCATTTATTAAGCAGATTGCCCTCTTGTAAATATCAAGAATTCTTAGGGAGATCTTGGGTACTCCACCCCAAATGTGGGAACAGTACTCCAATGTCAGTCAGATGCAAGACTTATAAAGTGTTAAGGGTTTAGAGGAAGAGAAATAATCTTTGAACAGAAAAGAATACCAACTTTTTAGAGGCTATGTAAGTAATGTTTATGCCAGGATAACCTGGACGTGACAATCAACCCAAGAGAAAGCTGATCTTGCAGGAAGATTATCAAAAGTAAGATGGGCTTTTTCCAGTTAATAAGATAGGTTTAAGTTTTTTTGGCATTGAAATTTACTAAGTTGTCATCTCATTTGAGGATATCAAAGTGGTCACTGGTTATGGAAGATCTTGAGGCATCTAACACAAATGAAAGGGATGAGAAAGGAGTTAGAATGAAGTCAGAGAAAGGAGGCCATTGCTGTAAATGAGAGAGAGTGTAGGTGAGAGCACAGAACTTTGAGGCACTCCAGCAGTGATGGGGAAATCTGATGACAGGAAGCAATCCATGATGACACACAATGAACGACCAGTGAGGAAGCTGGTAGAAGGTAGACCATAAGATGGCAGCTTGTTCAAGAGGCCTCGGTGCCAAAGCTAATGAAGAGTTAAATTTGTAATATGTGTATGCCAAAAACGATTGAGGTGTGAGTTATCCCAGGATGAGAAATTTGTAAAGTGAATAATCTTTGACTTCTTGATAACCATTCAAGTTATTAAGCATCATATGAAAAGTTACTGTGAGCTCTTACACAAAAAATCACTATAATGATTTAAAGAGTAATTTTTCATAACAAACAATACAGACAGAATAGCTAACTTGAAGAAATAATTAAAAAGTCAAATATTATTAACTCCGTGAAATGGCAGCATTACAGCAAATTTTCAAAAATTCATGAAACAGCAGCTTTACAGCAAATCTTCGAAGATTTGCTGTAAAGCTGCTGTTTCATGAATTTAAGAAAGATGCAAGTATTCTAGAGCAAGTAGTACTCTGTCACATTTTGTGCTGGTTCTGTGAGTGAATTAAAATCATGGTGAGAGAGCATTTGTAGTGCAATTCAGAAACTGTTTTTTTTAACAAGTGATTGCAATGGTATATTTAAATAAGCAAACCAAGTAAATATTATTATTACTTCCATAGAGTACAACCGATGATACTACCCCCACATTATCGGACTTCTGCTTGAAGATTGACAAAGCACTCCCAAATGACTCTGGAAATCTGTTACACTGATTCACGACTCTCCAAGCAAAAAAAAATGTAGTTCTCCGGCCCTTGCAAACCACATTCTTCAATTCCAATGGATGACATCTTATTCTGTCCTCTCTGGCCAAGTGCTGAAATATATTTCCCTAGAATTAATCCTATAAAATCCTTTAACTTAAATGTTTCTATCATATTCGCTCTTTTTCACCTATCAACAAACTTTTGCGATCCTTACACACTCTCATCAATTTATCTTCGTAGTGAGCATTCCACAAACCACTTATCTCAGCTACCTCTAGATGGTCTCATTAAGTTCTCATCCCAAAGAAATCCAGGTGACCATACTTGTGCACAGTAATCCATATGAGACGTATCAAGGCCTTATTGAGAGAAAAAAAAAGAATGATAACTGCCTTATCCATGGGTGTTAGTGTGTTCTTCAATAACCAAGTAATCCTATGAGCCTACCTTGGCAACCTCAGCAATGTTTCCTCTGAACTTCAACTCTCTACTTACTACAAATCCAAAATCCCTAACCTAATCAATTTACTGGAGTACAATTCCCATAATGTGGAATACAGCTTGTAATATTTTTATTCCCAAATGCAAAAATTTTCACTAGCCACATTAAACTGACACCCATTACCTTTTTCCAATTCAGCTGTCGCTCAGTTGGATAAAGAGAAGAGCAATAAAATAAGTAAATATTTCTAATTTCTATCAAGATTATTTATCACTTCCATCCTTTCTTTCAAGTTCTGTGTTAGAGCTGCAGAAAGTTTTTTCACTTGTTAGAAAGTAAATTATACTTGCAAAGAAATTATGTTCTTGTTTAATCCTTTATCCAAGTATAAGCAAACAAAGTTTGTGCATACTCTGATGAACAGTATTTTAATAAGGTGATCCAACTTTCTTACCTACTTCTTTTTTTTTATGTATTTATTCATTTATTTAGCGTATGATGTACAGGTCTCAGAATAAAACATACAAATTACATAAAACAGCATAAAAAAACAATAGTAAAAATCATATTAAAAGGGGTACACTAGGTTGAAATGATTAAACATCAAAATTAAGAATCAGGAGTCAGAGCTTAATCCTTAAATCCCGGATGCACTCCAGGGATTCTGGGGTCAGTTTAAAAAAGTCCTCTTTAGAACCCGAGAATGAGTAGATAGGGCACTCAAGCACAATGTGATTGATAGCCTGGATCCCTCTTCTGCATTCACAGTTTGGAGTATAAGACCAGTTCCAGTTATGCAAGAGATGGTTACATCTCCCATGTCCTGTTCTGATCCGATTTAAATGGTCCATACACGTCTAGGAAGATTGCAGCCCTCCAGACGAGACGTCGGATTTGAGATGGGTATTTGAAGATTGGAGGTATGTTGAAACCAATACTCTTCCCATGACTCACATAGGTCGAAGTTCTGGTCATTTGTTTGTATTGCACTCCTCCAGGCAGGGTGCCTGGATTTCAGTCTTTGTGAAGTATGGAAGGAAATGTCTTGATGGATAGGCAAGGAACTGTTTCCAACTATTTTTGTCCATAGTTTGCTTAAAGCTTGGGTCCTGCGGAGCAAGGGTAGATCTTAAAGCTCCAGAGATTATCCTCATAGTTTGATTCAGCTGGACATTGACTAAAGAAGCGTGCACGCTGTTCAGCTACACAGGAGCACAATACTCTACTGTGGAATACACCAAAGACAGTGCGGTAGTACGTAATGTGTTGGTATCAGCACCCCAAGAACTACCAGCAAGTTTATGCATTATATTACTACGAGTTTTTAATTTCCCAGCAATATTTTCTAGATGATATTTAAATGTCAAACTTCTGTCTATAGTAACTCCTAGGTATTTTGGATGATTGTTAAATTTCACCTGTTTATTTCTGAAGTAAACTTTTGGGATATAGTTGGCCTGGATATTACTTAAATGAAAGGATGCTACTTCAGTTTTGTTCAGGTTAGGTTGTAATCACCATTGTCTAAAGTATTTATCAAGTAGAGCCAGATCTTCAGTTAAGGTGTTCTCAACTTTTTGGAATGTTGAGTTGCAATGGCAATATTGTCAGCATACATGAATCTCTGTGATGCTGTCTCTGGGATATCACTAATATATAAGTTAAAGAGCAATGGGGCAAGAACTGACCCCTGAGGTAGGCCATTTTTAATCTTAAAAAATTTACTTTGGGATTCATTGAGAGATACTTGTATCATCTGTCTGCTAGTATTTGATTAATTAGGTTGGCTAGTTTTGGTGATGGGATAGTTTCTAGGAATATTAAGATAAGACCCTCTCTCCACACTGTGTCATAGGCAGAAGAGAGGTCCCTGAATACCGCTATTGTTTGCAATTGTTTTTCATAACCGTTCTCTATAAAGGTTGTCAAGGCCAGTACTTGATCGCAACAACCTCTGTTGGTTGGAAGCCAGCCTGTTCCTGTGGAGTTCTGTTATGTATACTTGAAGAAATTCTGTTGTATAGCATTCTTTCGAGAAGTTTCAGGCAGATATTTAACAAGGCAATAGGACGGTAGTTGGAAGCAATTGTAGGGTCTTTGCCAGGTTTTAAGACAGCAATAATTTTAGATCTTTTAAAAATTGATGGAAGTATGCCAGAATCCAGGATATTGTTGTACATAGCAGTAAGCCATTGAATAATGTTTGGTCCACAGTTCTTAATGAATTCAGAGTAGATGTTATCGAGTTCAGCTGCCTTTCCAGTCCTCAACGAGTTAACTGCCTGGGTAAGTTCCTGGGAAGTGAAAGCCGGAGATAGTGATGATGGTGGAAGATCTGTTTTGAGATTTTTTTAATTTTTTTGTTTCACCTCTCTTGCAGCAACTTTATCTTGAGGATATTTAGTCATTGAGACTATATATGCTTTGCAATGTGTTTTGGATCTATGGCAGGCAGTTTACCAGAAGTCCTTGTATTAGGGTCAAGTTTCCTAATCAGGGACCAAGCTTTTCGACTGGAATGAGTAAAATTAAAATTGTTCATTGTTTTAATCCATTTGTCTTTTCTAGCATTGTCAAGAGACTTCAGTAGCTCAGTGGCTACTGTAGGGTTATTATTAGTAGAGAATTCTTTATACAGTTTTCCACTGTCACTATTCCAGCCTGGGATATATTCTCCTAAAACCTCTTGGAATGGTTCGTTTGGCAGCACCAATAACAATACCAACAAATCTATTGTAATTGTTTACAGTGGGCTTTATGAATCTTATTACAGTGTCAACCTGTTTCTTAAAAGAATCCTAGTCAGTTTTGAGAAAGTTCCACCTAGGTTTTAATATTGTTCTTATGATTGGAATATTTAGGTCTACTTTATAGATTATAGGTCGATGTTGGTTTTATTTGGAAAACTGTCTAATACTTTCCTAGAGATGGGAATTTGGCTGCCATAATCATCTGCAGTACAGAAGCACAAATCAGGGTTATATCCTCTTTCCCACCTAGAGGAGAGAAAGCTCGGTTTATCTTTGGCATCAAAGATCAGATAGAGGTTTTGATTTTCCATCCAGTTCACTAGTAGGGTATCATTTAGGTCATCCTTTCTATAGCCCCAAAGGGAGTGATGACTATTAAAATCTCCCAGGATTATGCTTGGATGTTGTTGCTGGGAGAGTACTTGATCAGGCCATTTAGCTAAGGGAGGTTTATACATGTTGGTTATAGTATAACCAGATATTATAATAAATACACTATATATGTCCTTGCTGGTACTTGGTTCACAGATCTTATAATTAGAAATGTCATTTTTTACATATGTTGCCACACCATATTTGGGATGATTTATGCAGTTAATCATCTTGTAACCATATATTTTCCCTCTCGTTAGTAGATCTAGATTGTCCTTAGTGCGAGTTTCCTGTACTACAACTACATCTATTTGATGGTAATTCAGGATCTTAGTAAGAACTTCACATTTAGCCCTACTTATGCCTTCTATGTTTAACTGGCATATTTTTAAGAGTGAGCCCATATTCTTGATTCTCAAATCCTTGGTAGGTTTGTGTCGGTTATCTGAGAGCCTGTGTCTGAGAGTCCTGCTAGAAGAGTACGGATCCATCTGTCGCCGTAGACTATTTAGCATTATCCAGGGTGCACCACGAGGAGGCAGTCTACATTACACCCCTTTTTATGTATTAGACCTAGTGACCTGTTACGGAGCTGTCCTTAGCCCTTCCAAACTGTACCCATCCTGAGGATAAGGTGGTTAGCCCTATGCCTTCCAACTTGTATATTATTATTAACATCTGAGTTCGATGGAATCAGAGACTCATTATGGGAGGTACACACTATTACATACAAAGCTCATCTAACCATGCCTTAAACTGATTCAATGTGTCTATATTCAACACACTGAGGCAATGCATTCCACTCACCAGCCACTCTCCATGCAAAGAACCTTCTCTCCTCTGCTCACATCCTCCTTATACAGTTTCCAGCAATGGCCTCTTATTCTACTCTCCCCATTCTATTCTATGAAAAATCTTGTCCATTTCAACCTGACAACCACCCCCTGACTAGCTTATATGTCTCAATCATATTTCCCCTGCCTCTTCCTCTTATTCACGAGGCTCTGCAATTTGAATTCTCTCAATCTGTCCTCGTACTCCACATTCCAAAGACCACTGACCACCTTTGTGAATCTTAAATAGATTAAACAGGAATATAATTTCTTGGCAAGTATAACTTAAGTTCTCTTTCAGTTGCATAGCATCCTATGACAAATGACACTTTTTTTTTTTTTTTACTTTTACAGCTAATTTAGAGAGGGTGATAAGTAATGGTTTTATTGTAAAGGTGAATATATGCTTAATTGGATTAATGTTTTTTCTCCTGAGCTTATATTTGATTGCATTTCAGTCACATTGTCAAACATGTTTAGAAAATTCTCATTACAAATTAGCTTTTAATATATATTTGACTCTATACTTAAGTAAAATAATTTCATATTTTCATTGAAATTATTTTATTAATCTTATTGCATCATCATTTTTAGTTTAACAGTAATTTTATATACTCGCATCTTAATTATAAAGGATTAATAGTTTTATTTTAAAAACTTGACAAAGGCAATGCAACGAGCTATTTCACCAAGTTCATCATAACACAAATGCAAATTATTAGTATTTTCAATGATCACTTGGCTAATCACACAGTCATTCATACTGAACAGACAAATATATATGCCATTCCTCTACCAATATGGTGGTCAAGTCTCTACAATGAACTCTAGGATTGTACTTGCCAGTGAAATACTGATATCTAACTGTGCTATTTCTATAGAACTGTCAGAGCATAAGTATTAGTTGGAATTATAGTCTAAGCAAAAAGAAAATGAGGCCAGTGTGTGTCTGTTAATTGCAAATATTCTTCACTTGCTCTGTCTGTTTAGCAGATGAAACTTCTGATTTTGGAGGAAAAAGTGCTGCCTTTTTCATTATAATGAAAATCCCTTATCAGGGTTAATGAAGAGCAAATGTCTCAATCTTTGTGAATGTTTCATGGAAGCATATTATAGAACATAATTTCACCACCAAGTCAACATAACATTTGATAATTTTAGGTACGGTGATAACAAAAGCGATAGGGGAAATCTTAGCTAATCTCCACTCCATAACATCATGCTTGAACTGAATAATACACACACTTAGATAAGATCTCCTGCAGTTATAGTACCTAAACATGCTTATCTGAAATATGATTTGTGACCTCATATGGTCAGTTTATGCACAAATCATGCTCGGATTAGTTAATACTCTTAAGAGTGATGCTAGGTTTGCAGCAATCCTTCTAGAGAAACCAACACTACTGATCTGCCAGCCTGCTTTGCTGAGTGGTTAGAGTATCCACTCTCCAACCAAACACATCGTGAGTTCAAATTTCACCATGGCCATGGATGTTTATGAATGTCTTTAGTTGGGAGATGAATTATATTACCTAGTGTGAGACCACTGTCTGGTTTATTGGATGTCTGAAGTGGCTGGAAAAAAGTTCCATGTTTGGTCTCTACAGTAATGACTCCAGATTATGTGAAAAATAAATACAATATATATATATATATATATATATATATATATATATATATATAAAATTAAGCAAAATGGAAGAAAAAATTTACCCCATCTATAATACAACTGTATACTACAAGTATACAGAAACCTTTAATGGATGGGAGTCACATTAAAAAAAATAATAATAAATAAAAAGAAGAAAGAAAGAAAAAACGTATATCATATTCTGATCAAATCTTTAAGAGGATGCATTCCCTCCATCACATGGGTACAGTTAATTTCAGATGTTCTATCCAGTATAAACTTTTGCATTTTCATAAAATGTAAGAGACCACTAAAGCAATCTATTATAAATACACACACAAAATACATCAATGCATGTAATCCCCCCCCCCCCAAATAACACTAGCAAAATATACCTTCCCTCTAGTGCCCATTCCTCTATCAACTTGCTCATTTTACACAACTGTTCAATATATGATTTATGACTTTTCCAGAGATATTAAATTAAAACAGAGGGCTGTTAAACCTAACTGTAGTCGATAATTTCATCACTATTCTCAAAATATGTTAACACCCAACGAGCAATTGATTGGCATCAATTGTCAGTTCAACCTGCACATTCATCCTCTTTATTCATATCTGCCACCTATGTCATGCACAAGTCTACACAGCAGCAATTCGAGAAATTGTAATCTACAGTATTTTTTTTTAAAAAGCAAAGCTGTCGGACTGGATGGTATTTCGGCACAGGTTTTGAGAGAATGTGCTAAAGAACTGACAGTTCTGCTGACTTCGCTCTTCAATAAAAGTCTGGCTGCGGTAAAGGTACCCAAGGAATGGAAGGAAGGTAAGATAGTGCCACTGCACAAGGACAGTAGCAGACTGAAAGTGTCTAATTATAAGCCAGTTTGTGTGTCATCAGTAGTTGCTAAGGTCTTGGAGAAATTATGAGGGACTATATATACAGCGTTGGGCAGATGAGGGTAATGTTATCTGTGAGAATCAAGGAGCATTTGTTAAGGGGCACTCTTGCTTTAATAATATGATTGTCTTTTAAAATAAAGTGACAAGAGCAGTTGATGAGGGAAAGGCATATACTGCCATTTTTTTTTTATATTTTGAAAAGCCATTTGACAGGGTGCCACATGATAAGCTGATATTTAAGTTGCAGCACATGGGTTTAAATGTCCGGTTAATCAAATGGATTCAGGATTAGCTGTCTGATAGGTATCAGAGAGTTGTGTATGGTGGGGCAATACCAAGGAAGCAGAAAATTACAAGTGGGGTTCCAAAGGACTCAGTACTGGGACCTATATTGATCAACCTTTATATCAATGGCATTGTCAATGGATTGTAAGGGATATTCATTGTTTGCAGATGATATGAAGCTGGGAAGGGTTATCAGCAATAGTGCAGATGTGGCACGCTGCAAGAGGATTTGAATAAACTAGACAGATGGGCAAATGAATGGGGGATTTGGTTTAATGCAGCAAAATGTAAAGTCTTGAAGTTTGGGATCCATCGATGGGGGGGGGGAGCACACAATTGGAGGAGCTATACTGGAGGAAGTAGGCGAGACAAGAGTTCTGGGGATGATGATTAATAGAAAACTGAATTTCAGGGGCATATTGCAAAGGTGGTGAAGGTAACCGAGGGGATTGCTGGGTTACTGAGAAGGACACTGACCTGCAGAGATAACAGAGTTATCATTCTGTTGTATAAGACCCTGATTAGACCACACTTAGACTATTGTTCTCAAATTTGGTCCCCAGGATTTGAAGGGGATAAATTAACTGTGGAAAGGGTACAGAGGCGGATAACAAAGATGGTTTCAGGACTGTACAATTTCAGTTATGAGGATCGACTGAGGGAATGTGGCCTGCAGAGTTTGGTGGATAGGAGGAGAAGAGGCAAGATGATCTAAACGTTTAAACTGTTGAGAGGCAGTTACAGGGTATACATTGGGGAGTTCTTTCACTTGGCTGAACAGTGGGAGAGCGATAACAAGGGGCCATCCCTGGAAGTTACGAAAGGAAGCTGTGAGCAAGAGGGTGAGGAGTGGTTTCTTTGCATGGAGGGTGGTTGAACCATGGAATACATTGCCTGAGAGAGTGGTTAGAGCAGGAACGGTACATGAGTTCGGAGTGGTATGATAATCTTTGTGTTTCCTAAGAACGACCTTCCATGATGAGTCTTTTGACTCCATGGGGAGCTGGATAATAACAATAATAAAAATCACTATAATAATCAACCCTGCTTCTTGGCTTACCTATCTCTGTTCTATAAGATTTGAACATGAAGTTTCAATAAACTAAACATGAAGAGAAAGATGTGCAGTCTGTGAACGTGTGGAATGAATTTGATTGTCTACATTCAAATGGTTTTGGCAAGTCATGTGAAAAAGGTTTGCTGAAAGGGTGTGCAATGAACAATATGAACTAGATATTAGCAGAAGTCAGAGGTAATGTAAATCAGTGGGAGAGTGGATCAGATGCGACTAACTGATTGTGAATGGATATGAGCATGGGGTGAGACATAAGAATAGGAAGGCAAGTTGAACTTGGGAGAGACAGTGTAAGCAAAGTGGCTTCTGAAAGCAGTAGTGAATGCATGTATGGGGTAGTCTGGGGAGATAAATGGGACAAAGGTAAAAGTGAGCACTTGAGAATTCACAGATGAAGAGTGGCATGGGGAAGACTAGTTATAGACCAAGAAATGAATTGCTATGCTTATTTATGTATCAGAAATAATGGGTGATAAAATTATTCCATTAATGGAGTTTATTTATCCACAAATACTTGGAATAAATGAAACATTGTTGGATGACAATACAATATGAGGGTCATCTGAGAACTTCTCAGCCTCAACCATAGATGGCAACATTATCGGCAAGATTTTTTTTTCTAAGTTAGTATATCTGTCATAAGCATCCATGGTGTGAGGTAGAGAGAGGCAAGACGGGATATTTAGTGGGGTGTTGCTACAAACCAAGAAACACAGAGGGTGAGGACCAGGAGATGTTTAGACAGTTGAGCTTGGCACGTGCAAGAAGAATGATTGTTATGGGAGATTTTAACTACAGCAGTATAAGTTGGGAAGAGGAAGATGCATATAGCAATAAGGGAATGGAATTTCTAGAATTCTTGAGGGACAAATATCTTAGGCAACATGTAATAGAGGGAGCAAGAGGTTCAAGAATTTTGGATTTGGTCATAGCATCAGAAGAATTGATAATAACTGAGATCACATCTCTCTCACCAGTTGGAGAGAGTGACCATGTGGTTTTGACTTGGAAGATGAATAGACATGCAGAAGAGACGGGAACATATGTGGAATTATAAGACAGGTGATTATAATAGTCTTAGACATCAACTTGGGGAAGTTTCGTGGAGGGAGGAATTGGAAGGCCAGGATATCATTAGTGCTTGGGAAATTATGAAGGAATATTTGTTAGCAGCAATAGTAAGCTGTATTCCACAAGTGAAGAGGAGGACACGATTTGGTGTAAAGTGGATGATAAACAATATTAAACAGGAGCTGCATGTGAAAAAGAGGGTATGGAAGAGATATAAGGAGAGAGGTGAAGAGCAGATGTGGCCAGTAGGAGGAGAAATGATTGTGAAAGAATGACATTGTGGGATAGAAATGGAAATAGAGTGACTGATGCAGAGGACATAGCAGAATTGTTCAATGAATATTTTATTGGTGTATTTCATCCTGGAGGAGGAAATTTTAATACTAGAGAGATAGGGCAGGTTCGAGGTTTAGAGGTGCAGGAGGAGTGTGTGTTCCAAATACTGAGTACTCTGGATGTCAGTAAAGCTGTGGGACTGGATGGTATTTCATCACAAGTTTTGAGAGAATGTACTAAGGAACTGATAGCTCCTTCGACCTGGCTTTTCAATGAAAGTCTGGCTAAGGGAAAGGTGCCCAGGGAATGGAAGGAAGGTAAGATAGTGCCATTGCATAAGGGTGGTAGCAGACTGGGAGTGTCTAATTATAGGCCAGTTTGTGTGTCATCAGTAGTTAAGATCTTAGAGAAATTAGTTAGGGACAGTATACAACATTAGGCAGATGAGGGTAATGTTATATGTGAGAGTCAACATGGATTTGTGAGGGGGTGCTCTTGTTTTAGTAATATGCTATCCTTTTATAATAAAGTTAAAAGAGCAGTAGATGAGGGAAAGGCATATACTGCCATTTTCTTGGATTTAGCAAAGGCATTTGACAGGGTGCCACATGATAAGCTGATATTTAAGTTGCAGCACATGGGTTTGGATGTCAGGTTGGTCAACTGGATTCACGATTGGATGTCCAATAGGTATCAGAGAGTTGTGTATGGTGGGGCAGTTTCAAGGAGGGAGAGGGTTATAAGTGGGGTCCCACAGGGCTCAGTACTGGGACCTATATTGTTTAACCTTTACATCAATGACATTGTCAGTGGATTGTAGGGGGATATTCAGTTGTTTGCAGATGATTTGAAGCTGGGAAGGGTTACTAGTAAGAGTGCAGATGTCGTAGTCATGCAAGAGGATTTGAATAAGCTAGCCATATGGGCAAATGAATGGGGGTGTCGATTTAATGCAGCAAAATTTAAAGTCTTGAAGTTTGGGACACAACGAAGGGATGCTGCATGCGCTATTCGAGGAGATATACTAGAAGAAGTAGGGGAGATAACCGATCTGAGGGCTGATGATTGATAGAAACCTGAAATTCAAGGAACATATTGCAAAGGTGGTGAAGGTAACACAGAGGATTGCTGCAATAATGAGAAGAATGCTGATCTGCAGAGATAAAAGAGTTATCATTCTGTCTTATAAGACCCTGATCAGACCAAACTAAGACTATTGTTCTCAGATTTGGTCCCCAGGATTTGAAGGGGATAAATTAACTGTAAAAAGGGTACAGAGGCAGATAACAAAGACAGTTTCAGGCTGTACAATGTTAGTTTTGAGGATCGGCTGAGGGAATGTGGACTGCAGAGTTTGGTGGATAAAAGAAGGAGAGGTGATATGATTGAGACTTTTAAACTGTTGAGAGGGTGTTACAGGGTTGACACTGGGGTTCTTTTGCTTGGTTGAACAGTGGGAAGGAGTGTGATAAATGGTTTCTTTGCATGGAGGGTGGTTGAACCATAGAATGCATTGCCTGGTGAGAGTGAGAACGGTCAATGAGTTTAAGGAGTGGTATGATAAGACTGTGCGTTTCCTAGGAGGGCCCTTCCATGATGAGTCTTGATAGACTTGTTTCCTAGGAAGGACCTCTCGCGATGAGTCTTTTGACTCAATGGAGATCTAACTAATAATAATAATGTGAAATTGCAAGTCATTCTATCAAGTAATTTGTTTTATTCAGCTGTCAGAAGCAAAAGTGTTGTCTGTATCCCTTGAAATGGATAAAATTGAGTATCGTTCAGTTATAAACTTTTTTTGTAAAACAAGGTTTAACGTCAAAAGAAATTCATTCGAAGTTCATAAAAGTTTATGGGCACTCTTCTCCTTCATTTTCAACAATTAAAAATTGGGATGTCGAGTTTAAACGTGGTCGTACCAGCCTTCAAGATAATACATGTGAAGAATATCCAAAAAGCGTAACACTACCACAAATCATTGATCAAGTGCACGATATGGTATTAGATGACTGGTGAGTCAAAGTGCATGAAATTGCTGAGACTATAGGCATTTCAAAAGAACATGTAGGATATATTTTGCATGAAGAACTGCAAATGAGAAAGCTTTGCGCAAGATGGGTGCCATGCTTCCTCACAGCAGATCATAAACGCACTCGCATGAAAATCTCTGAACAGTTCTTGGGGTGTTTTAATAAGAATAAAACTGATTTTGTGTGTCGATTTATTACTATGGATGAGACTTGGATTCACCATTACCCACCACCAGAATCCAAAAAGCAGTCAAAACAGTGGACAGAAGCTGGTTGTTCAGCACCAAAGATAAAGTGAGTTCCATCAGGAAAGGTCATGGCATCGATGTTTTGGGATGCTAAAGGCATTTTGTTTATTAATTATCTTGAATTGGTTAAACAATAACCGAGGAATATTATTCTGATCTTTTAACAAAAGAATATGAAAAAATTCGTGAGAAAAGACCCAGTTTGTAGAAGAAAAAAATCATCTTCCATCAGGACAATGCACCTGCCCACAAAGGTGTTTTGGAAATGGAAAAATTAAGGGATCTGCACTATGAATTGTTGGAACATCCACTCTATTCCCCAGATTTGGCTCCCTCTGACTTCTATCTCTTCCCAAAACTGAAACTCTTCCTTGCTGGTTATCATTTTTCTTTAAATCAAGAGCTGATTGCAGCTGTAGAGGAGTATTTTGCAGATCTTACTGAGAACCACTACAGGGACGGGATAATGGTCTGGAGCATCGCTGGAATAAATGTATTAGTCTTAAGGGAGATTATGTTGAAAAACAAAAATAATTTTGAAATTATAAATAAGTTTGTTCACTGTTAGGCCAAGAACTTTTCAGACCACCCTCGTAGAAGGGTATGATGTTTTTCATGAGGATAGGAAAGGCAAGAAGGGAGGGGGAGTTCTGCTGATGATATTGGGGAAATTGTGTCCTCACAAAGTTAAGATACAAGGTGAAAACACTGGCACTGGATTTTAAGCAGGGGTGAAGGTTGCTAGGATATTTTGTTGGGTATTGCTATCATCATCATCAAATTCCTGCCATGTACCCTCAAGGGGTGTACAGGATATGATAGTACTACATGAAAAATTTACATCATTACTAACTACATATCTACGATTTTCCTCCAAATCAGTTTATTACTTGTCAAAACTCCAACATTACCAGATCTTATATTTCTATCATCTAAGGCACTTTGTACCATATCAATCCACCTATATCTTGGTCTTCCTCTGGGTCGTTTTCCTGCCAACTTGGAAGAGAACAATCGTTTTGCTAATCTTTCCTCTCCCATTCTATTTAAGTGACCATACCACCTGAGATTAGCTCTGCTAACGCATTCCTGGTCATTTTTAATACGATATTGCCATTGATGCCATCTGTTCACGCCTCTAATCTTTCTCAGGACTTTCATATCTGCGGTCTCTATTCTTTGGTCAAGTGTTTTACTTCTGACCCAGCTCTCAGATCTACAAGTTAAAGCTGGTTTGAACACTGTCTTGTATACAGCTAATTTAGTGTTTCGACTAATTTCTCTCTTATTCCATATGAAATTATTCAATTGACTTCCAACAATACCTGCTTTGTTGATTCTGTTGTCTATTTCCATATTTAATTTACCATCTTCACTAAAAATCGTGCCTAAGTAGCTGAAATGTTTTACTCGTTCCACAGGTTCTCCATTCACAACACAGTTGACATTTTCAATGATTCTGCCTATTTTCATTGTCTTTATCTTTTTATTGCTGACCTTCATACCATATCTATTACAACAAGTTATTCAATTTAGTCAGAGAATCTTGCAGACTTGTAGAGGTTTTATTTAGAAGTATAACATCATCTGCATAAAGCAAAGAGCTGACATTAACATCTCCAATTTTGATATCATGTTTAATACCACTTTCCTTCATAATGTGATCCATATAGATAATGAATAAGAGAGGAGATAATGAACATCCTTGTGTGACACCAGATTTAACATTAAACCACCTTCCCATACTTCCTTCAATTCTAACTGCTGACTCACAACTCAAATAAAGACTAAGTATTGCTTGATATAATTCCCCATTGACACCATATAACTGCAGCACATTGAATAGCTTCTCTCTTGGCACCTTGTCATATGCCTTTTCCAAATCGACAAAACTTAAATACAGATCTTTGTTATATTCCCGATTTCTCCACTATTTGTCGTAAAGTGAAGATCTGATCCTGACAGCCTCTATTTGATCTGAATCCAGCTTGTTCTTCCACAATTCTTCTCAACCGTTTCTCAAGTATACTTGCATATATCTTAGCAGGAACACTCAATAGGGATATACCTCTGTAATTCTCACATTCAGTTTTATTTCCCTTTTTATATATGGGTACTATGAGAGCTCTACTCCAATCGTCTGGAAGTCACCCCTCTGTCCAGGCATTCTGAACTATGCAGTGCAGCCACTGTAAGACTTTTATACCACCATACTTCAGTATTTCTGGTCGAATATCATCTACTCCTGCTGCCTTTCCACATTTCAAACACTGACTGCATGCCTGGTCAGTGTTTTTTATCATTGTGCTGTTATCACTGCTTGTTTCATTTAGCAAATTTTCAAAGTATTTACTCCATACATGGGTATTGCTATAGTTTTGGAAATGTTGAGAGTGAATACAAAATATAAGGCATCTTGACTTAGTGGAGAAGAGAAGAGTAATCATTATGGATTATTTTAATTATGGTGAGATTGAATGGATGAAGAGTACACAGAACAGGACAGGACAGGACAGGAAAGTAACTTAGGTGATAAAGATAGCAAAAGTGATGTATGACAGAAATTAACCAATGAAGCCAAGAAAAATCCAAGTGTATTCATTCGACATGTGGAAAGTACAAGAATGACTACTGATGGATGATATTAGTTGATGACAATGGTATACTGGTAATTGATGCAGAAGATATACTTGTATTCAATGAGCAGTTTATAAGGGTACTCCATCCTTGTGAAGGTGGCATCATGAGAAGCTAAAGTGTAGAAGGTATAGCAGAGGAGGGATTGATGGTGAATGAGCAGGCAGTGTATGATATATTAAATTAACTTAATGTTAATACGACAGTAGAACTTAACAATATATCAATGCAGGTTTGGAAGGAATGTTCTAGTGAATTAATGGCATCCTTGGCACAAAGGTGTCATTAATTCCCTAGTTTCCACTCTTTTGGGACTTGCCTTGTTGCAAGTCCCAAAATAGTGGAAATTGGGAAAAACTGTTCCACTTTCCAAGGGGTGATGGTGTGGGGGGGATTAAGACTGAAGCTACAAATTATAGGCCAATCTGCATGTCTGGAGATGTAAAGGTCATTAAAGAGATTGGCGAGGACTAGGATTCAGAATTGGGTTATAATAGCAGTATTTCTCGATGATGGTCATCGAGTATACTCAATGAGTTTGTTAGCAGGCAGATCTTGTTTTAGTAATCTGCCTACGTATTACAACAGTGATAAATTCACTGGACAAGGGAAATGCATATATATATATATATATATATATATATATATATATGTATGTATATGTCCAAGATCTGTGTGCATCAGGTTTTTGATGAAAGATTGCCCAAACCAGATGTAGGATCATCCAACAGAAACAAAACATCAGTTACAACAGTAGCATACAAAAATGGCCTGTACTGACTACAATTTCTTTATCAGAGCATCAGTGGTGGCCCGTACATAAGCACTGCGACACTGCAGCACCCCCAAGGAAAATATGAAAAAATTAAATTTTGTTTGTGTTTATAAATAATAACAATGCTTACAACATTATATAAATGCAGTACAACATGTTAAAGGTTACAGCTTATGTTTTGACATTGATTGAATAGTTAATAATTGGAATTGTTCGATTAATGCTTTAGATTACGAAACAAATGCACTGTGATCTAACGCTGCACTTGTCATTGCACGCTACGTCATTCCCAACTGTAACTGCTCAAACAGCAGTGTATTTTTAGTATGCTTACGCACCTTATTTCTGTGAGATATGAAACATTTATTATTGGTGCATGTGCATGGTGAACTATTTTTTTGTAAATCTTATTTTATTTTGTTAAAATAACATATTTATTTATTATAGATAAAAGGCTGAATTATGATGAGTGTCACTGTTGAAAATATGAAAAGAATAATATTTTTTCAATTATCGTTGCACGAAACAAATGCACTGTGATCTAATGCCAACATTTGTTTGCTGTTGTTGCACGTTACCTCATTAGATACATTGCCGATTGGGCAGCGTATCCTATGCCTGCGCTCATTATTTCTGTGAGATATATATATAACGTTTACTATTGGCTTGTATTCATGGTGAACTAATTTTTTGTAAATCTTATTTTATTTTGTTAAAATAACATATATATAATTATTTATTTATTATAGATACAAGGCTGAATTATGACAAGTGTCACTGTTGAAAATATGAAAATAATTATTTTTTTCAATTATCGTTACACGAAACAAATGCACTGTGATCTAAAGTCGATATTCGTTTGCACTTGTCATTGCTATTGATACGAAACTTTTATTATTGGTGTTTGTTCGTCGTAAGGATGAAATATTTTTAATAAAGCAATTTTTAATATGTAAATTTATTTATTAATAAATTCATTACTGATTAGGAAAAAAAAAGTTTTTTTTTTTTTTTTTTTTTTTGTATATGCAGCACCCCCACTTAAAATTTTCACCGGCCGCCACTGCAGAGCATTCAAAGAATTATGAGGAATGTTAAAAGAAAGCTTACAAAGCAACAAGCGACAAGGTAGGATCATACATCAAGTTTGGTCATCTTTCTTCAAAAATCTGACACATGCAGATCTCAGATGCTCTTCTCATCATGTAGCTAGCCATCAAAATACACGAATTGTGCTTTTTTAAATATTTTGTTACTGTTTCTGTTAATTTGCTCATCTAACTAGGTCACTATTTAAAAAAAAATTTTTTTTTTTTTTTCTCTCCTTATGAAGTGGACTAAAATCAAAACCAGCAGAAGTTGAAACTCAATAAAATAATTTTTCAGTCTCCATGTGGAATTTATACTGGACTTCAATGTTTGATGAAAAACAAACTGCACTTTTTTTAATTATTAAAACATTCAGTAACGAATTTTTCTAAAGTATTCAGCCAGAGAATGCCAATATTAAATTGAAGGGTAAAGTATCCTCTTTTTCACAAGAAATAAAACCTAAATTCTTATTAAAACATAGATATGCTGTTGAGTGAATCTCTTCTTCTTCTTCTTTATAGCACATTTTTTTTTATCCTGCTTGATACAGGATCTGCTATGCCAGCCTGGTTGGCCGAGTGGTTAGCATATCAGCTCTCCAGCCAAAAGGTTATGGATCCGAATCCTACCGTGGCCATGGATGTTTGTGATTGTCTGTAGAAAATACTAGTGGTAATGGGCAGCAGATAGCATTGGTGTAGAGCAGGGCTGTCCAACCTTAGGTAATCCAAGAGCACATTAAAAAAAAAAAAGATTTATCCGAGGGCCGCATCCAGAATAATAAATACAGTACATATATTAAATTACTGAGAGTCCTACCGTTAGTTAGGTTTAGAAAGCACTTTGAAAATTTCATAAGAAAGAAAAGTACTGTATTACTCGATAGCTGAACATGCGAACAACACTAACTGCACACTAATCACGGGCTCACGTTCCCTGTGAGCACCCAGAGCATGCACGTTGAAACAAAACAAAGTATGAATGCTTCTTTGGCACATCTAATATTTGAAAAACACGTGGGTATATAGTGATGTAAAACACCAAATAAAATTACCAGCAGCTTGATTATTGATTAGTGATAGAATTAAAATATCTAATATGCATTTGATTCAAATTATTTTATTTTTTCACTAAAATCAAAACCCACAGCTGGGTCATACAAAATTGCACTGCAGGCCGCATCCGGCCCGTGGGCTGTGGTTTGGACAGCCCTGGTGTAGATGATGCAATTTGCTGCAGTTGGTGGATTGAGTGGTGGAGATGGAGAGTTGTAGAGTAGTGTGCTCCCTCAATGAGTCTTTGGGCTCCCTGAAGGTGTAATTTAATAATAATAATGATTATTTGACTGTGGGAAACCCAAATCAGCTTGTTGCAGAGTCTGGCGTTGGGGATGGGGAAACATTTTATGATTCTAGATGCATGTACTCACTGGGCCGGTTTGTCTGTTCTGAGGGACGAAAAACCTGAGTTTCCAGTGAAAAAGTCCCCTACCTCTGTACGAGACTGGCTAACTCACTTTTAGTCAAAAGAGACCAGATAAAGGTTCCTCACATTCCTGGACAGGAATCGAACCCAAGCCTTTCCGACCAAAGGGCTTTGTCTATACCGAATGGGCTATGGAGGCTTGAGTGAATGTATCTCATAAACATAATCCGAGTTCAAAGAATTCATCTCAAAATGGATGCCAGGAATTTTACTTTAAGATGGTCAGATTGTTCTGGATGGTGATGCCTAAATGGTTTGAATTTAAACTTAGATTATAAGAATATGAATTTGAGCAACAGAAGCTTATCTTTGAACTGTAATGTGGTATATATAAGAAATAAAATTAACACTGCTATAAACGCAATTAAAATAAACAAGTGACATCTTTACTGAAGCTTTATTAGTGTAACTGTACATCATATCCAGTTATACAAAAGAAAAACAAAGAAGACTATGGGCAGGACAGTTAAGTTTTTCAACAAAGATGAATGGTATAGGGTGATGCACTACAGTTTTTATGGATTTAACTGGCATCTAAGTAAATTCTTCCCACACAATAACACAGATGGCAAATGAGTAGTTTTAGATGGAAATGTAATACCATGTAAGAATTTTATTGTTTCCAACCAGTCATATATACATACAGCAGGCTTTTGTACTTTTTTTCGTCAGCTTTTAATCTATCTAGGATAACAAGTACAAACAGAGTGGCTGCACTACCTTTATTCTGGTGGTTTTAACTTAATTGTTTTTTGGATGGCAATCTTAAACATGTTATAATATATTCAATAACTATCAATTTCTATAAGAATATAGCTTTATCACAATCTAGCTTGCAATTATAGTGCAAGATAGAATTGTCATTTTTGTACATTAGAGCCATGCATAAAAGAAGTCAATCAATATGAGTCCACATACATACAAAATTTATAATTCCAGATTCTTTTTTGTGGTATCACATTCAAATAGAGCATGTATAATACTTTTTTTTTATTTTTTATGGTATCTAATGACAAATATTTACTTCTAAAACAAACTAACAAGTTACAATACCATAGTCTTTAGTCCAAATGTCTTTTGTTTATGCTTTCATTAAGCAGAATAACAATCGTAATTTCAATTAATCAGCCAATCAAAAAATATAGTCTATCAAATGAATATCAGTCTTCCAGTAAATTTAATGCTCTAGGTAATTTTATACTATGCATACTTGATATTTATAAACCTTTTTCAAATGCTAATCCTTTTTTTTCCAAAGAGAAAAATGAAACTATAAAAAAAAAAAAAAAGTTTTGTTCTTTCCTGCAGTAATTAACACAACCTACAAATAAATAATTTTTCTTCCCTTAAGAGAAAGAACTACTTTGGCAGGAATATTGTGGCAAGTAATCACAAGGTGTAAAACACTTCAGCATATGGACAGAGGTTGAAATGGTTATGAATCCATCTATTCTTGATGTATAAATTGCACAACTAATGCCACTACAGGCCCAGTCTATAAAAGTTGTAAAAATTTGTAAATGCGTAAATACAATTTTACATTCCTGTCAGCATATAATCTCACAAAACATTCTACAAGAGCTATATCAGAAATCTATAATTTGTCCAAAAATTGCTAGATTGAAAAGCTTTCTATAAATTCATAATTTTCCAAATGTAATCATTCATTAAATAGAATCAATTTATATTGACTTCTTATTAAGCAGAAAGCCACTGCTGAAGTAATGGTAACATTGCTTTAATAGTAAACCATTACATTAGCAATTAGTCAAGAAGCATGCAGCAAAAGTTTATCTGAAGCATATTCATTGTCCAATAAATAAAGTAGGGCATTATCATATAAAAGATCTGTTAGCAAGTTACTTTTTAAACTACTGAAGAGAAAAACCAAATCTAATAAATTAATGATATTCATTATACTTTTATGAAGTCTCACAAAGTGCACAAAATCAAAATATTTTACTCTTATTGATACCAATTGCAGTTTGTTATACTAGTCTTAAGCTGTTTTTTTAAACAGCTCAATCAAATGGTAAAAATATCTGGGCACACAAAATAAATACGGCAAAATACTGATATTTTAAATTTTGTGAAGAAAAAAAAAGGGAGAAGAAAAACCTATTATTGATAAATTAATCCTTAATTATGAATTTTGGCTTTTACTGATTCTGTCAAAGTTTGCCTTTAAGGAGTTAATATGAATATTACATAACAGAGAATAGCTTACCATAATCTCTGATAGAATTTTGTCTAATAATCAAGATTCTTATGGAATTTAATGGGATACTATGTAAGACAAAAAAACAATTTAATGAGCTAAAATATGGGAGGAGAAAATATTGAGAGCAAAGTCAATTTTAAGGAATCTCATCAGCTTACAAATGGCATTTATTTGCTAAAGGCCTTGCACATCATCTCATGTGTGGGAGTGATATTAAAAAAAGCAAAGACCTTAAAATCCTTTCCCCTTGTAACATTATCTCTTCTTCGCACATCTTAGCCCAATACCATCCAGTTAAAAAAGATCACAGGTTATACTACTTTCCATTATGTGATATTCATATAAAACCATATTCTTTTGGCCCACTATATATGAATGACTTTTCTACAACAATAATTAATATTTATAAAATTGTAGAATGTGGATAATTTCAGATGCACAATTAAAGACTAGATACATCGACAGAAAATTTTGATAAGCAATATGGCTCAAATTTTTTTCCTTCTGAAAGAAAACAGTCACATCCTGGAATAGTGAATATGGGCGCACGCACACACACCCCTAAAGAGTATCCCAAAGAGAAAAGTTATTAGTGGTTTGCTCAAAGTGTCTATTTTGGGACCTTTGCTGTTTATCTTGTAGGTTAGTGATATTAAATATGAACAGCGATTTCTTTTTTCTAATTTTTAAAATAAATTTTATATATATGTTGTATTTTTATTTATTTTTTGCATAGCCTGAAAACACTACTCTAGAGAGCAAACAACTTTTTTTCAAGCTTCCACTAGGCATGGTGGTGGTCTCACACTGGATAATGAAATGCATGTTCCACCTAAGGACAATAACAAACATCAGTGCCTATGGTAGGATTCAAACCCACAGCCTATTGGTTGGAGAGCAAATGTACTAACTACTCTACCAATTAGACTGGCAAACGCTTCCAGATGATGCAAAGTAGAGAAGAACTATGAGGAGTAGACCTGATGTGGCTTTGAAAGAGGATTTGAATGGAAAAGTGAGTGGATTGCCATTCAATGTTGCAAAGTGTAGATTTAAAATTTGGGAAGCAAAGATGCAGAATATATAGGATTATTCAGAAGTCCGTGAAATAGTTTAAATATTCACCACCACTAATAAACTATAAAACAGATAGTGGTAAGTTTTATGCCGAACCAACAAATTTTTGAGGAAACCGTCCTCGTGTAGTTGCCATGGTTTGCCACTAGGAAGCAACAGTAGCAAAGATGGCAATGAGTAAATGTGAGAAGTCATTTTTTGTGTTTGAATATGCAAGAACCACATTCGTTGTGACAGTGCAGCAACGATTTTGAGCAGAATTCCAGAAAGAACCACCTGAATACATCAGTATCAAGAAGTGTTATGAGAAATTCTGAGATGAACGATGCCTGTGCACCGTTCCTTGGCAGGGATGTCCAGGGCCAAATGAAGAAACTGTGGAGTATGTTAGAGAAGCCTTTGCATCCAGCCCACTATACATGCAAGTTTAGAAGTTGGTGTCTTGCAACCAACAATGTAGCCAATTCTCTATAAGAGACTGAAGGTTAAACCTTTTAAGCTTCAGTTACATCAGACTGTCAGCACTGATGACAAAGAAGTGCATCTTAATTTCTGCAAGAACTTACAAGAGAGGTTTGAAGTTGGTGATTTGTGAAGTCTCTCATCATTAGTGATGAAGCATCTTTTCATGTCTGTGGGAAGGTGAATCAGCATAATATGCAAATCTGGGAGACCGAAAATCCCATTAGTCATTGGGCATGCGCGAGACTTGCCAAAGGTGAATGTCTTTTGTGCAATTTTGAAGGTGTACAGGCCATTTTTCTTTGCAGAGCCCACCATCACAGAGATGACGTACATGGACATGTTGGAGAACTGGCTGATGCCACAGCTTAATGAAGACAGCAATGATTATATGTATCAACAAGATGGCTATCCAGCTGATTACTACACTGACGTGTGAAGATACCTTAATGAAAACTAGCCACAATGTTGGATAGGATGCACATGTCAAGATGATGACATGTTAATGAGGTGGCCACCCTGGTTGCCGGATTTAACTCCATGCGATTTTTTCTTGTGGGGGTTCATGAAGGACATGCAGTCTTTGTGCCCCCTACTCCCAGCTAATATCATGTAGCTTCTCAACTGTATCACTGCAACTTTGCGACACTGATCAACCATGACATGCTGCCACATGTGGGACGAAATGGATTGTTGGCTTGATGTCTGTAGCATCAGCAAAGGCGGACACATTAAGCATTTGTGAGGTATGTAAAAAAAAATTGGGCAGTTTACATTTATTTCAGTGTAATAAAATATAGTATCTGTTGTGTGATTTATTAGTTGTAAATGTTTAAAATGTTTCACAGACTTCTGAATAACCCTATATAAAAGAGTTATTTAGAAGGTTTTTGGTGGGAATATCTTAGAGGTGGAGGAGATAAAGGATCTGGGAGTGATGATTGATAAGGATCGAAAATTTAGGTGACATTGCTAAAGTTGTGAGGGAAGCACAATGGATTATGGCAATGATGTAGATGATACCGACATGTAGAAGTAAAGAGATTATGTCTCCATTGCATACAGCTTTGATCAAGCTACATAAGGATTACTGTGCACAGATATGATCACCTGGTTTTCAAAATGATAAAGATATACTGGAAAGGTCTACAGAACAATTGACTATAAGGTAGATTCTAGCCTCTGGAATGTGGAGTATGAGTTCAGGAAATTCAATTTGCAGAGCCTAGTGAATAGGTGGAAAGAGAAAATTATTGAGACGAGGGGTTATTATGAGATTAATGTGGATGAGATTATTCATAAAATAGGGAGAGAATAAGAGGCCATCCCTGGAAGCTATGTAAGAAGGGCATGAGTGAGGGAAACAATGAGGAATAGATTTCATGGAGTGGTGAATGATTGGTTGAGAGTGTGGTGAGTGCAGAGACAGTGGATGCATTTAAGGCACAGTATGACGAACTATGTATGAAAATGGGACCATTCACTATAAGTCTTTTGATTCCACAGAGGTCTGAATAATGACAAGAATAATACATTCAACTCATTTTGAATATCTCGAATTGTTTAAGACCCCCTTATGAATTTCAACACACAGCTAGCTCAAAACAAATGATGTTTCTCATTTAACAATAGATAATAATGAATGCAACATTAACTGCTAACCATCTATATCAGGAGAGGTCACAAAGTGGCTCGCGTCCACACGTCACACGGCTCTTCACGCTCTACCAGGAAAAAATAAACAAAAAGAGGTACAAAAAAAAAAAAAAAAAGAGAGAGAGAGAAGGAAAAAAAAACAGGGTTAATAAAAATTATTGCAATAAAAAAGTTTAATTCGAAACACATTAAATGAAGTTTACCTTGAATGAGAATTCGAAACACAATAATTTTAGTTACTTATTTACTAGTAGAGGCTTCCTTATATCCATTTTCTTGATCAATATAAGCTTCTTAAAATTAGGTGTGTGATTAGTCAAAGCAGTTCTTACAAGCTCGTTCAAATGTTCATAATTTAAAACAGATCTATATTTAGATTTAATAAATTGTAACTAACGTGTTGTGGCAGGCAGGCATAGCTTCTGCATCCCCACTATCCACCTTGCCATGCACACACACATTTACTCCCGTACCATCGCATCGGTCAAAGGTTGCGTCTATTCTAAGTCTTACCGGAATTATTTTGGCTCGAAAAGGACATAGTTGGCCACTCCTGATCTATATTCATGTTATTTCAATGGTATTTTACATTTCACATCCATGTTTTCCTAGTGACTGCACACATTATGGATAACAGAGAGATTAAATTGTATGACTTCTACAAGTCATAAAATTTTACCGATTTCGATCAAATTTGGAATTCATTTCTTGCAATGGTAAGATTCGCTAAGAATATAAGCAGTAACTTAAATTAAGGGGAGACGATTCTCCCTCCCCCAAATTCTACAGGTCATGTTTGCATCATGTAACCAAATTTAGAATATTGTTAAATTTTACAGGGATTAATATCTCTTGAGAATGATAAGTGGTATCTTCTAAAATTTCTAGAGTTCTAGAGTTATACTGCATAAAGGAGGATCCAAGACTACGGTTGCAAATTACCGACCGATCAGCATATCAGGAGTTGTTGTCAAGGTCTTAGAGAAAGTAGTCAAGGGAAAAATACAGGAATGGATTGATGAAAATGAGATACTGTACAGGGGACAGCATGGCTTTGTGAAGGGTAGATCATGCTTCAGTAACTTGCTCAAGTTATATAACAAGGTGACGGCTGAACTGGATAAGGGAAATGGATTTACAGTGATACTGCTGGACCTGGCAAAGGTGTTTGACAGGATACCACATGGAATACTAATCCGTAAACTACAACATATGGGAATGGATATAGGGTTGGTGAGATGGATAGGTCGTTGGTTGATGGAGAGATATCAAAGAGTAGTTTATTCAGGAGTAGAGTCCAAAAGACGGCCTGTGACTAGTGGTGTGCCGCAGGGTTCTGTTCTTGGACCACTGCTGTTTAATCTGTTCATTAACGATATAGGGAAGGGTCTAAGTGGAACAATTCATTTGTTCGCTGATGATGCAAAGTTGGGTAGGGCAATAGTGAATGCAGAAGATGTCAAAGTCTTGCAGGATGACTTAGATAGATTGGAGTTCTGGGCTAAGGAGAATGGATGTCAATTTAATGTGACAAAATGTAAGGTTATGCATTTTGGGGTGAAAAGATTAGCAGCAGTATACCACATTGGTGGAACTGTACTCCAAGAGATTGATGAGGCCAGGGACTTGGGAGTGTTGGTGGATAAGGAGATGAAGTTTAGGGGGCACACTGCAAAAGTAGCTAAATCAGCTCATCAACTCACTTGGTTGTTGAAAAATACCTTGACGAGCAGAGACAAGCAAGTTATTGTACCTCTGTACCGAGCCTTGATAAGACCTCATCTCGATTACTGTGCCCAGATTTGGTCACCTCGGTTCCTTTTGATGGGGAGGAGGTGGAGAGGATCCAGAGGCGAGTGACTAAGATGATAACAGGTCTATGGAATGAACCATATGAGAACAGGTTGAAGATTTGTGGGTTGCAGAAACTAGTTGATAGGCGGAGGAGGGGAGATATGATTGAGACATTCAAATTGCTAAAGGGATTCTATAGGATTAATTCAGAGGATATTTTCGAGATCAGGACTGGTGGTGGGAGAACTAGGGGACACCTATGGAAGCTGGGCAAGAGTGTGGTTAGCAGGGGTGTTACAGCTGGGTTCTTTACTTTTAGAGTGGTAAATGAGTGGAATAAGCTGCCAGAGTCTGTTGTGGGTGCTATGACGGTGAACGAGTTCAAGGCAAGGTATGATAGATACTGTGAGAATGTAATCGCATAGTTGTGTGGACATGATGTTTAGGGCCTCCCTCGATGAGCCTAAGGACTCCTGGAGTCGCCCGAAATAATAATAATAATAAAATGGCAGAAGCAGCAGCTAAGCAGTTGCTTCTAAATTGCAGGCAATGTCCTACTTCTCAATACTTTGGATTTAAAAAAAAAAAACGATATATGGAGGAAAAACATTTTATGATTTTGAAGCCTATTTAAAACAGTTTCTAAAATCATTAAAGCATACTAATTTTTAATCAAATATTTAAAAATTAATACATTTAAAATACTCTTAAGTTAAACCAACTGAATAATTTATTACCGACTATTGGTCTTCAAGTTCCAATATTATTATTAATACATGGCATCGCCATGAAGTCCCAAGATCATGTTACCACTGATCTACACCACAAACATAACCGTCTGTTAATGAATGTGTTCTCTGGCTGGTTTGCCTATTTTGCAGAAGAATAGCACTGTTTCAAAGCTCTTTTATCGAAATATTTCTTGTACATATTATGGCACCTTGATTTTCTGTATTTCTTACAAAAGACTTAATTGTTTATCACCTGTTCTTGTGAGTGCTAAATATAATACTGCTTTGGACAGTCAAACGTGAGAGATATTGCAAAGAAAAGATGTCAGCAGTGCATGGGTAACACTTAAAAGATGGTGACACCTCCAAGGAGTCAAAAAACTTTGAGGGGAGGGCACCTACTCTACAACTCTCTGTGTCCGCCACTTAATCCACCAACTACACTGAACCGCTACTACCATCATCACCTACATCAACGCCATTTACTGCCTAACACTACTAGTATTTTTTTGTCTGTTCCCAGAGTTAGAATTTACAACTGGATGGGAGCTGAACAGACGAATGAATTCATAAATAAATATTCATAAAAAGAAAATAAAGTGATGTAAAGAGTTCTTTTTTTTTTTTTTTTTTTGAAGAAGAAGAAAAAGGATGAGCAGTATAAAGGATAGGCTAAAAAAAGTGACAAGTATGGTAAGAAAAGTAAGTAAAATCAGATTACAAGAGTGAGTGAACTGAGCAAGACTAAAGGAAATTTTGGAGGGTTCTCTTGCCATATGGAAAGTAAAAAAAAAACAAATGATTGCAGAATTACTATCTTTTCAATAGATAAAGCTTAACAGGGAATAGTTAGATTATTGGGTCATCACTGCAATGGGATTTACCATTTGGATAGAAATAGCATGGGATCTTGATGCTGTAGCAAGATTAGACCAAAGGTATATGATGAATTTAGTTTAATCCTTTATCCCAGTGAGAGCAAACAAAGTTTGCGCCTGAAAATATCTTCAGGACTAAATAAAGTGTTGCACTATCTTATCCCAGTAAGTAGTGCAACACCAAGGCAACTCGTGGCAAAGGTGGAGCAAGCTACCAACACTCCTAACCCAGTATCTCCCATAATGCAAAACACATTTCCTATGTGGATATGTATATTGTTATGCATTAAGGGATTGGCCATCTACCCAGACTAGTTTCGACCTTTATTGAGGTCTCTTCAGTGGGAGCCAGGCCCAGAGCTGGAGATACCAGGCAGAAGCAGTAGCAAGTCATCTTTGCCTATAGGAGTTGCCAAAAGGTTTATCACCTTTTTTTTAAAATTACTCTGGATTTAGAGAAAGATGTTGAAAGTTTATTTATCACTAGGTTTGACTATAATGAATTTAGTTTAATCCTTTATCCCAGTGAGAGCAAACAAAGTTTGGATTAAAAAGATTAAACTAAATTCATTATAGTCAAACCTAGTGATAAATAAACTTTCAACATCTTTCTCTAAATCCAGAGTAATTTTAAAAAAAAGGTGATAAACCTTTTGGCAACTCCTATAGGCAAAGATGACTTGCTACTGCTTCTGCCTGGTATCTCCAGCCCTGGGCCTGGCTCCCACTGAAGAGACCTCAATAAAGGTCGAAACTAGTCTGGGTAGATGGCCAATCCCTTAATGCATAACAATATACATATCCACATAGGAAATGTGTTTTGCATTATGGGAGATACTGGGTTAGGAGTGTTGGTAGCTTGCTCCACCTTTGCCACGAGTTGCCTTGGTGTTGGACTACTTACTGGGATAAGATAGTGCAACACTTTATTTAGTCCTGAAGATATTTTCAGGCGCAAACTTTGTTTGCTCTCACTGGGATAAAGGATTAAACTAAATTCATTATAGTCAAACCTAGTGATAAATAAACTTTCAACAAAGGTATATGAGTTGGATACACATTCAGCAAAATCTTAATGCAAACATAGCCAACCAACTGCTTGAAAATTATACAAAAAAAAAAAAAAAAAAAATTCGCACAGAGGACAAATAACACTAAATTAAGTACAGGTTATGAAAAGTGCAGGCAAACTGACAGTACCTTTTGATTTAATTGTTTTTATGTAAATCTCATCTACAAAATGTTAGCATATATAGTACATTAGTACTGCAGTTTGGCTAAAGGTTAGATAATCCAGAAACCATGCTCTACATCAGTGGTTCTTAACCTTTTTACTGGCCTGCACCCCAGTGAAACTTCAATTTACATTCTCACACCCCCTCGAAAAATGTGTTTTATTATTTGTTAGAAAAGAAAATTTATTCCAAACAATTTATCGAAAAATACATATACATATATATATAAATAACATATCAATTTTTGGTGACTAATTTGTTGTTGCTTTTTCATAATAATATTCTGAAAGCGAGGTTCCTTTTCAAAAGGACTATGTGCAATTAATGCATCACTTGCATTTAAGTGATTTTGAGTTTTTGTTTTTATATGCAAAAGTGATGAAAATCCCATTTTGCAAAGATAGGTGATAGCAAATGGTAGAAGTGTCAGCAATGCTGCCTTTGCCAGTTGTGGAAATGGTTCTGAGTACACCAGAATTGTTCTAAATCCAATTTTCAAATTCCATTTGAATACGTGCACTGGCTCGCATTTCAATAAGATAGTCTTTTATTAAATTACCATTGTTTATAGAATTAAGATTAAAAAGAAATGGATCCAATATCCACCTCTGCTCTTTGCCAATATCTCCCATGGAAAAATATCCATAAAAAGAATCAATCAATTGTTGCAAATGTATTACAATATCAGGTAAAATTGTGATTTTTTTTGTTTTCCAGAACAATTCCATCAAGCAAGAGAAAGGTTGCAAAATTACCTTTTTCAAACTAACTTAACATATCCAAATTTTTAGTTTTTCAATAAAAGCAAATAATTTTTCACTAGATGTTATTATGTTCTTACCACCTTTGCATTGATATATTTAATTCATTTAGGTGAGCGAAAATATCTGCTAGTAGGCCAATCGAATTACTGCATCTCTTCTTTCAAAGTCTTGAACTAAATTACAATTCTAGTTAGTAAGAAACTGAATAATCTCCTCGTATATTTCAAAAATCCTGCTAAGCATATGTCTCTTGGAGAGCCATCTTATGTCAGTGTGATAAAGAAGCACACTATAGTTAGCACCGATTTCTTCGCAAAAAGCACGAAAGATACGATGATTGAGCGCCCGTCCTCAAATATAATTTACTGTGTTAATTATATTTGAGGATGCTGTAGCTAAATATTTTTTTAGTTCTCTGGCAAAGTTTTTGATGCAAGTGCATGGCGGTGCAACATGCAATGTGTTATTGCATGTTGCACCGCCGGAATTTTTGCCTAACATCGCAGGTGCACCATCAGTACATATTGAGCTAATCACATCCATTAGTATTTGATGTTTCAAGAAAAATTTTCATCAATTCCTTTTGCTGTCAGTTCCAGTTGATCACAAAATAAAAATTCTTCCAAAATTTCCTTTTCCTTTATGTATCGTACAAATACTAATAACTCACTGCAATTATCAACATCAATTGACTCATCCAATTAAATACACACTTTCAGAGGACTGGTTTTAATATCTTGTACTACTTGCAGTAAAATATCCTCACTGATGTCTTGAATGCATGATCGAATCACATCGTTTGATAACGGAAACCGCTGAATTTTCTTATGTGCTTCAGAACCTATTATAATTTTTGCAATTTCCAATACACATGGTTTCACCAATTCTTCAGCTACTGTATGATGGGTTTTTTTCATGGATATGCCACCTGATAAGAAACTTCTATAATGGAAACCGCTGAATTTTCTTATGTGCTTCAGAACCTAATACAATTTTTGCAATTTCCAATACACATGGTTTCACCAATTCTTCAGCTACTGTATGATGGTTTTTTTTCACGGATATGCCACCTGATAAGAAACTTCTATAATGGAAACCGCTGAATTTTCTTATGTGCTTCAGAACCTAATACAATTTTTGCAATTTCCAATACACATGGTTTCACCAATTCTTCAGCTACTGTATGATGGTTTTTTTTTCACGGATATGCTACCTGATAAGAAACTTCTAGCAAAGGTTTCTGAACTACCGCAAAGTAAAATTTTGTAATGGTACCACTGCTATTGAATCGTTCCTTCTTTGACTTCAAGATGTTAAGTGTATGTCCTGCAGCTTTACCACCATGCTGACTGTTGAAATGTTCTAACAACTTTGACGGTTTAAGATTAGAGTTTGAAAATATTTGCAATATAAAATGCATTGTGGTCTTTGAGTACCATCTTTCTCTGTTGCACAAGTAAATCCGTAAGCAACATAATCATCTTTCGAGAGGCATCTTTTTGACATGGCAAGGATTACTACAAATAATAAATTAATATTTACATATTATTTAACTACACATTTGGCCATAGTTCCTTAAGAAAATAATAAAATAACATGTAAACAAAAATGAATTTTAGTTCTTACTAAACTTTTCAAAATTTGAAAAAATTTAATCAATTGTTCTTTACTGATTACTGCTGGTAAAACAAAAAAATAGCGTTCATTTGTGTTGATGTTGTATACAACTAAATGATGTTTCTCATGAAAATGGCAAGTGTATGCGCAGCAAGTATCCGTGCGTTCGGCTCGGGCACATGCGTGAGCATTTGTGAGCACCAGTACATTCGGGGATATTTTTTGAATATAGTGGTTTTTAATTTCTTAAAATGTAACAAATAAAAAATATGTATAACTTATATTTAATGGTTCTTGGTGAAATAGAATAATTCTGTATGGGTTGAAAGATTATATATGTTAAATATAATTTGGTTTGCATAACTTTTTTCCTCTTGGAAAAAGCAAATGCTGGAATATTTTCCAGTTCGCACCCCTAGGAATGCTTTCTCGCACTCCCAGGGGTGCATGCACCCCTGGTTAAGAAACTGTGCTCTACATCATGAAAGTGTTTTTAAGTTACCCTAGTCTTTCAATGAGCAGGGTGATAGTGCCACACCAGGTGATGAAATTCATCTGCTACCTAATGACATTTGCAAACATCTTTGCTGACAAGTGAGATCTGAACCAACAGAAGGATGAATGAATATACCATCCACTTGGCCAACAGATCTGAATCTCAAAACAAGCAGGATCCTGAAGGAATGGAAATAGGACAACAGTCCAGTTACACAAAAGTGGCTAAAACATATAGCAAAATTACAGGTTGATTATTCTTTCTTAAATTCCTGGAAAAGTCTGAATTTAAGAATGGGTGGAAAGAGATTCTATAACTTTTCCTCACAGATTGAGGAATGCAAATGGCATTCCTTAATCTGTCTTCATATTCCATAATATTCCAGAGATCTGACACTAACTTAGTGAATCTTTTCTGGATCTTCTCTAAGATATTAGCATCCCTTGAAAATCAAGTAATAGATCTGCACACAGCAGTCCATATGCAACCTGATCAAGGCTTTATACAAGAGAACCTCATTGCTTCTAAAAGATACTTATCATCGTTGCCATAATCCATTGTAATATTCTCACAATTTTTGCGATGTAACTTGTAAACTGAAAGTCCATGAGCCATGTTGCAGAGGATAACAGTGACAGTGAGAACAACAATCATGCAATCATGAGAAAGAATAAGGATTTATGCCATACATTATGCCTCTTTACAAGGGCTTGATAACTATCTAGTGGATCCTGATCTGGTCTCAGGATTCTTAAGGGTGTGAGTAAAGAGAAACCTGTGGAATGTTAGGTGGGAATAGGTTAAGGGTATGTAGGTGATTAGGCAAAATACTTCAGTATATTATTTAGTATTAGAAGAAAGGACAAAAGGTCATCCATCAAAATTGATGGAAAGTGCTGTTAGAAAAGAGTGTAAGAGCTAGATTTTTAGCAAACAATCAGTAAGCGGTGTGTGGTTTCTCTCTCGCTCCTTGATTCCTGGGGCTCCCTGTATAAGAACTGCTGATGCTTTAAATATTGTTATAGCATAAATTAAAGATGCCAATTATATTTTTGATTTAATCCTTTATCCAAGTGTAAGCAAACAAAGTTTGTGTGCTAAGTAACTTCACGACCGGGCAACTCGTATATAGAGGCTAATGACTTCATATCACTTGCCTTAGTATCCCATAATGTAAAGCACATATCCTTATGGACAATATAATGTTATGCATTATGGGAATGGCAGTGACACAGCATTACCAGACTGCTTTCAACCTTTATTGAGGTCTCATCAGTGGGAACCAGACCAAGAAGTGATGCTAAGGTAGAAGTAATGCAGAAGTCATATTTCCATATAAAAGTAGCCAAAAGGTGTCACAAATAAAGTGTAATCCAAGTGTAAGCAAACAAGTTTGCTTACACTTGGATAAAAGATTAAACCAAGAATATAATTTCTTGCCATCTTTAATTTATAATAAAACAGAGTGGAAAAACTTTCAACATTGTTGTAGCAATTGATGTGATAATCTAACTGAAGTATATTGTTGTTTTCATATCATAAAAATTCTATCTTTTTTTTATTTTTTAATAAAGGCCGAAATTTTTTCCCCTTTGATCGGGAAGCCAAGTAGAGGCATACAAAATTTGAACTCAAAATAAAGAAATAACATGATGTTCAATGTTAGAAACTAGTGTTTTTTTATAATTTTTTTTTTAAATCAAAGCCCCTCCCCCCCCCGTTCATAATAGAAATACATCAAATAAAGCAAGATTATCATGAATTAAATGATTCAAATTTAATTCATGATAGCTTTGATAGATCTGAATCATTTAATTCTATAATTAAATTTATTTAAGTTAAGGGATATTACATCCCATATTGTTTCATAGCCGAATAAGAAACTCAAAGAGTTTCATGCCAAATATAGTAAATATATAAAGTTCGGCGAGTTCAAGTGTAAGCAAATACCTGGATAGTGTTACAACTGACCCTTTAGGGAGTGCAACACTGAGGCAACTCATGGTAAGGGTGGTATAATTAAATTATTCAAAATATATTTCCAAACCATCTGCCATGTATATTTTCAATCATTCTCATAATGACTGGAAATGTACATGCCAAAAGGTGTACTCTGCATTATGAGACATGAGATCGACAGCTTTTATATACAAGAAGTTTAGTCATGAAGATACTCATATGCAAACTTTTGTTTGCTCATGCTTGGATAAAGGATGAAAACAAGAATATAAGTGGTTAAATATAATGTACTTTCTGACCAAGTGTTAAATAAAATAGCCTTGCCTACTCATTATGGGGAATAAAAAGCATTAAGAGATTTATTTTATTTTTGACCAAATGTTTTGTTAGATGTAATGAATTTCATTACCTAGAGCAAGACTTTGCACTGATTATTGGAGGCCCAAAGTGGGACTTGAAAAAAGTTCCATGTTTGGTCTCAAGAATAGGATTTCCAAATTATGTATGTGTGTGTGTGTGTGTGTGTATATATATATACATACACACACACACAACCTTAGTCTATCCATGGTACTAATATGCTACAGATTTATGTTTCTTGGGGTGAGACTCAAAAGTAAGCAAAAAAAAAAAACATGCAACTATCTCTCAACTGAAGGGGACTATCTGCAAAAATAGCAGTGATGTTAGACAACTTAGTGGACAGCAATTTAGGAGCATATTGTGCCAAGAAAACCTATTTTGACTTTAAAATAACAACAAAAAAACATACATGATGCACATTTCGAAATGGGCAAAGTAACATGCCAAGGGGAATTGATCAATGAAGCATTAATTTCCCCCCCCCCCCCCATATGAACCATAAGATCGAACTGCACATCGCAGATGAAAATTCAGTACAAACCTGGTCATGCTTTTCATCAGGACTATTTTAAGGATATAATCAAATTTCCTATTTCCAGATAGTCTGGCATTCTGTTCCGATGAATAAGAGTCGGCTGTCCACATTTCCTATAAGGAACACTGAACGGCTGATTTCACATCCTAAAAAAAGAAGACTACCTATCATCCATAAATGAATAGTTTGATGCATTTGAAAAGCCAAATCATATGAAAATTATCAAATAGATTCAGCATTATGTCAAGTTAAAAAAGTAAACATTACTTAGTATGATACTGCCAATGATTACTAACCAAATGTACAGATTATTTTCACATTTTTATTCGTGTTTCACCCTCCCACTCACAATTTCTGACATAAAAGAATACCTGCAAAGACAGAAACATCAAAATGCCATTCTTAAAAGGATTCTTAATTCTTTTTTTAATCCATTAATTCTTAATCCATTGCTTCTGCATTGCTTTTATTAAGAAGCAATACAGAAGGTGACTTTAAACGCAAGCCTTCTCACTCCTTCAACTAGGAGTGTGAACAAGAAGAGAATGTTACAACTAAGAAGCTAACTGCAAAAGAACTTGAGCTAGTTTTTAATCACATTGAGCATGCTAAGTAAATTTTGTTTAATGCTGATCTTGATGAAATTTTGTTTGATGCTGATATGGAATGAAGCTTCAAAGTCCACCAAAATCTTGATAAAGTGATCGCCAGCTAATTGCAAATTGCATGACAAGATGAAAAAAACCGAGCACTAATCAAATATCTTTACTTAATTTTTTTGTAAAAAAGTCTCAATCAAATGTTTAGACATTAAATAAAAATTTAAGCAAATTGATTTTATTAACTTTGATGATTTTATCTTCTAATAAAGCTTATAAATTTTTTTTTTAAAATTTACACTAACTGATGAATGAATTATAATTATTCCTATTGTTTATTGTATTAGCTTAATGTGATTTTGCTTAGCATGCATTTATTGATGGATTAATCACATTAAGCGAGGTTTTCCTGTATATATAATCTGATTTCTAGCATGCTTCAGTAATAAGGACAAAAAAATAGTACCAAGGAAATAAAAGATAACAAAATACTGGTGTTTTTATTTATTATTTTTTGTTATAATTTTTTAGCGTAGATAAGAAAATGATATATACATATATATACAGCATTTCACATTTGCTGTTTATGTGATGGAATTTTTTTCCTAAAAAATTCACTTTTAACATATAAATTTGTTTTGTTTTAAACACTGATGTATCTTAGATATTTTTTAAACTACTGTACGGCCCTGGCGTGTATAAACGTCCATAATTGCATGGATGTGAAGTGTCCATTGAAGTTAATATAACCTTTGGATATTACAGAAATAATATGGATATGAACCATATATTTTTGAAATATTTTATTCATGTGGTAGTTTGGGTGGTTAAATAATGGAGGTCAATAAAAATAATAATAATCTGAAATGATTAAGTATTAATTACTTCAAATGAACAAGTCATCGTGCTGTTCATGGCAAGTGTGTTATATGTATTAAAAGGCAACTTTGTAAATGTTTACTTTATGTCAGCAACAACCACAAAACATTGATATCCCGAAGATGTATCATACATTACTACTATAGTTGAATTAAAGATTAGATAATTTGGAAATCCTGCTCTAGCCGCTAAACACGAAACTTTTTCAAGCCACTTCAGGCCTTTGATGATAAAATTCATCTACTACCTAAAGACATTCACAAACATCTACATGTTTGGGAACTGGAATTTGAATCCATGGCCATTAGCTGAAGAGAGAGAGAGAAGAAAGCCTTTCCATGCAGCCAACTGTTGGGCTGAATACAGTTTTTTGGATAAAACAGATATACAGACAGAGATAAAGAATTTTTGAAGAATAATTAAAGAAATAAAGTAGTTTTAATTGGAAATTTTTTGGATACCACAAAAGGTGCTTTTATATGTACCTGTTTAAATTGTAAGCACGCTGTTGACATAGCTTGTCATGCTAAATATATATTTACATATTGCTATAAATAACTTTCTGGTAAGGAAGTTATGATGTAGTAAAATAAGCTGTAGCAAACCTGAGTGAATTAATGATTTTATAAGTAGAGTAGACTAGATGATTTAATACTATATACAAGTTGACTAATTTTGTTATTGGATATTTCTCAGTAATCACACATACAAGCCCATATACAGTATCTAAATCTAATTTTTAGAAATATCTGTTTCTAAGAGAAACATCTCTTAAAAGTAATAATACACCATTATATATATAATTACATTTAAAAGCTTCACAACTGTGACAAATATATATATATATATATATATATATATATATATATATATATATATATATATATATTATTTATTTTTTGTCACAGTTGTGAAGCTTTTAAAGGTAGTTTTTAAAAGCTTAACTGCACAGCCGGTACCTGAAATTATATGAAAATATTTGAATTCTATCACATGCAAACTCCCTTAAGCTTTTCTTAATCTCAAATTTTTCAAAAGTTTATATTTTACTACAGAATATCACAAACAGTATATAATTAGGTTTGGCACGTGAGATTAATAAGATTATATTACACTATGTAGTACTATAAGTTCAATTTTGCAGCGATGAAAATGATCAAATATGGTCAGGTTTCCAAACAAATTGCAAGAGATGCACTTTTTAATCACTATAGTAATATTTGCTTCAGCTCATTTGACCCTGACCCCCCACCACCACACCAGCAATCTTCTTACTAAAGATTTATCTTTTGTATGGATACTGCCTTACTTCCAGAGATAATGTCTTACCTTCCACCATGAAATATTGTGAAAATCTTGCACACATTGATTGGTCAGGATCCTCTTAACAACTTTTTTTAATTATACCATTTTTTCCCCTCTTATTCTTCAAAGCTCTTAGCTCACATTTCTTTAATTTATATTTGGAGGAGGCTTTTCCCCAGATAAATTAATGGGAAGTATTACTCTGAATTTTTAAGGCAAGATTTTTTCCAGACTGCATCTTCAAGTATTTTTCAACAGTTAAATGTACAAGCAAGCCCAGAGTTGAACAAGAGAGGAGTGTTTGTTTGCATACAAAGATTTATAATTTACAAAATCATCCAATTTTAACCATCCTCTCATTAAAATATAAAAAGAAAAAAAGTTCACCTATTTGTCTTTCTCTCTTTCTCTTAACTATTACTGTTACTACTTCTGACAATTACTGTTTAAGAATAACAAAATTGCAACTGACAGTGCTCTGAAAAGGGTTAGAGTGGGTCAAAGAAGAAGAGACTCAAACTCTGGTAAGAACGTCATTTCAGACTTCCATACTTCAAATGATTCTGTTGCAGTCATAGTTCTCAGTAGGGTTATTACTGGAAGAAGGGGAGTTTGCTTTTCCTATCCTAAATTTTACATAATCTCTTAACCTTATGCACACATCAAGTAAATTTTCTTTTCACATTTGACCTTTTTTGCAAAAATCAGTGGTCTTCCAAGAAAATTTTTTTTGAAATATCCTCTATCATTTTATTTTGTTTTTTTTTCTAATTTCTAAAATTTCTAAAATATTCTTTATTAAATTAATATAGCAAAAAATTTATTATGTAAAAATTTCAGAATCTCATAATTATAAATTGTAAATTTTATGTTGGTAAGTACTAACACTCATTCAAAAAACAGTTAGTTGGCTTGTATTAACAATAAGGCCATGACACTAGTGTGTTGTCTTGCAGAGTGTGTTGTGCAGAACTTTATTGGTAATGGATGCACTTAAGACCAAGGCAACTATAATTTAAGAGAACAGTACATTATGTGTGCTGATTAGCCAATTTATTTGTTTGCAGAATGAAAAATCTTGTTGAAAAGGTTTTAGTTGCTGTGGCCTAAAAACTGTTCTTCATTATTATTATTACTACTATTATTATAAGGGTATCTCCATGGAGTCAAAAGACAGCACAGGAGACTCATACTAACCATTATTCACACAATACCTATCATGTTGTTATTATGTGCCATCTAGTGGTTTTCGACTCTTAGTGATCTTGTGAACAAAGTCTCTCCATCCCACTTGGCCTCTTGTCCTTTTAGTTGTAAATTCAAGTTGGTAAGTTTTTATATTGTCCATCCAACTGTTTTGCAGTCTTCCTCTAATTCAAATTCCAATTCATGCTCATAATTCAAATGAATCAATTCACTTTCATCTTCTTAATAATCCAGCTTTCAAATCCATATACCACTGGAAATACCACTGCTTTGACAATTCTTACGTTTGTGACTTTACTCACACCTTTATCTTTCATAGTTTTTATCAGGTTAAACATAACTTTTTTCCCCCATAACTATCCTTCTTTTAATTTCATCATCACATTTACCATAATTTCTGATTCTGGATCCCAGTAAATCATAACTTTTGATGATCTTTATCTCTCTCTATTATAAATTCATTTAAATTGCCAGAAGCCATCATGTTTGTTTCGCTGATGTTCAAATTAAGCCCAGCTTTGTTACTTTCCCTCTTAACAAATAGAATCAACTGCTCCAAATCTTCCCTAGATTCTGCTATGAGGGTTGTATCATCTGCGTATCTTATTTTCAAGCCAACAATCTTAATTCCAGCTTGGTCTTTGTCTAAGTTAGCCATTCTCATAATATATTCCCTATAAATATTAAAAGGATAGGACAATAGTATTCAACCCTGCTGCAATCCTTTTTCCACTAGAACACTGTTTCTCCAAAGACTGTTTTTACTGAAGCTTTTCGTTTGTCATACAGCTCTCTTGTATTAACAATAAGGCCATGACACTAGTGTGTTGTCTTGCAGAGTGTGTTGTGCAGAACTTTATTGGTAATGGATGCACTTAAGACCAAGGCAACTATAATTTAAGAGAACAGTACATTATGTGTGCTGATTAGCCAATTAGATGCTCAGGTATTCCTACTGATCTCATTACAATTCACATATCAAAGCTGTCATATCTTTCCTTAAACTTATTCACCACTCAACTACCTCTGGTAAATCCATTCCTCATTCACCACTTTCCAAGCAAAGAACCTAGTCTGCATACTCTTACTAACCACACTCCTTATCTATTGAAAAATTTCTTGTGTCAATCTTATAGTATCCCTTTAGTAACTTATATTTCTATTATGTCCCCTCTCCTCTGTCCATCAACTAAACTTTACAACCCACATACTTTCAAACTATTCTCATAAAGAAATTCCACATACCTGTCACCACCTTGTTCACTCATCTCTGAGTCCTTTACACCATGTCCTAATCCCCCAAGAAACCCAGGTGACCAAATCTTGGCATAGTAGTTAAGATGTGGCCGAATCATAGCCTTATAAACAGGGATAATAACCTCCATATCTTTACTTGTCAATGTGTTCTTCAACATCCAACATCCATTTGAGCTAATCTGTCAAGTTTTGCAATATATCCCTTGAACTTCAAACCTCTATCCACCATCATCCCCAGATCTCTAGTTTTATTAATTTCCTATAATCCAGTACTATCAATATGACACAAAGTACATACTTTTTTTTTTTTTTATCCCAGAGTGCATTATTTTACATTTGAAAGATTAAATTAACAACCATTGTCCTCTGACCACACTGTCAATTTATTTAAATAATCCTACAGGATATCTTCATCACCTTCATCAAATTAAATAGTGGCCCTAGTACAAACCCTAAGGGCACTCCATTAATCACCTTCATTTGTCATGATCCCATTCCATCACCCTCTGATGTCTGTCAACCCTCCCCCTCCCTTCATAGTACCAGCCTCATATCCATTCCCATTTGCTCCAATTTGTGTAATAGTTTTCCCATGTAATATTCTGTCAAATGGCTTTGCAAATCAGTGTAGTTATTTCCTTTATCCAATTCTGCTGTCACTTTATTATAAAATGTGAATAAATTACAAAGACAGGGCCTATCCTTTACAAAGCTTCATTCTGTCCCTATGCAGTATCACATTCCTATCCACCCATTCCTGAATTTTACCTTTAATCAACTTTTCTAATACTTGAACCACCACTCCAGACATACTAACTGGTCTGTAATTTGCTACTTCTGTCTTGGAACTAATTATACCATTTGATATAATGGTATAATTTTATATATGGTATTGATATAATGGAACTAAATTTAATCTAAATTGTTCAATTTAGATTAAACAATTTTGTCAGAGGCACTGTCAGTTCACTTGCATATTCTCGTAGTACACAAGCAGACATACCATGAAGGCCCACTGCTGTATTCACATTGATATTTTTCAATATACTGAGTACCTACAGTTCATATACCTCAATGATCACATCAGTCTGCCATCTAAGTAACTGCAAAGTCACCACCTGGATGATATATCCTTGCAAAGTGATCACTCAAAAAACTGAACTATTTCTTCTGCTTCTGTCACTTCCTACCATCAGCACTGAGTAAAATTATCCTTCTATTATAAGTTTTTCTTATACTTGCTGCATAGAAAAAATCTCTTTTGGATTTACTTTGGCCTCATTAGCTAATTTTCTCTCATTTTTTCTGATTTAGCCTTCCTTACCATACTAGTTACCCCCTTCTTGCCTGCATTTTGTATTGCTCATGAGCAAACTGATCAGTTTTTTGTTTATATTCCTTCCATGATAGTTTCTTTTTTTACTTTTTTTTGCAGCTCCTGCTTTCTATTGCTGCTCATTCACTTAATCACTATTTGGTTTATCCACTTGACCCTGGGTATGCACAGTCTGACACTGCCTTTCTCAACAATGATGATGATCTTGGGATTCAAACTTAGGACTTTCCAAACAGGTGTTGGTCATTCTTCTATATGCAAAATGGAAGTGTTCAAACATTTAGGTAGTTTAAAATTATTATTATTATTATTATTATTATTAAAACAAGACCTCATGGAGTCAAAGACTCATCTAGGAGGTCCTTTTATCTCACATACATCTCATCATACCGGGTCTTAAACACATTCAAACTCCTTGCAGACACCACACTCTCAGGCAAGGCATTCCAATCATTCACAACTCTGCACGAAAAAAACCTGCCTCTCACTCCCCTACTCACACCCTCTTTATACAGTTTCCAGGTATGACCTCTGGTTCTCCCCTGATCTCCCACTATTCTATGTAGAACTTCTCCACCATTGATCCTATAACAACCCCTCACCAACTTGTAGGTCTCTATCATATCTCCCCTCTTCCTTCTCTCCACTAGACTCTGCAAATTACATCTTTTCAATCTTTCCTCATACTCGACATTCCAGAGGTCAGAAACTACCTTAGTCAGTCGCCTTTGCACCCTTTCCAACATCTCTTCATCCTTCTGAAAACCAGGTGACCAAATCTGGGCACAATAGTCCATGTGTGGCCTAATCAAAGCCTTATACAATGGAACAAGAATCTCCCTACTTCTACACGTCAGTGTCTTCCTCATCATTCCCAGAAGTCTTTGTGTTGTCTTCACAATTTTGGCGATGTGTCCCCTAAATTTTAGATCCTTATCCACTATCACTCCCAGATCTCTTATTTCCTCTACTTCCAACAATATATTCTCACCAAGCATAAATTCTGCATCCCATCTTTGTTTTCCAAATTTTAAAACCTTACATTTTGCAACATTGAACTCGCATCCCCATTTGCTTGCCCAATCACTCAATTTAATCAAGTCTTCTCAAGGCCACAACATCTTCACTACTCTTTATGGTTCGTCCCAACTTTGCATCATCTGCAAACAACTGAATATCTCCATCCAAATCTTTGCCAATATCATTAATATACAAGTTAAATAGTAATGGCCCTAAAACAGATCCCTGAGGCACTCCACTAGTGACTTTCCTTTTCCTGGATATTGCACCCCCATACACAACTTGTTGATACCTATCAGATAGCCAGTCTCCAATCCAATGCACTAATCTAATATCCAACCCCATCTGCTCTAGTTTGACTGTCAACTTATCATGAGGTACTCTATCAAAAGCTTTTGCAAAATCCAAGTATATTACTGTGTATCCTTCTCCTCTGTCCAAGGAAGCAGTCACTTTATTGTAATAAGTAAGTAGATTACTAAAACACGACCTCCCTTTAGCAAATCCATGCTGTCCATCAAAGATTAAAGATTATACCATTGTTGTCAACCCAACTCTGGATCCTAGTTCTCACAAGCTTCTCCAACAACTTAACCACAACACCTGACACACAGATAGGCCTATAGTTTGATGCTTGAGTTCGATCACCTCCTTTATGAAGTGGCACAATCTTGCCCTCCTTCCACTCTTTAGGGACTTGACCAAGTGCAAGACTCGTATTAAAAAAATATGTCAAGGCAGGTGTCAACACTCTGGCACATTCCTTCAGAATACACGGTGATATATTATCAAGTCCCACAGCCTTATTTACATCTAGTTTACTCAACTCCCCAAACACCTCTTGCTCACTTACAGTCAGTCTCTCCTCCCCATCATCAACTGCTCTTAATCTCTCCATGAAGTCACATTCACAAGATTGAAAGATCTTTATGAACTGCTCATTAAGTATCTCCACCACACATTCTGCAACAGCTGTCTTTATACCATTTCCTCCAATCAATGTCATCCTTCCATAATCATTCTTTCTTTTGCTGGCTACATATCGAAAGAACTCCCTAGGATTCTTTTTAGCTTCATTAGCTAACTGCTGTTCATACCTCTCTTTAGCTACTCTCACCAACCAAGTCACTCTCCTTGCCTGGTCTTTGTAGAACTCATGAAATTGGTTACTTCCACTTCTCTTATGCTGCCTCCACAATGCCCTTTTTCTCTGTATTGCATGCTTAATCTCTTTATTCATCCATCTCACACCTAACTTATTTAACCTTCTCACCCGTGGTATACATTTAGACATTGCATCCACTAAATATTTTTTGAAAATCCCCCAAGCTGCACTGATCTCTTTTCCAGCTAACTCCTCATTCCATGCTACACCTGCAAGCTGTCTCCTGAGCTCTTCATAATCACCCCCCTTGTAGTTCCACATATACCCTTTTTTCACAGGGGTCTTTGCACTGCTGGCAACCACCCAAGTAATCACCTCATGGTCACTTTCACCAATTGGTGGATGATTTGATACCTCATTGATAATTACATCCTCCGATGAGATGACCAAATCCAAGACCCTTAATCCTCTTGTGCCCTCTGTTACATACTGTCTGAGGTAGTTATCCCTCAAAAACTCAAGAAACTCATTTTCTTTACTTCCAGTTGCTATCTCTTCATTCCAGTCTATATTGCCATAATTAAAATCACCCATAATGATCATCCTTTTCTTATTTGCTTGGCTTATTTGACTATACATTTCACTATCACCACCATCCACATTACTAGGTCTATAACAACATCCCACCAAGTATTTGATTCTATTCACCTCTATCTCACACCATACTGCCTCAAAACCACTGGCCCCATTTCCCTCTTGCATCTCTACCTTGTATGGACATAACTCTTTCTCTATCATCAATAGCACTCCCCCTCCCTTTTTACCCCTTCTATCCTCACGAAACACATCATACCTTTCCATCTCTATTCCTGTCAGGATGTCATCCTCATCTAACCATGTCTCACTTATTCCGACAATCTCTGGGTGCACAGACGCAATTAGTGCAACCATTTCATCCGCCTTGTTTCTTATACTTCTAGCATTGGTATACAAACACAACAACTCATTTCTGGATCTACAGCTAGTTCCACTGATACCACTCACTCGATGTGATCTCTCCATGCTGGACTGGGGCCATTTCCCTTTCTGCTTCTTCATTTTAGAACCCTTTGCAATTCCATCTGTTTCCTTTTGATCCCTGATCATCCCATTACTTTCCTGCCTACACATTCTCTCACCTCCTCTTGGAGCATCCACCTTTCTCACGCTGTGTATCCCTGTCCACCCTGAGCCTCGCCGTTTCCCTGCTCCTCTTGCACACCCATTCTCTCATTTTCTATACTCATACCACTCACTTCCACATTCATTTCCACTCCTTCAATCTCTCCTGCTCTTCCACATCACTCCCCTCTCGATCTGATTCATTCTCTCTATTCACTTCTCTACCTTCCAGCAGCAGTCTCTCCAAGCGACTCACACCATAACCACTCAAATGCAGTCCATCGCTCCCATACAGCTCACTTCGTCCCTCAAACTCATTCCACACATTAACAAACTGTACTCCCATCTCCTCACACATTTCAGCCAGAATATCATTCATAATCCTTGCTCTCCGCCTCATTTCACCACAATCATACCTAGGCAATACACTGACCACCCTTCCTGTCACACTATTCTCCTTTATCTTTCCAAGCAGTCTCCTGACATTCATTTTGACATGTTCTTTGTTCTCTCTCAAATCATTCGTACCAATTAATACAATTAACTCTTTTGCTCGTTCCCGCCTCATATTCAATGCCTCAATCACTCTACTCATTTTACCGCCTGGAAAACATACCTTGTGCATTTTATCCTCTAGCACACCTTTAATAATGGAGTCGCCATACAATGCCACTCGCTCATCTTTTGTTATCTCTTTCATGCCATCATGATTTATTTTAATAGTTTTGACCTGAATTCTCTTAATTTCATTCCGCATCCATTTCATTTCTTGCTTCATCCAATCCAATTCACCTTCTGAACCTCGCGACACATTCACTCTATCATTAAATCTTTCTAACTCTCGACCCCCTCTTCTCACTTTCCCTCTCATTCATCCTTCTTTGTTTCCGTACTTTCGGACTAACATGCGTCCAACTTTCGCTATAATTCTTCTCACTTTTACTGTCATTCATCTTTCTTTGGTTCAGTACTTTCGTTCCAACATGCGTCCAACTTTCGCCATCAGTCATTCTTTTTTCACTATCATTCATTCTTTCGATTTTTTTTACTTGCGATTTCTGCACCACGCCATTTCTACTTTCATTCGTTCTCTCAATTTCGTTTCTTTCCGCCTCACTTTCGTCCCTTTTTACATTAAATTTTTACATTAAATCACTCCTGGTTCTTTTATTTGCTTCACAGTTAGCAACAGCTTTACATTATATATAGTTTAAGGTAGGAGTCGGCAACACAGCGCCCACGAGCGTCATGGCACCCGCAGTGAATTTTTAGTGCGCTCTCCGAGAAATTATTGTAAACTGCTTTATTTGTGCCTATTAAGATGAGAGACCACTGATCATAAGTAGTTTGAGTTGCTGACATCATCTAGTTATCAATGCGACCACCTCTCACTACCCTTCACACCACTTCTAAATGTTGTTTGAATCCTTTGTTTTTTAGTATGTGTGTGTGTGTTTGTGGAATCACTCCCGCTATCAGTGCAAGTATAAAATACTTTGTTTACAAAGATATTTTTAACCCCTTATAATGGATAAACGTGAAAAGAAAAGAACGTACTATTTTAATGATGATTGGGAGGAAGAGTATTGCTTTATCAATCTTAATGGCAAATGTATTTGTTTATGATGCAATAATAGTGTGGCTATTTCTAAAAAAAAGTAATATAGAAAGACATTTCAAAAGCATTCATGCCAATATTTTTTTTTTTTTAATTTTGACTATCCAGTGAAATCCGAAATAAGAAAAAAAAAAAAAAAGGTTTTATCTTTGAAATCATCCATTACTAAACAGCAAAGTTTTTTTTTACTAAACCATTGCAACAGTTGCATCTTTTAAAATTTCACATTTGCTAGCTAAGAAGAAAAAACCGTTTACAGATGGAGACGGTGGCGTAGCTAGGGGGATGGGTGCGGTCTGCCACGGGCGGCACTTTGAACCTTTGCAGTTAATTCTAAAATACAGTCTCGAGAACTCAGTTCCAAATATTGTAATACCACTGCAAATTTTCCTCACAACTGCTGTAAGTGTTGCTAGTTACTTCAAAAATAAACATAGTGTTTTAATTTATTTCCCTATACGTTGTTTTGACTTTTTGTAGTATTTTTGGTGTGTATAAAGGGGACGGCAAACTCAGGGACCGTCCCGGGCAGCAACAGCTCTAGCTACACCACTGGATGGGGATTTAATTAAAGAAGCTATTGTTAGAAGCTGCAAATTCACTTTTTGAAGATTTCAAAAATAAAACTGAAATAGTTTCTAATCATAGAATTTCTAAGCCTGAAATGAGAGAAAAAAATGCCTGTGTCATAAGCCCTCCGTAATTTTCAAATTTTATATTGCGCTCTTCATATTAAAAAGGTTGCTGACCTCTGGTTTAAGGAATTCCCTTCCCTAGATTCTCACAAGAGCCTCCATAATTCAGTTGGTAGAGACATTTGACAGGATAACAGATGGAATTCTAATCAGTAAACTGCAGCACATGGGGATGGATATAGAGTTAGTGAGATGAACAGGAGGGTAGTTGAAGGACAGATATCAGAGAGTAGGTTATTCAGGAGTAGAGTCCAAAAGAATGCCTGTGACTATGCTGCAGGGTTCTGTTCTTTGACCAATGCTATTTAATTTGTTCATTAATAATATAGGAAAGGATCTGAGAGGAACTGGTCTGTTATTTGCCGATGATGCAAAGTTTGGTAGAGCAATAGTTAACACATATGATGTCAAAATTTTGCAGGATGATTTGGATAGATTGGCAGACTGGGCTAAGGAGAATGGAAGTCAGTTTAATGTGGCAAAGTGTAAGGTTATGCATTTTGGGGTGAAAAGATTATTAGCAGTATAACACATTGATGGAACTGTACTCCTAGAAATTGACAAATCCAAGTGGCTAAATACTTTGATGAGCAGAGACAAGCAGGTTATAGTTCCTCTTTATCCAGCCTTAATAAGATCCCATCTTGACTATTGCATGCAGATCTGGGCACCAGGGTTTCTTGGTGATGGGAAGGTGGTAGAGAGGAGTGACCAAGATCATAGCAAGTCTATGGAATGAACATCACAAGAACAGGTTGAAGTTTTGTGGGTTACAGAAACTGGCTGATAGGTGGAAAAGGTGTGATATGATTGAGACATTTAAATTAATGAGGAGTTTTTACAAGATTAATTCAGAGGAAATGTTTCAGGACAGGTGTGGTGGTGGGAGAACTAGGGGCCATCCATGGGAACTGAGCAAAAGTGTAGTTAGTAAAGGTGTTAGAACTAGGTTTTTTACTTGGAGAGTGGTGAACGAGTGGAATAAGTTGCTCAGGTATTCAGCAGATAAAATCTGTTGAAGGAAGAAAAGACAAGTCCTTAGTGGAATCGTCTGTTGTGGGTGCCATGACTGTGAATGAGTTCAAAGCAAAATATGAGATACTGTGAAAATGCTGAATAGTTCTTGACATGATGTTTAGGGCCTCCCTCGATGAATCTAAGGACTCCTTAGTTGCCCATAATAATAATCTAACTTTCACATTCATACATCACTACTGGAAATACTATTGCTTTGACAATTCTAACTTTCATGGCTTACTCACACCTCTATCTTTCATAATTTTTGTCTGGTTTAACATCACTTTTTTTGCCATGACTATCCTTCTTTTAATTTTATCTTCACATTTACCATCATTTCTGATTCTGGACCCCAGTAAATCATAACTTTCAACTAGGACTAAAGAAGGAAAATTCAAAGAACTAAGACAAGCAGAATAAAATCTGTTGAAGGAAGAAAAGACACGTTCTTAATGAAATGATATGCACAATAGATCAAGAACAATCTTAAACAAGCTTATAATATAATTAAATAAATTAAAGGACGATATAAGCCAGGCTAGATATATTGCAGAGATGAACAAGTAAACAGGTTTAAAAAATAATAAAAAAAAAAAACATGGAGAAAATATTTCTGTGAACTACTGAATAAGAATGTTAGCTCTGCAACTAGGAATTATATACCAACTATTATTAAACATGATTCTGTAGTCACCATTAAGGCAAGAGCTTAATGATATAATACATTCACTCAGGAACAAATAAAATCCCTACAGAGTTACCAGAAGCAGAAAATATATGAACTGATTTTAACTGTATAGAAGAAAGGGGAAATGCAAAAGAATGGAGAAAAGCCTGATCTGCCCATACATAAGAAGAATACAACAGTTTGTCGAAATTATAGAGGTATTTCTCTGTTATGTACAACACAAAATACCTCTATTTTGAAGAATATATAAACTCATTTATGGAGAAGACAATTGTTTACCAAGGAGGATTCAGGAAAGGCAAATCCACAATTGATCAGATACATATAGTTAAACAATTATTAGAGAAGTTTTGGAAATTTTATATAAATATTCATCAGATTTTTGTTAATTTCCAACAGGCATATGACAGCATTAAGAGAGGAAAATTATATGAGATTATTATACTAGATAAGAGCTAGTAAGACTTACAAGGCTAACAATAGAAAACTCAGAAACACAGGTTAAAATACAAAATGATTTAACAGATCCTTTACATTAACTAAAGGATTAAAACATGGTGACAGTCTAGCACCAACACTTTTTTAACATAGCTTTGGAATACATTATCCAATCGTTCCCAGTGAATGCTAAAGACACTAACAAATCATTGCAGATTGTAGCATATGCAGATGATGATATTATCATCATCTGACCTCCATGGAGTTAGAGACTCATCATGGAAGGTACACACTATTGCATACAATGCTCATCCAACCGTGCCTTAGAGTAATTCAATGTGTCGACATTCACAACACACTTAGGGAATGCATTCCAGTCACCAACCACTCTCCATGCAAAGGACCTTCACCTCACTCCTCTGCTCATACCCTCCTTATTATACAGCTTCCAGTGATGGTCTCTTGTTCTAACCCCCCCCCCCCCCTCCCAATCTATGAAAAATCTCTTCCATGCCAATCTGATAACAACCGCTGACTAGCTCATATGTCTCAATCATATCCCCCCCCCCTCTTCCTCCTATTCACGAGGCTTTGCAATTTACATTTTCTCAATCTGTCCCCATACTCCACATTTCAAAGACCACTGACCATCTTTGTGAATCTTCTCTGGACCCTTTCCAACATATCCTCATCACTGTGAAAACCTGGCAACCAAATCTGTGCTCAGTCCATATGAAGCCAGATCGAGGCCTTATATAATGGCATCATAGCCTCTCTATTCCTGCATGTCAGTTCAATGTTCAATGCGATCTATTCACTTCAATGTTCAATCTATTCAATCCTTACCTTACAGGAGGATTCGAATAGATTGCATGAATGGGCAGGTAAGAGGAACTATCAGTTCAATGTTGCAATCTATTCAAATCCTCCTGTAAGGCGATAACATCTGCTTGACTCTGCATCATCTGCAAACAGCTGCATATCACTAGATAAAGCCATCCCAATATCGTTAACATACAAATTAAACAACAATGATCCCAAAACTGACCCCTGCGGTACACCACTAGTGACCTTCCTCTTTCAGGATACTGCACCCACATATACAACTTTCTGATACCTATCTGACAGCCAGTCACTGATCCACCTCAGAAGTCTGTTATCCAATCCCATCTGTTTCAATTTATTTAAGAGCTTGTAGTGCAGCAGTCTGTCAAAAGCTTTTGCAAAATCCAAGTACACCACTGTATATGCATCTCCCCTGTACAAGATATTTGTCACCTTGTTATAAGTACATAAGTTGGAAAAATATGATCTCCCTTTAACAAACCCATGCCAATGTGGACTGCAGAGTTTGGTGGATAGAAGGAGAGGTGATATGATTGAGACTTTTAAACTGTTAAGAGGTGATTACAGGGTTGACACTGTGGAGTTCTTTCGATTGGTTGAACAGCGGGAAGGAGTGATGACAAGAGACTATCCCTGGAAGTTACGAAAGGAAACTGTGAGCAAGAGGGTGAGGAGTGGTTTCTTTGCATGGAGGGTGGTTGAACCGTGGAATGCATTGGTGAGAGCGAGAACAGTCAATGAGTTTAAGGAGTGGTATGATAGACTTTGTGTTTCTTAGGGGGGACCTCCTCCCCTCGATGAGTCTTGAAAGACTTCATGTTCTTAAGAAGGACCTCCCATGATGAGTCTTTTGGCTCCTGGAGGCCTGCATAATAATAATAAAAGTTTATTTGATATATCCCCTAGTATCATTGCCATTTAAAGACATTCATGCTATCCTCTTCACCCTTTTTCACAACTTTAGTTACCTCTAGTTCATATTCATTTTAGTTTTAGAGAACCAAGTTATTAGAAGCTGGGAGATTCTGGAATGATCTTTGTTGGAGATCATGGCTGATGATGGTGGTATTGGAAGGAACAATGGACGCTCTACTACAGGACAATTGAAAATGAAAAAAAGCAATAGAATATTGCTTGTTTTAGCAATATGCTAGCCTTTTATGATAAAGTTACAAGAGCATTAGATGAGGGAAAGGCATGTACTGCCATTTTCTTAGACTTAGCGAAGGCATTTGACAGGGTGCCACATGATAAAGCTGATATTTAAGTTGCAGCACATGGGTCTGGATGTCAGACTGGTCAAATGGATTCAGGATTGGCTGTCCGATAGGTATCAGAAAGTTGTGTATGGTGGGGCAGCTTCAAGGAAGCAGAGGGTTACAAGTGGGGTTAACAAGCTTTGTTGAACAGCGGGAAGGAGTGATGACAAGGGGCCATCCCTGGAAGTTACGAAAGGAGACTGTGGGCAAGAGGGTGAGGAGTGGTTTCTTTGCATGGAGGGTGGTTGAACCATGGAATGCATTGCCTGATGGAGTGGTGAGAGCGAGAATGGTCAACGAGTTCAAGGACTGGTATGATAGACTTTGTGTTTCTTGGGGGGGGGGGACCTCCCCTCGATTAGTCTTGATAGACTTTGTGTTTCTTAGGAAGGACCTCCCACAATGAGTCTTTTGACTTCATGGCCTGAATAATAATAATAATAAATAATAATAATTAAAATACAACCCATTTCTGTATCCTACTTCTCACCAATCTCTCCAGATATACAGATTGGCCTATAATTTGAAGCTACAGCCTTATCACCACCTTTATGCAGTGGAATAATTTGAACCTCCTTCCACTCCCTTGGAACCTGCTGTTGTAAGGCTCTTATTAAACAGAATGCCAACGCTACTGCCAATTTCCTGGAACATTCCCTTAAGATGCATGGCGATATATAATCAAATCCAATCACCTTATTGATATCAAGGTTATTTCTTCAAATATATCTTGCTCACTCACAATTAAGCCATCTTCTCATATGTCCTCTACAATTAAGTTCCTCATGATTTCACCCTGATAAGAATGAAAGACCCTTATAAATTGATCACCAAATACCTCAACAATGCTTTGCATATTTTCCAACATATATTCCAACAATGTTCTTCTGCAGCAGTTACCATTCTACAATTTTCATCCATTAACATAATTTTATCATGATCATTCTTCCTTCTACTTGTCACATATCTTAAAAACTGTGGGGTTTTTCTTGGCCTGATTTGCCAATTTCTGCTATTCTGCACTTTTGTTTTCCTTACTGAGTCACTCTCCTGGCTTGTTCTTTATACCATTCGTAACAATTATTACCATTATTCATCTTGTTCTGCCTCCAAAGTACTTCTTCTTTCAGATTTCATGCTTAAGCTCCTCATTCATCCATTTTATGCCTACCTTATTCAGCCTTCGGAATACATTCACACATTGATGCCATTATGTATTTCTTCGTCAGTTCCCACGGAGCATTTATTTCCTTGCCACTCAACTCCTCATTCCATGCTATAGCTGCAAGCTGTCTCCTAAGCTTGTCATAATCACAAGCCTTATAATTCCACTTATATCCTTTCCTCACAAAAGTCTGCACATGGCTAACCACAACCCAGGTGATTACCTCATGATGACTACCAACTGGAGGAAAGTGTGAAACTACACTCACAATTACATCCTCTGATGAAATGATCAGATCTAAAACTCTTGATCCTCGCATGCCCTCCTTTACATGCTGTAAAGAGAGTTATCTCTCAAGAACTTGAGAAATTCATTTTCCTTATTCTCAAATGCTATTTCATTCCAATCTATACTGCCATAACTAAAATCACCCATAATAATTGTCCTTCCTTTGTTCACTAATCGAAATTGTTTATATATTTCTTCATCACCATCCCCCAGATTTCTGGACCTATAGCAACATCTGACTAAATATGTCTTCTTGTCAACCTCTATGTTACACCACACTGCCTCATAACCATTGCCACTATTTCTCTCTTTAATGTCTACCTTATGTGGACATAATTCCCCTGCCATCAGCCTCCCCCTCCCTTCCTGTTCTTTCTATCCTTGCAAAAAATACTGTGTCCTTCCATTTCTATTCCCATTAGAATATCAATCTTCATTCAATCATGTTTCACTTATTCCAATGATTTTGGGACAAATAAACTCAATCAGTGAAACCATTTCATCCACCTCATTTTTTAATACTTCTGGCATTTGTAAACAAACAGAGCAGTTCATTTTTAGGTCTATATTATTATTATTTGACACCTCCAGGGAGTCCAAAGACTCATCGAGGGAGGGCATCTGCTCTACAACTGTCTCAACCACTCAATCCACCAATTGACAGCATCTACATCAACGCCATCTACTGCCAACAGCCACCACTAGTATTTTCACAGACAAACACAAACATCCATGCCCACGGCGGCCCACAGCCTTTTGGCTGAAGAGCAGATATGCTAACCACTCGGCCAGCCAGACTGGCATATCACTCTTGACATTATCATAATGTTAAGAACCAAATAGAAAGCAGAAGGAAAGTACCTGAAAATAGAAAAATCAGCACGAGAGATAGGGCTAAAATGTAATCAACAAAAAAACCAAAATAATGATTAATAGTTAATCATTATTTTGGTTTGTTTTGCCTCCAAAGTACTTCTTTCAGATTTCATGCTTAAGCTCCTCATTCATCCATTTTACACCTACCTTATTCAGCCTTTTAGCCTTCGGAATACATTCACACACTGATGATGTTATGTATTTCTTTGTCAGTTCCCATGGAGCTGACAAATACCAGTGTGAAAATTTTGAACCTTGAAATAGAAACAATGGAACAATTTAAATGTTTAGAAGTAATGATCACTAGCCAACCAAACGAAATGATAGAAATGCAGCATTGAATAAAGAGAGGTAACAGGCTTTCTATTCTCTCATGTGTGCACTCAATTCAAAAATATTGTTACTATCTGCAAACTCCACAGAGTCATTGTAGGAGGCCCACCTTAACAGCAGAAAGTCTATCATGCCATTTCTTAAACTCATTTACTGTTCATGCTCTCGCTACCCTATAAGGGAATGTATTCCGAGTTGTAACCACTCTCCATGCAAAAAAGGCACCTCCTCACCCTCTTATTCACCACTTCCATTCGTAACTGCCAGGGATGTTCACTGGAAGACTAAAGTAAATATACAAAAATTGTGAATTTGTCCAGTTGTTACTTTCGATGAGAAACCTGGATATTTACAGCAAGTATGGAGAATATGATTTCTGCTTTTGATAGAGAAATCCTCAGAAAAATATTTGGCCCAGTGAATGATAATGATCTGCAGAGGATCAGATACAAGCATGAGTTATATCCACAATATCTCATATAATCAAGTAAAAAAAAGTTATTACAGTGGACAGGACATATTTTTCATATGGAAAATTACATGAAGAGAACAAATAGTAAAATTCTTGGTCAAACATCACATTACAATGTCCAAACTGGAGAATTAAAGTTTTGGACAAACAAGGTCACAGACAACAAATCCAGGAGGCCAAGGCTTGATTTGGGCTGTAGAGCTGCAAGAAGATCTTCAATAAATCTGCAAATAATTAAGCTTCTTAATGATCCAATAACTATAATAGTTTTAAGATGTTGATTGATAATAATTAGAGTGCAATAGAAACCAAGCAGATACACCACCAACATGAAAGATTTGCATTTCTAACTTTCAAGTTAAGAAATCATAATTAAGAAGAATGATATGTAACAAGAAAACAAAATATTGTTTTTAAGGTAATAAACTGCTTTTATTTTGCTTATTATTATTATTATTATTATTATTAAACAAGACCTTGTGGAGTCAAAGACTCATCTAGGAGGTCCGTTTATCTCACACACATCTCATCATACCGTGTCTTAAACACATTCAAACTCCTTGCAGACACCACACTCTCAGGCTAGGCATTCCAATCACTCACAACTCTGCATGAAAAAAACCTGCCTCTCACTCCCCTACTCACACCCTCTTTATTAGGGTAAGCATTTTCAAAGCAAGATGCACTAAGACAAAACCATTACATAAAAACAAAGGAACAGTACAAGTATTTACAATGAGAAGTAGTTCACTGACTGTATATGAATTGTGATGCTAGACAAAAAAAATAAATACTCACAGAAATATATTGTTATTTTTAAAAACAAAAATTAATTAATGACATTCAATTTACAAATATATATATTAACTAATTAAAAACTGACTTTTAGAGAGAGAGAGAAAGGGAAAAAATTTTCTCCTCTCAAGTGAAACATCTGTTTTGAATAATAAATTATGTCTGTTATTTAAAACATCCAATGTAATAATATACCTAATTCAAACAGACATACAGTTCATGGATGTGCTTTTCTCTGATGATAACTTCCCCAAGAAACTAAAGTGCTTTCATATGAAAGCCACTCGCAAAAGGCTGTCACAGCATACAGTATATTAGTACTAGTGCCCTAAGTGAGCTAAGGATTAGATGATCTAGAGATTTTGCTCTGAAGGCCAAATATTGAAATTTTTCAAGCCACTTCAGGCCTCCAATGCAGGATGGTGGGTGATAAAATTTATCCACTGCATGACTATTTCATGCTTATGTTCAGGGCTGAATCAACACCTTCTTGGGCCCCCGGCAGGAAGAGAAATGTGAGGCCCCTCCCATCACATTTCCTAATGTTCAGTAATAATAATAATAATAAGATACTCATCAGTTTTGAAGTCCCAAGTAATTTCATTGGTGGATGTGAAGGCAATATTCAAAACAAAAATAACACAATTCACTCCTTGTTGAAGAAATCCTCTGGGTTTCTTGTAACCGGAGTTTGAAAATGACATTCGACAAACTAAATTAAGCTTTTCAACGTAATTCTAAGTTCTTTCCTCATAGCATTTTCATAAAATACTTTGCATCAAGTTATATTAGGGTTATGTAATATTTTAACTGACCCATGCCAAGCCCTGAAAATTTGTTTGGTTTCTCTATTTTAAAAAAATAAAAGAATGGGGCTCCCTAAAGAGGGGGCTCTCGGCAGGTTTGCTGTTACCTTAAAATGGCCCTGCTTACATTACCACTTTTTAAGTTGGATTTATTTTGGAGAACTCTTTAACATGCTTCTCTCAAGAGACATTTATATTTGAATGAATAGTAATGGAGTAGGCACATGTTCTATTTCACTTAAGAGTGATAATCATGGTCTGTGATCTCAATTAATAGTAATCTCTGTGTGTGTGTATTATATAACAGAACGCCACAAATTCTTCAAAGCTGATCACACCAAAATTGCTTTAAGTGAGATAAGAATTTGCCATTACTTACCTTAGATACCTCAGGAATAAACAACCCAATCCCTTTGAACCTAGAAATTCTAGTAAAAAGTATTAAGACCATTTACAGTGGTACTCATCTTAAGAAGGATAAAAACAAGTAAAAGGAAAAATAAAAATATGGCCTGATTACTGCTTTATGACTTCACCATAAATCAAATCAAACTATATAAATCACAAGTGTTCTTTCCCATCACTTTTTTATAATATATTACAGATATGGAAAATGTTTTAATATTCATTAAGATACATATGCTGACCATATTTACTAATATTTTTTGGGAAGAAGATAACAAGAGAGATATTATAATAGCTAAAGTAATTTAGTTACTATTTCTTATCTTTTGCTAAAGCCAAATTGGCATCATTACAGAACAATAGGCAGAAAAAGATAAGTGTATATAGGCACTACATAAATAACACTGAAGTTGAAAAACAAAGGAAGGCCTAAAGTCCTAAACTGAACCATCTAGTTGGCTCAACTGGATTGCTGTTGGACTGATGGCCTGAGGACAAGCATCAGATGCGAGTGGTATCATGCATCCAAATTTGTTGGAGCCAGGAAGTTTTTAAGAGAAAGGCAAATTCAAGGAATAGTCTTTCATCCTTATATTTGTTTAAGTGAGGTGGCCTTTTTCCAGCATTTCCTGTGGCAAGTATCTAAGGCATGATCTACTATTCCTGAGTAGTGATAGTACTGGATGTAGTATGTGTTCAGAAGTTCTGATGGTGTCTTGCTTATTTACCCATAGAAGTACAAATTACAGCTTCAAGGTACTTGTTAGACATCAAATAATCCCTAGATTTGTTTATGAGAGTGGATAAGGGGTGCTAATTTTTGTGTGGTCTGAAGATAGTCATCAGTTTGCATTTTTTCAGTATTTTTACCAACTTTTCAGAGGTGTCTCTAGACACTGATGTCCTCTTGGTGCTGAAGCTTAAATTAAACAGCTAGTCAGAGGAGGTGCTAATTCTCTTGCACATTCTCATAATACATGGGGCTGACATGCCATCTAATCCATGGTCATGTTTGCATTAAAGTTCTACAATAACCTAAGCACATCCATCAGTCAAGGTCACATCTGCCATTGCAATATTGCTACCTAAATGGTATACCTCTGCAAAATGATTCCTCAGTAACTCAACTATTACCTCCCTCCCTACTATCACTACTTTTTAAAGGTCCTCCTTCTATAGTCATTCCTCCTTTTACTTGCCACATAGCAAAAGAACTCTTTATGACTTCTTTTGTCAAGTCCTAAATAATTTTGGCTTTCTTGCTTGTGTCCAGTACTGCTCATGGGCATGCTGCACCATTTTCTTTATATTCCCTTCTTTTTCTGCAACTTCTGCTTAATGATGCTATTCATCAATCTAACTCCTACCTGATTTATCCTCCTGACTCTGGGTATACAGTCTGACACTACTTTCTTCAAACACCCCTTGACCACCTTCATCTCTCTCTCTATGTCACGGCACTGCCTACAACTGACTCCTCAGATAATTCCATATAATATTTATAATAATATAATTCCACATATATTCTTTCTTAACAGAAAATTCTGGATGCCTGGCAATCTCTCAGGTCAAGACTACATGAAAACACTTTGCCCAAGTGGAGACAGTATAGCTAGATTGGTCACTAGTAAGTTCTCTGATGTTATGACCAGAACTAGCACTCTCAAACTTCATTATACCCCCCCCCCATTACATGTTGTCTCAGGTAATTATATCTTAGCAGATGTATAAATTTTATTTCATTTTCTCCTTGTGACCATTCCTTCTCCCAATATGTCCCCCCCATAGTTGAAATCTCCCATAATAATTACTCCACTTGCTCACATTATGCTAATTTACCAATGCATGCCACCTATATTCTCCCTTATACCCACTGGATTATAGTAGGAACCAATTATATATTCCACCCTGTTGACTATATCTCACACAACATAGCATCAGATGAACTGCCTTCTGCATCCCTGTCTTTCTTATATACTTCTACTCTTTTTGACTTAAATTCTTCTGCTATCATTGGCATTCCCCTTCCCTCTGAAGTTAACTACATCCTTTACATTCTATCCCTATGACTATATCATTCTCAGTCAACCAAGTCTGTCTTACTAACGTCCATAACTTTTGGCCAAGTTGAGCTAGTCAATGTCTCAATCATATCCTCTTTCTTCCTCTAATTCATGAGACTGCAAATTGCATCCTTCCTTCATACCCCACATTTCAAACACTCACCAAGTCAGTCAACCTTCTCTAGATCCTATCTGATGTATCCTCATCACTATGAAAACCAGGCAATAAAATCTGTGCACAATAATCCATATATGAGGCCTGATTAAAATCTTATATAATGGAACCATAAACTCTTTATTTCTGTATATTAAGGTCCTCCCCACATGGTACTGTTTCCTGATGATATCAATCTGGCTTTGGCAAAATATAAGAAATAGTAATTAAATTATTTGTCCGTGCGGTTAGTCGAGTGGTTATGCGCTTCCCAACCATATGCCTGGGAAAGGAGTGTCCTGCATTTGATTCATGTCGCTGGCGTGAGGAGCTAAGGATCTTTTTCAGATATAGCCAAGTTAGCTGGTCTTGGGCATGGACTGCAGGGTTTTCCCTCCTGCAAGGCAGGCAAACCGGTCTTAAGAACACAATGCTTCACAGACAATTACACATGGTTGAGCATGGGGTAACGACCCCACCTTGTAGTGAGTTATGAAACCCAAAAATGGGAGGCCAAGGCCCTACATGGGGCTGTAGTGCCAAAGAAGAAGAAGAATTAAATTATTTAAGTTATTATATCATCTCTGTTGTCAACTCACTCCTAAAAAATACACACATAAGTAACAATCAGGCAATGTATATTGTACCCAATAGTATACATAATTACTTAAAATTAATCCGCAAACTTAATGGCAAAATCACATACTAGATTTTTGTGCCAAAACAAGAAAAACATAAAAACTAATAAAAAAATATTTAACAATTGCTATTTATTATTATTTTTTGTACTCCATGGATTAAAAAATTCATTGCATAAGTTCCCACTACACCATAAAGATTATTTTTGTGGCCTTAAACCCATTCACCTGTTTCTACACTCAGAAAATGCAGTCCACTAACCAATTTCATGAAAGGAACCTACTCTTCATATCTGGAAATACGACCCACTTTCTAGATCAGACTAAACAGTGATTTAATCCGCTGATATACATTAAAATAGTGTTCTTGGCTGGATATTCAAGTCCAAATGTTTTCGATAAAAACAGACATACAATACTTAGTAACTATAGTGCTTGAAGAATATATTTCAACTGCATATTTCTTGAAATAATTAACTAGGGTAAAGTAAAGTAGAGAAAGCAGAAGCCTAGGTTATTTGGACCTTAACAAAATGTCTTACTCATATGATGTGGATATTATTATGCCATCAAATCAATTGATTATGAGTATGATGCAAGCCAGTTCTTGGCCTCCCATGTAATCAGTAAGTAATAAGCTAAAAAATAACCAAAAACTGAATAGATGAAATTAAGCAAAATAAATATTTTCAAGATCTTAAGATCATTTAATTATCTAGAAATTTTGCCTTTTGAAATGTTTTGTTTATCTCAAGCCAAGAAATGTTGCCTAAGCTTCATTACTTCTATATATGAAAATAAGAAAATTCTTATTTTCATCAATTTTTCTCAAGTTTACAATGTGAATGACTGTTTCTCTTCTGACATAATATAAATCAAAATTAAACGAATAACAAAAATACACATTTATATCTTCACTAGAAGTAATAATAAGTACATACATTCAATACCAACAATATACAGCAGACTCACTTTAACTCAGATGAGACCATAGAAAGTTTGTTTAGTGGATAGTCTGCTACAGTTAATTTTCATTTAGAGTAGCATTCCGCCTACTTTGATTGAACATTTCAGTAGTTTGTTAAAGTCAGCAAGTCTGTTTATAACAGTATTTGCTACAGTGAGAACTGAACATATTTACAAGTATTCCAAAATTAAGTTCAACAGTTTTCCACTCAATGCCACCACCTGTTATTACTTAAAGCAAGAAAATACCTCCTAACAAACACAGTATTTTTGATTTTTCATTAAATATGATTACCATTTGTGATCATTAATAGCTATCTGTCAACATCAGAGGCATTTTCTGCTTCATTTATCACTAAGAAAACTCTCTTGTTCTGGAAATACAAAAATGAAATCAATCTGTATTTGCAAGGTAACCACACACACACACACACACACACACACAGGATATTAAAATTTCAATTTGACACATGAAAATATGGTTATTATTAGAAATTTTACAGCTATTGCATTACAAACAAAGAAACCATCTTTAACTATCAATTTCTATTTACTGATGCTTCACAGTTCCAACAAGATCTATATAGATTATCAAAACTCTTACTCTTCAGATTATTGCAAAAGTACTACTTACTTGAACAAAAACAGTATCCATTTTGAAAGCAATAGATAAAGAACAAAATTCATATGTGGTACATATATTAACATATTAACTTCTTATTACCCCCCCCTCCCGAGTTTGAACAGTTTCAAGAAAACTAGATATTTGTCATATTTTGTACCATAGAATTAAAAACAACAAATAATTCCTTTTAATTCTATGGGGCATAATTCAGAAACATCTACAGTCTCTAACCATCTGTGATCTCAATTGCAAAATATCCCAAATTTTACAATAAAACATCCAAACAATAACCATTATATACTATATTAACCATACATATTTGGTTGATCCAAATATGTACTACTATATATCTGGATTAGCCAAACAGTCAGAGTAATAATAACAGCAGCAACCAGAAATAATGTAATGTAAGAATAAAGTATAATAATAAAATCTAAGAATAAAGCAAACGATACAGGGTAAGGAAAGTGAGTTACTTTTCTTGGTGCAACCGTTATGAAAGAATAATTACAAATAGTCAATAAATATTACTGATAAAAACCATATTTAACAAGTTCTTCCAAATTAAGTGCAAGAGATACTAAGTGCAAGTTGTATAATGCTGCAATATAAACATCTTTACACCATTTATTTTAAATATTAATGTAGGAATGTGTTTTTATGAAGAAATTTATATCTTTATACTGATTGTGATTTTTATAACATTGTACTGTACATACGCAATAGTTGAACTTCACTTTATTCTGATCAGAAAAGTTCTTTCTCAAATAAGACAACTTGCTGAAAAGGAAACTAAGTTTTCTATAAGTATTCTATGACATGATTTAATTTACACAGTAAATTTTTGTATGTATATAGAATAGTATTTAATGTTGTGGAAAGAAATGAGTGAAACTGGCATTTTCTATTTAATCCCATGATGTTCATGAACTGATAAACATGCTATTGCAACTCATATTTGCATAGTAACTGTTAATAAAAAAAATTTTTAAAAATTTAAACAGGTGCTAGGTATTTAAAATAAGAAAAGAACCAAGAGCTTCTTGGCAATGGAAAATACTTAGAAATAGGGGATATTAAAGATCCTTAATTCATAGCTGAATAAATACTTAGAAACTTTGAAAGTTTTGAAACTGACCAGACAGCTTATTAGAATACATCCTTTGCATCAAAGTTGTCTTAGATTGCATCACTTAAAAGACACAAATGCTGCCCAGGCATCCGTATATTCATATTTTCTTAATGCTATTGTGATTAAGGTTTCACTGGCCTGAGAGCTGTTTCGAATTGCTGGTTCTTAGAGACCATGCAGACACCTTTTAGCAGTGCAAGCTAAGGCAACTCCACTGCCAAGGATTGTATTTTGATATGGTCTCTGGACACTTTTTGAAACTTTCAAAGTTTCCATATTTATTTAGGTATATGAAATATGGATGGATCCTCAATATTCCCTATTTCTATTTATAAAGTTGAAGAATTACAAAATATAGTATTGTTGCTACACAAAGCAGAGATATTTGCACTCAGTTATGGTGTTTGAGCTAAAAATTTAAATTTTGCACATATTACAAATTTGATGAAATAATTTATGTAATGGTAATGAAATTAGGGCAAGATATAGTGAAACAATGGGTTACTCAGTTTTGGGATTTCAGGGGAGGACAAATTGTAATAATATTTTTCACAGCTTTCATAACAGTGCAATACATGACTAAAACTGAACATAAGTGGTGCCTCTTATCATTGCAAATTTAAAGAAGCAGTTCTATTAAAAAGAGTATGCATGGTATTAAACATGAAGCTAAGTGAAGTGCCATGTTGTGCAGTGGCATTGCTAAACTAATCTCGAGCTCTTTCTGGTAATAATCACCAGGACATTACTACTGTGAACACAATTAGCTATTTACTATTATTAGGTGTATTAAGCATGTTCAAATTAATACAAATAAAGAGAGGATATATAAAACAAAAACATGAAAAACTGGATTTCTCTTTATGCCAATTTGAAAAGTACTTCAAACTTGTTAAATTTCAATAAACATTTTATTTATGGGTATTAATAAAAATCATATTTAACTTTACAGAGCAAGCTTAATGAAATGATATTTTGGGAAGTTTTATCCATTCATCAATGAAAAAGACGTCTGCCAAGCTTAGAGGAGGTCAAAAACCAAACACTTCTGTGGAACAGAGAAGTATGAGTAATGCAATAAGGAACCAATATATCAAAATTTCTGTTTGCTTTCTTCCTGGTTCTTGGAATTTTCATCTCTCTTACAGAGGAAATCAAAATAGTTTAGCTGTCGATTATTTATTAATTGACATGCCAATAGGAAAATAATAAAACTTCAGTATCATTCAATCTTTAAGAAATGTAACTAAGAACAGTGAACAGATCTGCTGTAAAATTTATGATATTACCAGACCCATTCACCTCCTCCCCAACCATGACTGAATCATTATTCAATCATCCTTTTACAACAAAAATGAATCAATCTGATTTCAATCCTTTCTAGTCTTAAAAACTATAGTAAACTTGGGTGAAAGAATATTTACAGTGGTTTTTGGCATACAGTTTGAGGAAAATTTCATGTCATTACAGTGCTTCGCAATTATCTCCTCCTTACTGAAAACAGCATAATAGAATATTTCTGTTCTGAGAACAGAAATAATCTTGAGTTTCTAATGTCTAATTTGATTGATGTACTGCAAGCATAGAATGACAGCGTGGTTAATGAGTGATCCTAGAAACAGTAAATAGTTGGAGTCATTTGATGCACCTAGCTCATGAGGAGATTCTCGGTTAATAGCAATTCAAATAAAAAATTTCCAAAGCATTGTTTGTTTCTTCAGATCCTTTAACTTACTTAAAGTATAAATTGTGTGAGGATCATTACCTGCCAAGTAATAAATAAGTCTCATATACAACTATTAGCTTTAACATTCTTCCCAATTACTTAGGTAATGCCTGGCTTCCATTTCCTCTTCGTATCCTTCTTCTCATTAGTCTTCAATGTTGGGTTAGTATTTATTCCTATTTATAATTGGCTGAGTTTAGTATGGTAGAGCAGACAAACATGTTTTAAGTGATCTTTTTAATGTTATTCATATGAGAATCATAAAAAAAAAAAGTGAGCATAAAATGCATAGGAACTACTGCATGTTGCAAGTAAAAGAAAGAATGCATATGGTAGAATGATTTTAAGGAATGGCAATGGTAGGGAGATAACTGAATTAGTCAAAATAGTAGAATTACTGAATACTTTGCAAGAGTATATCATCCAAGTGATATTGCAGGAATGAGGGAATCAATGACTTATATGGGAACTGAGTAAATGAAATGGAGGCAAATAGCATATTACAGAACCTACTTAATGTGAATTCAGCTGTGGAATTGGATGGTATACCAGTTCGAGTTTTACGTGAAGTGGCAAAAGGAATTATCAGTGCCCTTGACCATATTGCTTAATCTGAGTTTCAGCTCTGGGTTAGTCCCAAGGGGATGGAAAGAGGGGGATAATGGTTCCATTGCATGTGTGTGTGTGTGTGCGCGAGAGAGAGAGAGAGAGAGAAAATGGGGGGAGAGAGCTTGTTCTAGTTATTTAAAAAAAAAAAGAAAAAAGAAAACATGCTATAGATTTAATTTTAACCTTTTAAACTAATATGAATAAATTACAGGAATGGATAGATGGAAATGGGATACTGTAATTGGGGGCAGCATGGTTTTGTGAAGGGTAGATCATGCCTCAGTAACTTGCTCACACTTTATAATATAGTGATGACTGAGTTGCATAAAGGTAATGGCTTTACAGTGATACTGCTGGACATTGCAAAGGCCTTCGGCAGGATACCACATGGAATTCTAATCAGTAAACATGGAGATGGATAGGTGTGTGGTTGATGGAGATATCAGAGAATAGTTTATTCAGGAGTAGAGTTTAAAAGAAGGCCTGTGACTAGTGGTGTGCCACAGAGTTCTGTTTTTGGACCACTGCTATTTGATTTGTTCATTAATGATATAGGAAAGGATCTCAACTTTGCACCTTCAGTTATTTGCTGATGATGCAAAGTTGGGTAGAGCAATAGTTAATACACATGATGTCAAAATTTTGCAGGATGATTTGGACAGATTGGCAGACCAGGAAAGGAAACTGGATGTCAGTTTATGCATTTTGGGGTGAAAAGATTATCAGAAGTATACCTCATCTTGACTACTGGATGCAGATCTGGGCACCAGAATTTCTTGGTGATAGGGGAGGTTGTAGAGAGAATCCAGAGGCAAGTGACCATCATGGTAGCAGGTCTATGGAATGAACCTTACGAAACAGGTTGAAGTTTTGTGGGTTACAGAAACTGGCTGATAGGCAGAAAAGGGGTGATATGATTGAGACAGACATTCAAATTACTGAGGGGTTTTTACAAGATTAATTCACACCTGTTCTGAAAATTTTCAGAACAGGTGTGGTGGTGGGAGAACTAGGGTGCCATCCATGGAAACAGAGCAAGAGTGTAGTTAGTAAGGGTGTTAGAACTAGGTTTTTTGTTTGAAGATTGTGAACGAGCGGAAGAGGTTGCCAGAGTCTGTTTTGGGTGCCTGACTGTAAATGAGTTCAAAACAAAGTATGATAGATACTGCACAAATGACGAATAGTTTTTGACATGATTTTCAGGGCCCTTTGATGAGTCTAAGAACTCCTTAGAGTTGTCAGTGATAATTTGTAATAGCAGCGGAATAAATCCAGAAGCATCAAGACAATAACTAAATAAACAAACAAAAGAAATCAAATGACTCAACAAAGTACTGAAACTCCATCTTCTGCTAGTGACCAATTATAAAACTAAATATGATACATCTGAATAGATGATCTTATAATTGGTTACTCCATAAGTTGTTTTAAGATTTTAGCCATAAATATGATATACATTTTTTACAGCTACAAGTTAGCAATATAGTCTAAGAAAAACATTTCATCTATGTCCCATAATCCAAACTATTTCCTAATAATTTATACAACAGAATATGAAAATTGCTTCATTTTCTTATTGTGACAGAGGAAAAAAAAAAAAAAACTTATTTTGACTAAATGACTTTTATCATATATATATATATCACTCTACAATCAAAACTGTATCAGTTTTATGCTCATTAGCAAGGAGGATGTTTGAGTGTAATATAAAGGATGAGAGAGAGAGAGAAAGAAAGAGAGAAAATGGGGAGGGAAGCTTGTTTTAGTTATTTAAAAAAAAAAAAAAAAAGGAAAAAAAAAAGGGGAAAAAAAAGAAAACATGGTATAGATTTAATTTTAACCTTTCAAACTGATATGAATATATTACAAATGCTAAAACCATCACTTCAACTTTAGTATATTATAAAATGCAGCATCCAGACACACACTTGGTGAACTGGATCATACAGAAACTGCATCCTTGCCAATTCAGTATGCCACAACTAGATATCTAAACATGCTCTCGGTACAAATACTCCTACACAGAGGCAATTCATTGCATTGGAACAAATTGCCTCTTGGCAGAATATATTGTGAAGGTGATTGTTAATGCTACTATAAGACATCGTTAAAATGTATAAAATCAGTTAATGATTTATGAAGTATTTCCATTGAGGTTCTGAAGTGTCCATTACAATGAGAACAACATAATATAACAATTTTGCATTATGATGTTAATATTCAATTTAGTGATGAAAATGCAGTTTTCTTGAGCAACGAAGGCAGAAGATTTCCATGGTTCAAGTTCATGGCACTTTATCATGATCTAGTGAGCTTTTAGTTGGGAAGGAAAAATTCTACAGTATCTCTTAAGAGGTTATGCACCTTAATTTGGATATTTTCCACACGAGATGAAGTCTTTCATGACTAAAATGCCACTACTCATCTAGCCATCAGTTCATTATCATCTACTCATCAGTTCAAGAATGATTTAAAGAACATGACATCAAGTTAAGTAAAGAACTTTGCTGTTCTTTATTCATTATTCTTGAATAGAACAATCTCCCGACTTCAAAATTTTATCCATCATACTCTGAAGTTTAGATTGGGCAACTTAGGTTGTTTCCCACAATTCAACAGGGGCAATCTCTTGACTGCGAGGCATTTATCTGGATGAAATGCAACTATTTCTCAACTGTATAGCATGCTACATAGCAATTATGAAAGCCAAAGACAGCACAATTTGTTCGGGACCACCACATTTCAGCATATTTGTTGGCGCAATACATCGGAAAATTTTGGAGCCACATTTAGAAAGCGTTGTGTGCTTAACATTTGTCAGATGATGATTATATGAAATGTAGTCATGGAATTTCATTCCATTTTCTTCCAACTAACCTTTTCTCTTATAACTGTCCAAAAAAGAAAATACATTGTTATTCTTATTGCATAAAAATTTAATGGTTTCAATGTATTGAAAACTTTATTATACAGTTCTATACATGTTCATGACATGTCAATATGTTCCAGCATCTGTTATTCTTAAATGAAACATCTAAGAACTGTGGCAACAATGAAGATATAAAGGCTGCAATTAGGTTTTGGAAATATCTTCCTAAATATTTAGATATTTTGACTGCATAAAATGGAAGCATAACAGTGCACATTTGCAAAGTAACACGTCCAAATGTGTGCATATTCACAAAATAACAAACTTACTTCTCAAAATATAGCAATAGCATTCTGTTCAACAATACTGGACAATGGATGTACTCATGAAACGACATGCTTCAATCATTAAACTATTTTACAACTACTATTATTACTATCAAATGACAGCAAATTAAACAAAGAAATAATCTATGTAATCATCAGTGTACAAATGCAACGAAGACCTTTTAACGGGTAAAATTACATTGGGAAGGAAATTAAAATGTGACTGTATCATGGATTGGTTGCTGAAAAAAAAAATTAATGCTTTTCATTTATGTTGTAAACTATGGCAGAAAAAGTTGACTGCAGAAAAACATTAACACTAATTTTAATATATTAAACTTTGCTGTACTGTATAAAATGAAGTATTCAGTTAAAATGATATTCAGTTACTCACTTATGGTCATTTATTGCCCAATTTATAAAATTGTAATGAAATATAACTTAAAGAATGTATGCGTGCTAGACTGAAATTTAGTAACAGCAATTTCCACAAATAACAATTCATTTTATATCATTGTCATATACAATATAGTAACTATGTGACTACAAGACTAGTAAGTTTATTACAGCATTTTAATTTTTACACATACTCGATTTATTTGAAACATTGTTTAAAATTTATTGTGATAGAAAATGTGCACCTGACATGGCATGACAACTTCAAAAAATGTGAGAAGAAAAAAGTAGACAAACATGCGCTTGAATGCATTTGAAAATAACAGATCATAAAAAAGCAAACAAACATTAAAATTAATTGTGCAGAATAGGTATAAAATGTTTAATAAAATAAAACTGCATACAGAAATTCTGATCATGAAGTAAAAATTTAAGCAGATAGGTAAACAATGCAAATTGGGAAAAAAAAAAAAAAATCACTTCATTATGGTCCCCACAATACTTACAATATATGTTATTTTACAAAGAAAGAATAACTGGTTTACTGTTATATAGCAAGCTGTATTCCTTTCACTAAAAGGAAAACTGTTGAATCTATGCCTGATCTTAAAACACAAATTTAAGCAATATTTCAATATTTACAAAACTGTAAAAGGTGCACTTATTTAAAATCATATACAACAATTAAAATAAAATTAAAAAAGCACAAGCATACAGCAGTAGTTCAATAATAATTTGATGATGAAAACACCAACTCATTAAAAAAGTGGAGGGAACACTGCTTAAAAATGGACTATAACCTATCTGTTCTTTTCTGTACAACATGCAAGTTTTGTACTGGGGAAAAGGTTCTATTCATCGGATTATCAAAACATGATCCTATCAGGGAAGGTCATTTAAAATGAGCCTCTCCTCCCTTATATTTTAATTTATTCAGAGATTTCTGCACTGGGTAAATACACAAACTGGTGCATGATACAGCAAAAAAATCAACAAAAAAAGCCAAAAAAACAAACAAAAAAAAAACAACTAAATATGGAAAATATTACATACCACACTGTCATCATTTTAGTAAACTAATCAACAATACAATCAAGAACCTATTAATCACAATCAGTCACCTGAACAATGACCATGATTTTCTTTGGCTGTTAGGCAAAAATATACTAAAATGACTAATATGCATGGTTGTTATCTCTACATTTATTTTAATTATTGATCTTCCAAATTGTGCTTATACAAATACGTTCACATTTATGTGAATTTTAAATTTATAATATTTGCAAAGACCTATGTAGCAATTCAGCTAAAAGAAATTACTTCCAAAGTCGCAAATACAGTGTACTTATAATTTTAATAAACAAAACCTTCACACCTGAAAATGATAGTGTATAAACATTCTTCATTACAAATCACTGTTCAATTATATTTTGCATAACTATATAGAAATATATGTAAGATCATATGAATGGGAAATAACAATTACAATAATATGATCTGCAAAAAGAGCAAAGTAATAAATTATAAGCAATGCATTTCAATAAATATCAGCGAATTCTATACTTTCTTACAACTGTCACATGCCTGTTTTTGAAACTGTGAGCATTGAAGATTTGGTGTTATTCTACTGCATTAATTATATAAATATGTATATATATATATATATATAAAAGTAAGTGTTTTCAAGTAATATTTAAACTTTCATAAAAGTTTTGTATCTTAGTTCTAATGGCTCTGAAAAGATACATATTTTCTATTCATTAGTTTTTCTATTCCCTTTTTTATTCATTAATTCAATCATATGAAATACATAAGCAAAAATACAAAATCTAATATATAAAATTTAAACATGATAAAGTTTAATCTTTCATATTAATAATTTGGATAAACTGACTACAATATGAATTTTCTAACAAAAAGGAATTTTAAGCTAAAGTATCAATATATGAAAATTAGCAATATTCACTTATGTATAAAGGAAAATACCAGTAATTTACCCTGAAGATTTTGTTGTGCATTTAAGTTTGTTCTTAGTGTGCGATTAAAAAATATTGCAATTTCTGCTGCATATCTGAGATATGAACTGTAGCTGACTAAGAATAATATTAGCAACTACTGTTTAAGCTGATTTATAACATTCAACCCTTCAAAGGAGAATAAGAATTTCATAATAATTCTAAGCTTTAGGATTTTATAAATAAAATTGTTTACTGTGCATATCTGAGATATGAACTGTAGCTGACTAAGAATAACATATTTTAATGCATATATAATTTTCTAGTACACCCTGTTACGGTTTTGAATATTACAGTAATGCCATCTGCTTATGATATAATATTAGCAACTGGTGTTTAAGCTGATTTATAACATTCAACCCTTCAAAGGAGAATAAGAATTTCATAATAATTCTAAGCTTTAGGGTTTTATAAATAAAATTGTTTACTGCAACTGTATTTTGTAACATGACCAACTTTTAAAGTATAAAATTCCAGTGAGTTTCAACAAGACACATTAATGCGCTAAAAACCCGATTCATGATTTCAGTTATGTAGCAGCTGCACTTAATATATTGTGGCAGATCCTGTTACCAGGAATTAATAAAGAACTGTACATAACATTTTATATATATAAATATGTACATAAATTGTGCAAAATTTTGAAATTCTGAAATATTAAAACTCTTATTTTTGACTATTTTCTTAGTCTAAAAATGGCCGGTTAAATAACGAAGATGCAAAATAATCCACCCAAATAAAGAGCTACATTCACAGCTAATTCCTTCAATCCTAAACTTTCAAAAACTCTCACTTTGTCTCATCTCTACTTCCTCCAGTGAACATATACAGACTAGTCAAGTTAATCAGGAACTCCAAGTAGGTTAGTGTGTTGATGGATCACATACTACAAACATCACGAAACAGAGCCCAGTATATAAATGGTCTGTGTTTAGAACTATGTTCATATTCATGTGGGTTGAATCAAGATTAGATGCTCATGACAGTCCAGAGATAAAAAGACAGCTTTTTTTTTTGTCTTCTACTGCAGGCAAGAGAACCTAGAACTGCACGATATGCAAACTGGAAGCATACATACAGACTGCAATCAAAATGGTGTTGTTGACATTTATGCTTCTGTTTCCCCTCTGAGACGCAATCTTGCAAAGTCCTCAAATATAATGTCATCATCTGGATCTGCTAAACAGCTGGTTCCATCCCTACAAATATGAAATATTCATTTACATACTTGTTAATTTTCAAATGCACATATGAATATCTACCAATATTCATATGCCTATCAATACTCCATACCTATAAATATTCACAAAACATATGTCTAATAGCACATGTGTGTTGTATATAACACATACACTATTAGAGGGATAATACCTTTTAAAAAAATTCTAGTAGGATATCTGTATTAATTTCAATTTAAAATAAGCAATTATAGAATAACTGAATAAAAGATATTCAATACAGTTTTACCAGTTAGGTTATTATTATTATTTATTATTATTTGACACCTCCAGGGAGTCCAAAGACTCATCGAGGGAGGGCACCTGTTCTATAACTCTGTCGCCATCACTCAGTCCACCAACTGACCGCAACTACACCACCGACCACCACCACTAGTATTTCCACAGACAATCACAAACATCCATGCTCACGGAGGTATTCAAACCCACAGCCTTTTGGCTGGAGAGCAGATACGCTAACCACTTGGCCAGCCACATTGATGCATTCCTCTCCTGTTTTTTTTTTTTTTTTTTTTTTTTTTTTAAGTTTAATTAAGTGAGAAGAGGAGTATTTTATGCTTTATTTCATAGAGTAAAGAAACTCATCACAGGTCACCCTAGGTACTGTAGTGTCTACCACATCATTCACCATTTGCACGCACACACTATCTCCTCATGAAATGCATTAACACATGCTTACCACACTCCAAGCAAAAAAACCTACTTCCTTACACAACTTCAAGGATGATCTTTTTCCTTCTAGTTTACCATATGCATACATAATTTTCTCAGGGAATGCATTCCATGTGCCTACCACTTTCCAAGCTGAAACCTACTGAATTGCAAAATTTCAAGGGTGGTCCTTTTCCTTCTCCTATAGCTATCATTTGGGAAAATTTTCCCAGCATCTGGTGAGTGCTTGTTAACAACAAGCCTCAATCATAGTACTCCTCCAATCTACCAAATGCAGCATTCTATCATGTTCTCTGGTTGACACTGCAAAGTTGTAATATCATTTTTTCCATTCATTTTTACATTTTTTCTTTTACATCGTCCAGTAATCACAGGTTACCAAAATAAGTGTGTACAGAAGTCCAGGCTTGTTCATATCCGTTCAAATGCAGTCAGTTTCTTGCATAAATTCTTTCCTCTCATCAAATGCACATCAGACTTCCATATATTCCAATTTTTTTTCCTGACACATTCTTGCTATCAACTCTTTGCTACCATATCAATGGAAATACACCAATTCTCCTGATCCAACTTTACTGCTGCACAGCTTGTAACACTGTCCTCAAACCACATGCTTGATTCATATTCAAGTCATTCTTGCTGGTCATCACTATCATTACATTCACATTCTGACCTATCATCACTTAAATTGTGATCTTCATTGTATCTCTCTCTCTGGCAAGCACTCCTCTTAACATTTCTGTTGGGAGAGTGGCAGTCTATGATTAGTTCTGCCATATATAATAAAATTCTGCTCTGAAAACTTCAAATCAAGTATCTCTATAATTCAAAGAACCAATCTCATCATTGTCTAGCTTCCCTCATTCTATCCTCTTCAAATTTACACACCTTCCTCTCACTTCAACCATATTCTCAGTCAATGTATTCCACACACACACACTTCTATTTTCTCATTTCACTCCTCTTCTTACATTTTGATTAATATCAATGACTTAATCTCTTCATTCATTCTTGTCAATTCAGTTCTCAAGCACTCCACTTCTCTAAAAGTGCAATGTTTTTTATTCAACACTCATTTGTCCAGTCAAATTCATTCATCATTCTTGCCCTCTAAATTCTTATTTACAAGATCTATCATCAAACAGATTTTCTTTATTCGTGTGTAGAGGCTTAAGTGCTGCAAGGACATCATGTTGGAGGCTTAATGGATTTTTTACAACACTCAAAAAGGATTTTGAGTGTTGTAAAACTTTTTAGATGTCGGGATACAAGAGTGATACACTCATCACAGAGGTCCCACCTTACATTCCAGGCCACCTACAACCGCCCTTAGAGGGCACTCCACCTAGATAAGACTTTAGTGTCACCCACGTGGTTGGGCTTAGTATCGTTATTTGTGTTAGTTGTTTTTTGTATCCCCGTAGATGTCCTAGTGACTAGGACGAAATATAGGAAGTATTAAATTCTAATTTAATCCTTTCTGAGTGTTGTAAAAAATCCATTAAGCCTCCAACATTAAGATTTTCTTTATAGTTGCTGAACCCCTGATTCACACTACTGAAATCTCTTAATCAGCACTCATTTGTACTTTCACCATCAAGCATATTCATGCAACTCTTAAAAATGTGTTCTCTGCTCTTACTATCCTCCTCTACAGAAAGAGTGAAGTTACCCTTGTCAACACTTCACATGTTCCTAAGTTTCAGATAAACACATACATTCCAATTGCCTTCTGCCTGACTTCAGTTAATTTTCTTATGAAAATTCTTTAAACTTTCATCCTCACTCACACTTTATTGCTACCTGTGGAAGAACTTTCTCAGCCAACTTTGATCCGTTGAAATGGTCTACTTTATCAATTTCTTGATCTCATCAGAGCAATTTCCCTTCTGACAAATTTAGCTAATTTCACAATCTTCAGTATCTCACTTTGTCAGAGATATCAGAGAATCCAGCAGAATCAACTGACTAAGGGCACAACTTCTATGGCATTCATATTTCTATGTGTTGGTCTATTTCAGTGTAGACAATAAAGCAGCATCTTCCTCTATTACAGTCCTAAAAACCAGGTCTCAAAAATTAACACTAAATAAGCAATTTAGTGAATGGCATAGTTCTTAATTATCCAAAATAACTCTCTGTTTACCTATAATTACTAAATGCTTTACAGTATATGCAACACCTTATGAACAAAATATATAATTGACTAAGTTAGTAATATTAGATGTTGCTGAAACAATTTAAATTTTAAACTGAAAAGGAACTAACATCCCATCAAGAAGCACTCTCAAAGAAGTCAAGCTAAACATGGTGTTAAAAGGACTATCTCCCAGATAATAAGCAAATTAATGCAACCATACTTATTGAAAAGCTAGAGGATATGTTTCAGAGCTGATGATGATGATTCTAAATATGCTCTCTCACATCTACAGCTAATTCTATGCAATGCAGTTTGATTGTGAATATAGTTCTTATGTTCTTCAAAGTGAATGTTAATAAATCTACCAGTCTGTCCAAAGTAGGATAAGCTGCAGGCATAAGGAACCTCCAAAATGTACAAGAAGATATAGCTGATCTTTTGGAGAATGGATGAAGGCTGTTAACTGGATGTGTGGCTTGAAAGTGAAATGAAGATTATATCTAAGAAAAACTTCAGCTAGCTTTTAAATGTATCCCAGATATAAGGGATAAGAAGGGGCATGCAGTCTTTTGTCTATTTTATTGTGGTCATAGTCATTGGCTAAAAATGTATCTTGAAGATAACCAAGTTCTGCAGCAAGGGCTTTGTCATTAAAACAAACGGCCTTGCCTCTGTGTAAAAGGTTTTAAGAGCACCATACTGTTGGGATTGATGGAGTGGTGACTATTTAAGTACTACCTGTAGCGTGTGTGCACATGCATGTAGGTTTCCTATAAACAGAAAAGGATAACGAACCATTTGGCAATGACACAACTTGTGTATAGAGAAGAGAAGAAGTAGGAAGAGAAGACAGCTTTTTCTATAGAGAATGATTTTTGAATGTTATCTGTATAAATGCATGAAAAATGTAAATGTATCTAATGTGCTTTGGCCATGAGATTAAATAGCAAATGTACTGTCTACACCTGGGTTTCTTGACTGAGGTTCTGCAAGAGATCGAGATTGAAACAAAATAAATATTGTATAAGTAATAAATATATATATATATATATATATATATATATTACTTATACACACATACATTAAACAATCATATATACTATATATTGCACAAATGAATAAGAAAATAAACAAAGATATAATAAGTTTTATGCAGGATCCCCAAGATCTGAAAATGAGGTTCCTCCAGGATAAAAAGACTGTGAAAAGCTGGTCTACACAGAGTAGCCAGACATTGGCTTCTAGCAATTCCACACAAAAACTGGCTTGGGAGGGCATTGCAATCCAATTTGCCTGTTTGTATATTTTTTGTTCCCATGTAAATTAACCAGAGAGTATGATAAATTTTAATATATATTGGGGGGGGGGGAACAGCTTAATCAAATGAAAGGTTTCTGCCAGCGGTACAATTATAAATAATGAATTAACACCAAAGTTGATCAGGATGTCTGAATTTTTTAGGTTGATTTTTTATTGAGGTTTGAAAGTGAACAGTTTTTAATGAAGATGGGAGAGTTGCCCACAAGGTGAAAAGTGATTGTGCTGTTACAACTAAAGTTGTAATTTGTGCTCTAAAGATGCTGTTTTAAAATTCAGTGAAATATTAACAGCTCAATAATTTGCAAGTACTCAACATATAACACAGTACTTACATATAATTTCAAGTCGCGCAAAACCAATGTTAACTACAAACCACTCTAGAAGCTAACAAAAATACACCATTTCATTTTTTATAACTATCAAAAACGTCATCTTTATTTAAAATAGTAATAACTAAACAGAACACATCTTACAAACTGTGATATATATGTCAAATCATGTACATTCATTTAATTTCCTTCCTCTTCATTGCTGCTAAGCACAATCAAATGAAATTATTCCAATATGGTTTATAAAACAAAGTTTAGTAATACATATAATACATACTCAGAAAAAATTTATAAACAATGACATAAAATCCAAAATAATCTTACCAAAATCTTGAGAGTCATGAACTGTATACTTCAAAGTCAAAATTTATCATCATCATCAAATTCCTGATATGTACCCTCAGAGGGTGTACAGGATATTATGATAATACTACATGAAAATGTTATTAAAGTTATTAATCATTATTAACTTCTGATTAACAATTTTCTTCCAAATTAATACATTATCTGTCAAGATTCCAACATTATCAGATCTTATATTTCTGTCTTTTAAAGACACTTTTTACTATCAATTCACCTATATCTTGGTCATCTACTGAGTCTTTTTCATGCCAACCTGGCAGAGAACACTTGTTTTGCTAATCTTTCCTCTCCCATTTTATTTAAATGACCATACCACCTGAGATTAGCTCTATTAGCATATTCCTGAATGCTAACAATAGCAAGTTCTTTCCTAATATCCTCATTTTTAATATGATACTACCATTGATGTCATCTGTTCACTCCATTAATTTTTCTCAGAACTCTCATATCTCTGGTCTCCAGTCTTTGATCAAGTGTTTTATTTCTAACAGAGTTCTCAGATTTGCAAGTTAAAATTGGTTTGAACACTGTCTTGTATACAGCTAATTTAGTGTTTTGACTAATTTCTTTCTTATTACATATAAATTTATTCAGTTGATTTCCTACCATACCATACCAGCTTTGTTGATTCTGTAGTCTATTTCCATATTTAATTTTGCCATCTTCACTAAAAATTGTGCCTAAATAGCTGAAATGTTTTTTACTTGTTCTATAGGTTCACCATTCAGGATTTGTTGTTGTTATGTTATATCGAGTCATTTTCGACTCCTGGTGATTCTATGAACATACACTCTCCATTCAGATCTGTTCATGGCCATATCTTTCAGAATTTTCAGGCGTATTCCAGTTGCTTCTTTAACTCCATCTACCCATCTAATTCTTGGTCTTCCTCTCCTCCAGTCTTTGGACAGCGGCTTCTTGTTCATAATAAAGATTCCTCAGAAGGATAATGAAATGCTCTGATACTCCCACTGTTCTTAACATGTTGCACAGTTTCACATGATCTACAGAGTTAAAAGTCTTACTATAGTCAAAGAAACAAAGGTAGACATTCTTTTGATATTTCTGTTCTATTATCCATCTCACATTGGCGATCTGATCTCTTGTTCCTCTGCCTTTTCATCTGGCATTTCTCTTTTCATGAATGGTTCCAGTCTTTTCTGAATGATCTTAAGTAAGACTTTACTTGCATGAAGAATCAGTGCTATAGTTCTGTAATTTTCACACTCTCTTGCATCGCCTTTCTTCAATAAAGGTATAAACTGATTTTTTCCATTCCCTAGGCCAGTATTTCCCAAACTATGTTCCGCAGAATACCAGTTTTCAGGCGTATTCCAGTTGCTTCTTTAACTCCATCTAATTCTTGGTCTTCCTCTCCTCCAGTCTTTGGACAGCGGCTTCTTGTTCATAATAAAGATTCCTCAGAAGGATAATGAAATGCTCTGATACTCCCACTGTTCTTAACATGTTGCACAGTTTCACATGATCTAGAGTTAAAAGTCTTACTATAGTCAAAGAAACAAAGGTAGACATTCTTTTGATATTCCTGTTCTTTCTATTATCCATCTCACATTGGCGATCTGATCTCTTGTTCCTCTGCCTTTTCATCTGGCATTTCTCTTTTCATGAATGGTTCCAGTCTTTTCTGAATGATCTTAAGTAAGACTTTACTTGCATGAAGAATCAGTGCTATAGTTCTGTAATTTTCACACTCTCTTGCATCGCCTTTCTTCAATAAAGGTATAAACTGATTTTTTCCATTCCCTAGGCCAGTATTTCCCAAACTATGTTCCGCAGAATACCAGTTTTCAGGCGTATTCCAGTTGCTTCTTTAACTCCATCTAATTCTTGGTCTTCCTCTCCTCCAGTCTTTGGACAGTGGCTTCTTGTTCATAATAAAGATTCCTCAGAAGGATAATGAAATGCTTTGATACTCCCACTGTTCTTAACATGTTGCACAGTTTCACATGATCTACAGAGTTAAAAGTCTTACTATAGTCAAAGAAACAAAGGTAGACATTCTTTTGATATTCCTGTGTTCTTTCTATTATCCATCTCACATTGGCGATCTGATCTCTTGTTCCTCTGCCTTTTCATCTGGCATTTCTCTTTTCATGAATGGTTCCAGTCTTTTCTGAATGATTTTAAGTAAGACTTTACTTGCATGAAGAATCAGTGCTATAGTTCTGTAATTTTCACACTCTCTTGCATCGCCTTTCTTCAATAAAGGTATAAACTGATTTTTTCCATTCCCTAGGCCAATATTTCCCAAACTATGTTCCGCAGAATACCAGTGTTCCGTGAAAAATTATTAAAATTAATATGAACCTGGAATAGTTTTAAATGCTACGACAAGGTCAAACATGTTTGAAAATCAGGCGCTCTTCACCTTACGTGTGGATTTTGCTATTAAGGCCATCGCGTGCTGGCCTTGACTCAGCCACCCGCGGTTGTTCCCAGCGCAACACCTTCGAGTGCAAGTGAAGTATGGAGGTATCTATTTTAGGAAATGCAGTCAAAAGCATGATTAATGCGATGCATTGGGCCCGGCACGCCTGTAGTGTGCGCTGTCGTATTTTTGCAATGCAATAAGCCTGCTGCAGCGATAGTGTGCGCTTAGCTTTACATTGAATACAAGACCGAAGATACTCAACTCTAACCAAGGTGTTCCGTTAAAATTTCAGGATTTGTGAAGTGTTCCGTCATAGGAAAAGTTTGAGAAACCCTACCCTAGGCCATGTAGTTGTGATCCAAATTCGCTGACATAGAACTGTTAAAATTTTAACTGCCTCTTCTACCAGTGTTTTGAGCAGCTCAATAGATATTCCATCCACTCCTTGTGCTTTCTTACTGGATAGCTGTTGCAGTGCCCACCTCACTTCACCAGTGGTACTGGCTCCTGTGTATAATCCTGCTCTGTAAAGGGCTTCTGCATACTCTTTCCATCTTTCTTTGATGTCTGCAGCTTCTGTAAGATATCCTTTGTGTTTACTTTTCAAAATTGTCACTTTGGCACTAAACTTCCCTATCAGTTCCCTGATCTTTTTGAAAAGATCTTGTTTTTCCTTTCCTGTTTTGGTCTTCTATTCGCTGACATTCCTGGTTAAAGTATTTTCTCTCGTCTCTTCTGGCTTGTCATTGAAATTCTGCATTAAAATGCCGCCATTCAGGATATCTCTGATGTTTTCAACGTAATGTTTCTGCTATTTTCATTGTCTTTGTCTTTTTATTCCCAGCATGGGAATATAACAAAGATCTGTATTTAAGTTTTGTCGATTTGGAAAAGGCATATGACAAGGTGCCAAGAGAGAAGCTATTCAATGTGCTGCAGTTATATGGTGTCAATGGGGAATTATATCAAGCAATACTTAGTCTTTATTTGAGTTGTGAGTCAGCAGTTAGAATTGAAGGAAGTACAGGAAGATGGTTTAATGTTAAATCTGGTGTGAGACAAGGATGTACATTATCCCCTCTGTTATTCATTATCTATATGGATCACATTATGAAGGAATGTGGTATTAAACCTGATATCAAAATTGGAGATGTTAATGTCAGCTCTTTGCTTTATGCGGATGATGTTATACTTCTAAATAAATCCGCTACAAGTCTGCAAGATTCTCTGACTAAATTGAATAGCTGTTGTAATAGATATGGTATGAAGGTCAGCAATAAAAAGACAAAGACAATGAAAATAGGCAGAATCATTGAAAATGTCAACTGTGTTGTGAATGGAGAACCTGTGGAACAAGTAAAACATTTTAGCTACTTAGGCACAATTTTTACTGAAGATGGTAAATTAAATATAGAAATAGACAACAGAATCAGCAAAGCTGGTATGGTAGGAAGTCAATTGAATAAATTCATATGGAATAAGAAAGAAATTAGTCGGAACACTAAATTAGCTATATACAAGACTGTGTTCAAACCAATTTTAACTTATGGATCTGAGAGCTGGGTCAGAAGTGAAACACTTGACCAAAGACTAGAGACCGCAGATATGAGAGTCCTGAGAAAGATTAGAGGCATGAACAGATGGCATCAATGGCAATATCATATTAAAAATGAGGATATTAGGAAAGAACTTGACATTGTCAGCATCCAGGAATGCATTAGCAGAGCTAATCTCAGATGGTATGGTCACTTAAATAGAATGGGAGAGGAAAGATTAGCAAAACAAGTGTTCTCTGCCAGGTTGGCAGGAAAACGACCCAGAGGAAGACCAAGATATAGGTGGATTGATACGGTACAAAGTGCCTTAGACGATAGAAATATAAGATCTGATAATGTTGGAGTCTTGACAAGTAACAGACTGATTTGGAGGAAAATTGTAGATAGGAAGTTAGTAATGATGTAATTTTTTCATGTAGTACTGTCATATCCTGTACACCCCTTGAGGGTACATGGCAGGAATTTGATGATGATGATGATGATGATGATTGTCTTTTTATTGCTGATTTTCGTACCAAATTTATTACAACAGTTATTCAATTTAGTCAGGGAATCTTGTAGACTTGTGCTGGATTTATTCAGAAGTATAATATCATATCCAAAAAGATTAGCATCACCAATTTTGATATCAGATTAAATACCACTTTCCTTCACAATGTAGATAATGTGTGCTCTAAAGTTATATGATGTAAATGTCCCATTTACATCATATAACTGTAGAGTTTTGAATAGCTTTTCTTTTGGCACCTTGTCACATATCTTTACCAGATCAACAAAACTTAAATACAGATCTTTGTTATATTTCCAAAATTTCTCAACTATTTGTCTTAAAGTGAGAATCAGATCCTGACACCCTCTATTTGGCCTTAATTCATCTTGTTCTTCACCAAGGATCACTCAATAAGGAAATAGCTCTTCAGTTTCATTTCCCTTTTTACAGATGGGCACTATGAGAGCTCTACTCTCCAATCATCTGGAATTCACCTCTCAGACTAGGCCTTCTGAATGCAGTGCACTCACTGTACAACTTTTACACCTCCACATTTGAGCATTTCAAATTTCATCAACTCCAGCTGCCTTTCCACATTTCATGCCTTTTGATGGCTTTTTCCACTTTTTCCACAAGTATGGATATGTATTCCTGACTGCATTCCTGTTGGAAGTTTTCTACCATCATTCTGACACTGCTTCTTTCATTTAGCAATCTTTCAAAGTAATTATTTCAGACATCTAGAATACTGTTATCTTCAGTTTTCATGTCATCTTTAGCATCTCTGATTCCTTTTACTCCTTTATTTCTAAACTTTTTCAATAGCATCCAGAATATTTGCTACCTTCCTGATACTTATTTTCTGTGTTCTTATTAAAGTCTCCTCATGACTTTTCAATATGCTCTCCTTTAACTCACAGAGTAAACCATGGAGTTCTGATTTTTCTATCCTTAGAGACAACCTTACCACATGCCTCTCTGGCTGAATCAATCAATGTTTTGTTCGGTTTGCCACTAAACCTTAAGTTTGGTTCTTTTTCGAACTCTTTTTTCCTTGAATGATGTTTGTGTATTTGAGTCTACAGTTCACTTCTGAAAGCTGCTCAACTTTGATTCATTTTACAACTTTCTTACATACTTCTTTTCAATATGAAATTCAATTTTATCCTGCTCAAGACTAAATGGTGATCACATCCTATTTCAAATTCTCTGTATACTCCTGTGTCCCAAAAAAGTGGGAAACATCACTATCAACTATAACATAGTCAATGAGACTTTTCTTATTTTTGCCTCTTCTCTCTATGTGAATTTGTGCACATTTTTATGTTGGAACATTTCTCTAAATTTTCCCAAATATTTCTATATGTCTGGTAATCATATCCTACTCTACTGCTTAGATCTCTAACAAGGACCAACTTTTCCTTTTTCATTGTATCAGATGTCTTCTCTAATGCCTTCAAAAATTTCTCGATTTCTTCATTAGTTCCCCATTCTGATATTTGCCCATATCACTCTAGTTGATATTGTCTGCCATTCAAGATGATTATCCTCGTATTTAGTGTTGAATGATATAGCTACTACTTCTTTTCCCTGATTGCTATTGCCTGAATATAACATTTTATATTTGTTGTCTAGAAAGATCTCACCTGCTTTTGTGTTTTTTGTTTCAGTCATGCCTATTATGTTGATCTAGTACTTATCCAATTCTTCTGCTAGTTCCATTTCTTTTCCATTGATACTTATGTTGATAGTACCAATCTTCAAAATTTTATGTGATCATTTCTTTAACCATTATAGTCTAAGTAACATCTCTACCCCCACACCCACTCATTCCATTTTTATAACTAAATATTCTTATGTTCTTATCCTCACACAAAAATTTTAATTGAAAGCATTACTTTCAAATTTGTAATGGTCTCAAATAAGCATAACTCAACTTCAATAACAAAGAATCTCACATGGGATTTTCCAATTTTTTTTTTTTTTTTTTTCATAATGGCTAGTGAGTCAACAGCAGGTATTCACAAAAAAGAATGGAAATGTGGAAGAATTACATCCAACATTTATACAGGTTTTTCCTTGCATAAAAGCTCAAAATACCATGTGAAGTTTACAACAATTCTGTAACTGTTAGAGTGAAACTGTGTTGTAGAAGCACCATGCTATATGTTATATAGGTGTTGCCTGTATTTATTTTGCTCTAGTATGATTTACACCATGAAGTACTATTATGAATACCTACCAACACCTAAACTTATCATTATGCTTATCTATAATTGAGTTTCTTTTCTATATAACATAAGATATATAAAAATACCATTTAACACAAAACAATGAAAAATTTTCCATCTCAAAGCAGATTCTTAGAGTCTGAAATTATAAGTTTATTTCAAACTTACGTGTCTAGCTGAATGAGGTTGGTATCCACTCCTTCATCATCATTGTTCTGCCTTTCAGAATCTGGCAAATGAGATATTTGAACATTTGAATCTTCTGGTTTGGGATGCATCAAAATAAATGGGAGCTCAGCTACCAGATCTCTAGAAAATATAAATAATTTTTCACACAATATAAAAGTATGTTAATAATTACATGCAAATATTACATGGTAGGGAGAGAGAGATTAATAATGTTTTTAATGAAATTTGTGTGAGAATAAGAGCATAAGAACATCCATTTAGTTATAAAAATGAGTTATTTAGGGCTGGGTAGAGATGTTGCAACTTGGGCTATAATGGTTAAAGAAATGACATAAAACTGTATACCAGAAAAATATAACACAAGGAATAATATAAAATTAATAAAAAATGATTTCTCTTTAATATTAATATATATATATAGATAGATAGATAGATAGAACAGGGTTCAAAAATGCATGCATCTGTTCGTTCATGATGAATTGGGTGAAAAAATCCAAAGAGAAGGTTGGTTTAATTGTAAGTTTTATTTATGCAATACCTATTCTATTACATTCTTTATATTGTAAGCAGGTTTTATGTATGCTAACTTTACTTACTGCATCTATGAGGGTGGTCTGAAAAGTTCTCGGCCTCGACCATAGACGGCAACACTATTGGCAAGATTTTTTTTTCCTAAGTTGGTATATCTGTCATAAGCATCCATGTGAAATTGCAAGTCATTCTCTTAAGTAGTTTGTTTTATACAGCTGTCTAATAAAAGTGTTGTCTGTATCCCTTGAAATGGATAAAATTGAGTATTGTGCAGTTATAAAATTCTTTGTAAAAGAAGGTTTAACGCCAAAAGAAATTCATTCAAAGTTCATAAAAGTTTATGGTCACTTTTATCCTTCTTTTTCAACAATAAGAAATAGGCTGCTGAGTTTAAACATGGTCGTACCAGCCTTGAAGATGATCCACGTGAAACAGGTCCAAAAAAGTGTAACAACACTTTCTGGACAAATCATTGATTGAGTGCACGATGTGGCATTGGATGACCAGCGAGTCAAAGTGAGTGAAATTGCTGAGACAAAGTATTTCAAAAGAACGTGTAGGATATATTTTGCATGAAGAATTGCAAATGAAAAAGCTTTGCGCAAGATTAACTATACATAATAAATAACGGAAAAACTCACGTAGAAATATTATTTAATAGTATAATTTTCGCCTGTGTGTCACAGGCATCTTCAGTACAATTAGGCACAAAAATTAAACACTAACTGACAATTCCAAAAAGCGCCACCTAAGTAGCTGGTGTAAGATAACTAAAAAGGTCAATAACTTTCCTAAAAAAAAAATTAAAAAAAAAAATAAAAAAAATTAATACAATAAAAAGTTAGGAAAGATTAGCTGATTTGTAAAGTACTATCTCCCATAAAGGGGATAGACGTAAGCCGTCGGATCTGTTTAAGTTAGGAGAATGAAGTAGAGTTTCACATGCTTCTTTATAAAGGCATTCCATGAGAAACTGACTTTTGTGAAGAACTCTTGTCTTTCTCCAGTGAACTCTGTGTCTAGTGAAGATGGCATGTTCTGCAGGTCCAGACTTTTCAGGTTTAAAGTATTCAATATAAGATTGGTGTTCTTCTAGCCGAATGGAGGCAGATCTTCCCGTTTGTCCGAAATAACATAATCCACAAGAGCACGGAATCTGGTAGACACCTGGATGATTAAGATGTGGAAGCTTGTCCTTTGGAGAAGCGAGAAAGGTGGAGATTTTTCTAAACGGTCGAAAGGCAACAAAAATATTCAGTGGTTTTAAAATTTTTGCTATACGTTCACTGATGCCTTGTATATAAGGGATGGTAATGCGCGTTATTTCCTCTGTGTTTGAAGAGGGAGACATATTAAATCTACTCAAAGTTCTTTTAATGAAGCAATTCTTATAGCCATTAGATAGAAAGGAAGAAGTTATATATCGTATTTCTTTCTGTAAAAGATCGTCTGTAGAACAAAAGGAGTGGGCCCGATGAACCAGTGTTTTAATAGTTCCTGCCTTTTGACTGGGATGGTGATGAGATTCCGCATGGATATAATGGCCTGTATGAGTCTTCTTTCTATAAACTGAGAAATGTAGGTTACCATCTGGTTGGCGAAGAATTAGAAGATCTAAAAAGGCTAACTGCTTATTTGATTCTACTTGTAGGGTAAACTTGATCCTAGGATGAAATGTGTTTAACTTATTGAGAAATTGTTGAAGTTCATCAGAAGAACCATTCCCTCTTCAAACACAGAGGAAATAACGCGCATTACCATCCCTTATATACAAGGCATCAGTGAACGTATAGCAAAAATTTTAAAACCACTGAATATTTTTGTTGCCTTTCGACCGTTTAGAAAAATCTCCACCTTTCTCGCTTCTCCAAAGGACAAGCTTCCACATCTTAATCATCCAGGTGTCTACCAGATTCCGTGCTCTTGTGGATTATGTTATTTTGGACAAACGGGAAGATCTGCCTCCATTCGGCTAGAAGAACACCAATCTTATATTGAATACTTTAAACCTGAAAAGTCTGGACTTGCAGAACATGCCATCTTCACTAGACACAGAGTTCACTGGAGAAAGACAAGAGTTCTTCACAAAAGTCAGTTTCTCATGGAACGCCTTTATAAAGAAGCATGTGAAACTCTACTTCATTCTCCTAACTTAAACAGATCCGACGGCTTACGTCTATCCCCTTTATGGGAGATAGTACTTTACAAATCAGCTAATCTTTCCTAACTTTTTATTGTATTAAATTTTTTTTTTTTTTTTTTTTTTTTTTTTTTTTTTTAGGAAAGTTATTGACCTTTTTAGTTATCTTACACCAGCTACTTAGGTGGCGCTTTTTGGAATTGTCAGTTAGTGTTTAATTTTTGTGCCTAATTGTACTGAAGATGCCTGTGACATACAGGCGAAAATTATACTATTAAATAATATTTCTACGTGAGTTTTTCCGTTATTTATTATGTATAGTTATGTCTACTCACGGTTTACCTCTTTTAAAACTTTTTGCGCAAGATGGGTGCCACGCCAGACTAGACGAAAAAATTCGTGATTAAAAGGCCTGGTTTGCAGAAGAAAAAAAACATCTTTCATCAGGACAATGCACCTGCCCACAAAAGTGTTTTGGCAATGGGAAAATTAAGGGATCTGCACTATTGTTGGAACATCCACCCTATTCCCCAGATTTGACTCCCTCTGACTTCTATCACTTTCCAAAACTAAAACTCTTCCTCGCTGGTCAGCATTTTTCTTCGAATAAAGAGGCGATTGCAGCTGTAGAGGGGTATTTTGCAGACTACAGGGATGGGATAATGGTACTCAGGCATCGCTGGAATAAATGTATTAGTCTTAAGGGTGATTATGTTGAAAAATAAAAATAATTTTGAAATTATAAATTTGTTTTTTTCATTGTTAGGCCAAGAACTTTTCAGGCCATGCTTGTATTTGGGAATGCTGATCATTACAAATATTTGTTTTGTTGATTATCACTGAATTTGTCATAATGAAATATGTTCTATGAGACGATAGGATATGCATGCATCATTTTATCTTAAGAGAGCACTCAATCATATTGTGAGGTAACCAACTAATTGCAACATAGCAACCTAAAATAGCAATTAGCTTATTTCTTATCCATTAGCTAATTACAATTACCTAATGATAATTTGGTTAATCAATTAGGTTCTATCAATGCCTAATAGAAGAGATATTGGATTCGAGACAGCACTGGATGTTGTTTGCATACAAGATCTCTATGTGCCTGAAGAAGGCTTCTTGAATTGGTATAAATAATGCAAGCTCTAATGCACACAGCTCAGTACCATAGCTGATATATTCTGTTTGGATATAATTAAATGTTATGCTGTCTTGGGGAAGACAGTTGTAGACTCCACAGAGACTGATTTTGAAATGTCTGTATAGACAGATACAAAATCAGAATATTCTGCTTTGAGTATCTGAAAGAGCTGCTGGCAGACAGATAGAAGAGTAGAAAATGTTTCACTAATCTGCATAAAGAGAAGCATTGTTAGCATCCAGGAATGTGTTAGCAGAGGTAATCTTAGGTGATATGGTCACTTAGACAGAATGGGATAGGAAAGATTAGCAAAACAAGTGTTCTCTGCCAGGTTGGCAGGAAAAAGACCAAGATATAGGTGGATTGATACAGTAAAAAGTGCCTTAAAAGACAGAAATATAAGATCTGATAATGTTGGAGTCATGACAGATAACAGATTGATTTGGAGGAAAATTGTTGATAGGAAGTAGTAATGATATAAATTCTTCATGTAGTACTATCATAATATCCTGTATGCCCTTGAGGGTACATGTCAGGAATTTCATGATGATGATGAATAGTAAGTTGTATACTATGAGTGAAGAAGAGAACACAATTTGATGTAAAGTAGATGACAAAGAATATCAAATGAGAAATGCAAGTAAAAAAGAGGTTATGGAAGAGATATAAGGAGAGGGGAAGGGGGGGAGAACAGATGTGAAGAAAATAAGACTCAGGCCAGGAGAGTGGCTAGTGTGGTAAGAAAGGCAAAACTGGAATATGAGAAGAGATTGGCCCTGAGATTCAAAGAAGATCCTAAGGAATTCTTTCGTTATTAGAGGTCACGTCATTAGTCTCTATATACAAGTAGTGCAGTCGTGAAGATACTTCACATGCAAACTTTGTTTGCTTATACTTGGATAAAGGGTGAAACCAAGAATATAATTTCTTGGCATCTTTAATTTTTAGGACATTATTTAAATTGAAAGCAGATGTTTTGTTATCAAGTTAACTCTGACAGCAAATAGTCACTCCTCTTGAAGAAAGAATCAGGAGAAAACTGATCCCACTTGGACAGGGAAATTTTGATTAGATATTAAGTTTTTAATAAAATATGAGGTTTCCAGTAAATAAAGTTATGTCGGTCTTTTAACATGTCAAACCTCCAAGCTGTCTCATATACTTTTACCACATCATAGAAAAGTGATATTAAGTTCTCATGTTGCAGGAGAGTACCGCTAATGGATGCTTTCAATTAAATTCAGATTAACTGATCTAGCAGTGTTCAAACATTCATTACTTGGATAAATCTCTTTTAAAATTTTAGTAACACAGATGTATGCCCTCTCAATAAAAAAGCAATTTGGAGGAAGTTACAATAATATTTCATTCAAACATGAATAATTATGAAGGTTTTATTTAACATTTGTGTTATGATAAATTACAAATATGGGAAACTTTAATTATTTAAATACATTAAATTATACAAATTCGATATACATACAGTAGAAACAAGAAGTATGAAATTAAAAAACAAACAAAAAAACTGGTAATGTCTTTTTTTATTCTCTCATAGGGAGTAGACATGGCCATTTTAAATTTTCAATAATAATAATAAAAAAGTTTGATGATGAAATTGTTTCAGTTGGGAAGTAGTTAATTTGGTGAAATTCAATTCTATATTTGTTATTTTTAGTTGTAGATGGGGAGGGGAAAACATCAAGAAGACAAGTTGTGACACAAACATAATTAAATAAAACATAAATAAATAACATATATAGATAAGCAACTAGGTGTGGAAATAATTGCCAAGGACTGTTACAATTTAAAATATAAATTGTAAATATAAAGTGCTTCTGAAATTTAGTGGAGAGTTCTGACATGGTTCAAGCTATTTGAATTTAAAGTTTTAATGCAAACTTCTTTGAGATATATGATTCATTATTTTTAAAACTAGTGGGTTTAGATATAGTGGAACCATTTTTTTTTTGGACATATTTTCATGAGTGAGGACATATTCACTCTCCCCCTCCCCCAATTTAACCTATGGAGATTACAAATAAATCTTAGTTTCATTATCCCCATCGACACATCCTCTTTGCTGTATGTTCTGCTAGATCTTGAATTTTGAGTCTCCTTTTCACCTTCAGCATGCCTGGGAATAGGCTGGATGCTCTCTCTCACAATTAACACATTTAGGTGTTTTGCACTTGAAGACTTAATCTTGTACTCTTTCCTGCCACAATGGGCAGATCCATGACAAGTAGCCTAAGCATGGCTGTATGTATTTGTGCCATTTGAAGCAGTACAGAGGGATCGGGATATAGAGCCTAACAGGGTAATTGAGATGCCCTGCTTTCATTAATGTTGGAGATTTAAGGATGTTAAAAGTAAGGATGATATTTCTGGTCAGCACTAAAATATCATCCTTACGTATGAGAATTCTTATGGATGTCACTCCTTAACCATTTAATTCAGAGCAAATGTCTCATCAGGTATGTCAAAGAGGTCTAAACTCACATATTACTCCTCATGAAAAATTCAGTTTTTTTTTTTTGGGGGGGGGGGGGGGGGGAGGAGGATGGGAAGAATGTCACCAAAACAGGTATTCCCCTAACTCCACAAAAGAATTGCACTGATTGTTTTTTGAAGGTTGTTACATTGAGAAGGTCTCCTGAACTGATTTTTTTTTTTTTTTTTCATAGATTTTGGGGAGCCTACCAACTATTCCAAATCCTTCTGGGATAAAGAAGGGAGATTCTTTTCTGATCAGACATTCCTTTGTTGCCTGTATGAGGGTGGTTCCATAAGTTTCTAGCCTAACTTTTAGGAATGATAGTAAGAGAATAACCATGTCACTTTTCAACATGATCTTCCTTTGCTTCAATACACTTTTCACATATTTGAATTAACATTTCTATGCCCTTGAAAAAATAGTCTGTACTTTTGTCTGCAAAATGGCCTAAACTGCATCTTTCATCTCAATGTCATCTGCAAATTTTCTTCCTCGAAGGACTTTCTTCGGTTTCGAGAAGAGGTAGTAGTGTAAAATTACTCATGATAAGTAACTTATCATGTTTGCTTTTGCATGTTTTTCTAGGAAGATTGCACTTATAGAAATGCCAATTTTATTTGTAATAATCTTGTATTTGTAATAACTTAACCACGGACCTTTGTTAAAATAATGTGGTACACGACGTCATTATGTAACGCTGTTAACCCATGTCCATATACAGCAATTTCAAATTCATGTTCGGATGTCAATACATGACCATATATGGAAGTTTCGAGAGACTCACGATGCATACAATGGAAATCCGAGCATTTATAAGCTGAATCATCGAGAAGGATTTTGTCTTAGGGTTCTCAATCTTCTCTTACCTGGGTCAGCCACCACTTGAAGTCCATTGTTGGAAATCGAAAGAGAAGCGTCGCAGATCTTAGGGTTCTCAATCTTCTCTTACCTGGATCCACTGCCATGTGAGGTCCATTGTTGGTAATTGAAAGAGAAGCGTTGTTGGTCAGGTTTCTCAATCTTCTCTTAGTTGGGTCTGCCGCCACTTGAGGTCCATTGTCGGTAATTGAAAGAGAAGCGTCATAGGTCTTAGGTTTCTCAATCTTCTACCTGGATCCACTGCCACGAGAAGTATTATGTCGTTTGTCGGAACATCTCTATGAAAGAGCTGCACATTGCCACCATGTTAAGGGTCCTAGAGGGCATAGAATAATCAACAATTCGGAGAAAGAAGAAATTTGTCGAGAGATCAAGAATGAGCCAGTAAAAAGAAAGGAAAAAAAAAAAGAGCACTTTCATGTGGATGAAAGATTCATGTAAAAGGCAGTGCTGAACGAGAATTGTAAATACTTAGATATGTGATATTTCAGAGTAAGAATGTATATCAAGTGTATCTGTTTATGGGTACAATAAGATTGTGTAAGCTCACTCAAGGTGGGTCTTAATCTCAACTGTGTATAAGTAATTATTGTAAGAGTAAGAAGAGTACTGTACTAGAAAGGTTACTCAAGGTATGCTTTATTTTCAGTTCGTGTATTTAGCAGGATATTCTAGATCGTGATTTAGCTTTAAGGGAAGAAATGCAGAACTAAGTCTGAACTAGGAAGAATTGAAATTATCAAAGAATTATAATGAAATTGTATATATGTGTTAATGTGGATCAGACTGTGTAAATAATCGTTTTTTGATTTAATTAAATGGTTTGTGAAAAACACATTGGCCTGATTCTGTCAAGGCAGTATCCTGAAAAATTTTGAACCTGCATAAGATTACATGATCAATAATCAAGCGACTAATTATAGGTAAAGATTAACAAGCAGGGAATAAAAACAATATCTGCTTTGTCTTTAGTCAATATCTTGCGCTCAATACATGGTCTAACTGGTGCAGAAGAAAAACAAATAAATTTGTTAGACTATAGAGTGTGAGAGCATAAGATATAATAGAAATAAATAAATGGTTGCAGTTGATAGTTAAAGCAGTCGACTGTTTACAACATTTCACAAAGTTTAAGTAAAGAGCAAAAAAGATGAAGCAGAGTTGTAATAATAAAAGAGAAACAAAATATAACAGTAGCCACTGAGTGCTAGATCTGGGCTGTAGGGTGGGTGTTTAATCTCCTGGAAGCCACAGTAGTACTTCACTGCAGTCTTTGCAACAATAGCCATATGGACTGGAGCATTGTGAAGCAGGCAAACACCATGACTCAGCATTCCCTGTCTCTCCTTCTTTATGGCATCGTGTAATTTGTGCAAGATTGAAGCATAATATTCTGCATTCATGGTGGTATTCCTTTCCTTGAAGTTAATCAAGAGAATTCCCTGGCAATCCCAAAAGATTGTTGGTGTGATCTTTTTGGTAGGCTAAATGACCTTGGCTTTTCTCAGTGGTGCTTCAACTGGTTTGCATCACTCCATGGATTCCCTTTTGGAAAGAGGAGCATAATAATGAACCATCGTTTCCTCCCTGATGACAATGGATTTCAGCACACCTGAATCCCTTGGCAAAGCTCTAAAACTTGTGGGAACAGGTCACACGATGAATTGAAGAGAGGAGTTGGGGTGCCCACCTTGTACTGGCCTTCTCATGAATGATGTAAAAGATGGTTATAGAAAACCCAACCTTGCTGAGATTTCTTTGAGCTTCAACTGTCTGTCAATGAGCAGTTCCTCCTCAACAATAGGGACATTTAATTTCCTCAGTCATCACTTCCACACCATGAGGATCATCTCGATGCTCCCTCTTCCTAGGCGAAACTGTTTAGCCCATTCCTTCATGGTGGAATATGAAGGAGAAGCTTCTCCATAAAAACATCAAATCGCGGTTTGATAGCACTTGGAGAAAGCCCTTCTTTGGTGAAAAACTTTATCATAGCACGGTACTCAATTTTTAGCATTACAGCCATTTAACATGGCATGTGTTAGTCAAGCGAGTGCCTACAACTGAATGACACAGGTAGAGAGTTGAAACTGGTACACTAACCTCCCCATAGATGGTGTTATCTGTCATGCACACTGTTTTAAAATTGGCACAAATTTTGTACGTCAGGACAAAAACTGAACACCAATGGTTACCTTAAATCTTGCAGACACACATCCTCTGTACACCACTTTGATATCTGTCAGTCAGCCATCCTCTTATCCATGTTGATATTTTATAATCCAAACCCATATTCTCCAATTTATGCAACAGTCTTCCATGCTGTATCCATTCCCCATTGGTAAGATACAATATAACATAGAATGTGAGCAAGCTGCTAAAACATGATCTTCCCTTATTAAACCTATGCTGTTCATTGCAAAGTAGAGATTCACTGTCAATCCATTTTTGAATGCGAGCCCTAACCAATTGTTATATCATAGAATGTAGTGAAATCAACTGATACTGGATAGTTTCTTCCAGAACACATTTACAATTATTTCAGAATGTGGCAAAATGTTCTGGAGGCTATTAAAAAAATAACTTAGATATGGATAAGAGTACTGTAAATGTAATCAGAGATAAGTAACATGAAAACAAAACAAAAAGATATTCTAGATGTCTGTAGTACAATACAGAATGGTCATAGAAAATATTTAAGAGGCATCAAAAAATATGAAATTTTGGAAGAGCTGAAATAGGATATTCAACCAGAAATGTTCAAATATAATAGAGGTATAATTTTTTTTTAAAAATGGGAGCTACTCTATAATTCAAATGGCAGCTAGAAGATCTCAAAGTAACCCATCTATAAAAAGGTAAGTACATTAATGTGAGAAAGAGAGAAATTTCCCTACAGTGTTCCAAGTAAGATTTATACAAGTGTACTTGAGAAGAGGCTAAGGAAAAATTGTGAAAAAGAAACTTGGAGAGTTGTTAGAATCAGATTTTCACTGATTAGTAAAAAACAGACTAGCAAATATTCAGAAATCAAGCTACATGACTGGAAAACATGAGAATTTGCCAGTCTGCTTGGCTGAGTGATTAACACAGTTAATGTACCAGCTCTCCAGCAAACTGGCTTTGGGTAGGAGAACACTGCCCCAGCTACTGAAGGCCTGAAGTGGTTTGAAAATGCTCCATGTTTAGTCTCTAGAGTAGGATTTATGGATCATGTAAAAATAAAGTATATAAAATTAATAACAAAAATAGACATATTAACATACTATAGGTTCACGAAGAACCCATCACTGGTAAGAGTCGCATAAAACACAACCTACACCCGCCCACACATAATAAGGTTCTGTATTCAAGTTTCATTCATCTGAAAAAGCATACGACAAGGTGCCAAGAGAAAAGTTATTGAAAACAGGATATTATACAGCAATACAAGTCTATATTTAAGGAGGTTACATTCAATGTTATTTAAAATCAAGAATATAAAGACTGAAAATAGGAAGGAATGCTGAAAACATCAACTGCCTCCTGAATGGAAGATCCTAAGAATAAGTCAAACATTTCAGCGTTTTAGGCACAATTTCCTTCCAACTTATTATTAAATATAAATATAGACAATAATTTATTATTATTACGTGACATATCCAGGTAATCCAAGGACTCATCGTGGGAGGGCACACTATTCTATTTCACTAAATACATCTCACCTTCTTCTCCACTAAAACCATCAATGACATCTATTGCCCATCACCAACAACAGTATTTTTGGTCTGTAAATTGCATGTAATGGTCTGAAGATAAACTTAAGAATATCTACTAGTCTCTTTCCTGCTCTTAAGACATTTCTCCTTTCATAAACTTTAATATATATATATATCATCATCAACAAATTCTTGGTATATAACCTCAAGGGGTGTACAGAATATGATAGTACTACATGAAAAATTTACATCATTACTAACCTCCTATCCATAATTTTCCTCCAAATCAGTCTGTTAACTGTCAAGACTCAAATATTATCAGATCTTATATTTCTGTCTTCTAAGGCACTTTTTACTGTATCAATCCACCTATATCTTGGTCTTCCTGTCTTTTTCCTGCCAACCTGGCAGAGAACACTTGTTTTGCTAATCTTTCCTCTCCCATTCTGTTTAAGTGACCATACTACCTGAGATTAGCTCTGCTAATACATTCCTGGATACTGACAATGTCAAGTTCTTTCCTAATATCCTCATGTTTAATATGATATTGCCATTGATGCCATCTGTTCATGCCCTTAATCTTTCTCAGGATTCTCATATCTGCGGTCTCTAGTCTTTTGGTCAAGTGTTTTACTTCTAACCCAGCTCTAAGATCCATAAGTTAAAACTGGTTTGAACACTGTCTTGTATTCAGCTAATTTAGTGTTTGACTAATTTCTCTCTTATTCCATATAAATTTATTCAGTTGACTTCCAACCTACCATACCAGCTTTGTTGATCTTATTGTTTATTTCTATATTTAATTTACCATCTTCATTAACAATCATGCCTAAGTAGCTGAAATGTTTTACTTGTTCTATAGGTTCTTCATTCACAATGAAGTTGATATTTTCAATGTTTCTGCCTATTTTCACTATCTTCGTCTTTTTGATGATGAACTTCATACCATATCTATTACAACAGTTATTCAATTTAGTCAGGGAATCTTGCAGACTTGTAACGGATTTATTTAGAAGTATAACATCATCCACATAAAGCAAAGAGCTGACATTAACATCTCCAATTTTGATATCAGGTTTAATACCACTTTCCTTCATAATGTGATCCATATAGATAATGAATAAGAGAGGAGATAATGAACATCCTTGTCTGACACCAGATTTAACATTAAACCACCTTCCTGTACTTCCTTCAATTCTAACTGCTGACTAACAACTCAAATAAAGACTAAGAATTGCTTGATATAATGCCCCATTGACATCATATAACAGTAGTGTTTTGAATAGCTTCTCTCTTGGCACCTTGTCATATGCCTTTTCCAGACCTACAAAACGTAAATACAAATCTTTGTTATATTCCCATGATTTCTCAACTATCTGTTGTAAAGTGAAAATCTGATCCTGACAGCCTCAATTTGGCCTGAATCCAGCTTGTCTTCACCGAGCTTCTCTTCCACAATCCTTCTAAACTGTTTCTCAAGTATACTCGCATATACCTTACCAGGAACACTCAGTAATTCTCACATTCAGTTTTATTACAATACAAGCTGAATTATTTGCCAGGAACTTTTGATATGCTTCCTTCTTTTCCTTCACTGCCTATAACTTCCTGTGTCCACCATGGAGTTCTGATTTTTCTATCCTTGACAACCTCAAGGATAGAAACCTTACCACATGCTTCTCTGGCTGAATCAAACAGTGTTTTCTTCAGGGCTTGCCACCGAATCTCCAAGGTCTGGTTCCTGTTCTCAAACTCTTTTATTGACTTTTAAAACTTACATGTTCTTCTTCTTCTTTTCAATATGAAATTCAATTTTATCTTGCTCAAGACTAAATGGTGATCACTTCCAATTTCAAATCCTCCGAACACTCTGCTGTCTTGCACAAGGGAGAAAACATCACTATCAACAATAACATAGTCAATGAGACTTTTCTTATTCCTTGCCTCTTCTCTCCATGTGAATTTGTGCACACTTTTATGTTGGAAGATTGTGTTAGTAATAACTAGTCCATGTTCTGAGCAGAAATCCAACAGGTATTTGCTATTATTATTAGCTTTGCTCTTGTCTTCAAATTTTCTCAAAATGTTTTTGTATGTCTGCCAATCATTTCTTACTCTGCTATTTAGATCCCCAACAAAAAATATATATATATATATATATATATATATATTGTTGGGAGGTTGGGAAAATATTATAATTTTCCCAACCTCCATGGAGTCATAAGACTCATCATGAGAAGTCAATGATAAACAACACAAAGTTTATCATATACCCTATTTAAACTCATCCACTATTTGCACTTTTACCACCCTTTTGGATGTTCAGTCGTGATATTACTTTTGGTACCATTTCTGCACCCTCTCCAAGCCTATTCTCCATCCCCAGACCCAGAAGCGAAACCAAGGTTGAAGTAAGTTCATACTTCTACCTTAGTATCTTCTGAGTCTGGCTCCCACTGATGAGACTTCAATATAGGTTGAAATGGTCTGGGTAGACCCTTCTCATAATGCATAACATTATACGTGTTAGTAAGGATATGTGCTTTGCATTATGGGATACTAAGGCAAGTGATGTGAAGTCATTAGCCTCTATATATGAGTTGCCCAGTTCTGAAATTACTTCAAGTGCAAACTTTGTTTGCATACACTTGGATAAAGGATTAAACCAAGAATATAATTTCTTGACATCTTTAATTTATAGTACAACCAAGTGGAAAAAGTTTCAATATCACTGCTCTTCTCCTCCACTATACATATCATATCGAGATAACATACATAGCATCTTTTTTTTGACACATTTCTGCTACACTATCTCTAATATCAATCTCAAATTTTTTACTACATGATTCCTGCTACCTCTCAGGACTTGCCAACCGTCACTATCATCTTTTCTACATTTTCACCTCACTTCATTGCCATTATCACCACACTCTCTACTGTTCCTCCTGGCAGGCACTCCTCTGGCATTTGACTCTGCACATTCTGAATGGTCGAATCTACATATATGATGCACCATATAACATATATGATGCACAAACAACTTCATTCATTCTTCTCTCACTGACATTTGTGACCTTTTTTGCTTCCAATCTCTGTCTCCTTTCTCTCCCACTTTCACTCCCTCCTCTTATTTCTCTATTCCTTGCTCCCACAGTCTCTTGATTTTCTCAAATTTACTCTCTTTCCCTGTGTCTTTCATTCTCTTGCCTTCTCTCCTGCACTAGTTAACCTCTATAGTCTCTTAATCTCTTCATTCACCCTTCTCAACTTTGTATTCATGCCTTCTATCTCCATTCTCAACTGTTCTATTTCTCTCTCTCCATCCACACATCCTGCTTTCACCCGATATTCACTTGCACAATTATGACTCAGACAAAGCATCTGCCACGCTACCCAAGGTGAAATCTATTGAAACATTTTTCATGTTTTCTTCACCTTTTTCTTGGTATCTACAAGTCAGCACCTGTTTCCAAAACAATCTCTGCTACTTCTGAAGCCTAATATCAAAACACTTATGTCACCTAGCAATTTACACTGTCTACATTTAATGCACACATCTGCATTCCCTTACCTCATCTGCCACATTTTTAATCTATGGGATGTGTACATGCCACATGTGTAGCATAGTATGAAATGTTGACTATGCTATGAATAACATAGTCTTTATATGGTGATGGGCTGGGCAACAATGTGTTAGATCTGGTGACTGCCATGATAGATACAAGCAGTTATATATAAGACAGAGACAATAAATTTGTACCAAAACACCACATCAGTCATTAAAAAACAGCAAAACTTAAAAAACCATACTGCATTATACAATACACACAAAAAGTCCTCTCTTAATTCTAATAGGTTAGGAATTAGGGCTGGATTTAATAAATTATGCAAAATCTACTCACCATGCAAAATACCCCCCCCCCAATTTTTGATTTGTCCCAATAAGTCAACGGTAGTTATACATGATGATTAATAGTGCTGTACCTTTTTTTTTTTTATTGAATAAAAACTATTCTGTTTTATCCAGTCTGCATTTGCCAGCTAACAAATTCTACTCATAATGGGTGAATGAACAAGAAAATTTGTCAAGCCCTGTGAATAGGTTTTTTTTTAAACTGCTGCACATCAACTGACTGCTTTATCTTCTATTACTGCTAAAATGAAATTTATTCAGTTCACCAATCTCTCATAGAAGGGAGCAATACAGTTATATGTTTGATTGAACATTCTTTTCTACAGATAAATTGTTCCAATGTTTTTTTTTTTTTTTTTTGGACATAATACCCTAATGCAAATCAATTCCATTTTCATTCAAAAATTGACCAACAACAATTCCAGACTTTTCTTTTTGCATGTTTAATACATAGAAATAAGTAATTAAAGCCATATTTGATAAATGGTACACTTACCCTCCTAAAGGACCAAGACAAAGCTTCACTTTGACTTTGTACTGAACAATAATGCCTAAATTTTCTTTCTGAGCAGGGTCTGTAATTCTAAGAAAAAAGTTAAAAACTACATAAAACACAAATAATTCTTCCTGGAATGAATATATATGCTAGCAGTGTGTTAAAAAAAAAAGACTTTCAAACATGGATTACTTTTATGTCCAATTAAATAAGTACAAGAAGATCTCTATTATAACATACAAAGAATTCAGAGAACTGACTAGTCCAATCTAATGTCCAATCATCATGTTCTGCATAGTGATATACATATATATTTGGAAGCAACTTCCTGGTTACCAAAAGAGCAAGAAATATCAGGCAGTCTGTGGAAATCTCAGAAAAAAACGTATTCTAAACTTGACAAAAAACCTCAGCATACATTACAATGGTATAGCATGATGGTAAAAAAAAAAAAAAAAAGATAACCATATAATAAACTTTAATGAAAGTAGAAATATTTTGTACTGAAAATAGCAGTACATCAGTGTGCAGAAACAACAAGCAAATCAAAGAACAGGAAATGGAAAAATATTAATGTTATTTTTGATATTTATATAAGAATCTCCAAAACTTTTGGGCAAGAGAGAGAAACAATCACTTCGATTCAGGTTAGGCTGATGTAAAAAGGCTTCACAACTTCCTCTGAATGATCAGCCTAACCTGAATCTGAATGACTGTCCCTCTCCCCCAAAAGTTTGGGAGATTCTCATCTTATGTAAATATCAAAAATAATTTTAATATTAATTTCTGGCATGTGATAACCTGAACTTAGAAAAAACAAAGACAATGGTATTTTGTGAGAAGAACATGAAACAAAAGATACAAGTGGATGGAATTGATATAGAAAATATAGAACAATTCACATATTTGGGAAGTAAAATCACGCATGATTTGGACTGCAAAAAAGAAATAAAGATCAGGATTGCAAAGGGAAGAACAAATCTGAAGGCCATGGATAACATCTGGAAAAGTAAAGTGATCAGCTTGCAAACAAAACGAAAAGTGCCGGAAACATGCATCCTTAGCGGTGTACTGGATGGATCTGAAACATGGGTAATAAATAAAGAATCAAGAAAAAGAATTTTAGCATTTGAAAGGACTTGTTACAGGAAGATTCTAAGAATAGAATGGGTACAGAAAATTACAAATGAAGAGCTCTATCGGAAGATACAACCAAAAGAGAATCTAATGCAGAAGATTATAAAATGGATGCTGCAATTATTTGGATGCATCTGCAGAATGAGTGAGGACTGGAAGATAAAGACATTTATGTTTGATATTTTGGATGGTTTAAACAGACGAGATAGATCATACAGAGAATGGATAGATGATATAAAGGACTGGTGTGGAATGGGTGTACAGAAACTGCGACACTGTGCACTGGACAAAGAAAGGTGGAAAAAGATAGTGAAGGAGGCATCAGACACCAACAGGTATTTAAAAATTCAATTGATAATCTGATTGTTGTATGTACCTTGTATTCCTGTCCTTTGATTTGCTTGTTGTTTCCACACACACACGCACGCACACGAAGATGATGTATTGTTATTTTCAGTACAAAATATTTGCATTTTCAGGTACCTTTAAAGATTACACATAAAAACCAAAATCTTGTTAGTTAAGGCATCATGCAATTAAACAAAAGACCAAATGTTTTTCATAAATTTTCCCCATTTAATTTAATAATGGGTAAGCAGTAAAGGCAAGACCTTGGTACAACTTCAAAAAACCTGAAGAAAGAGATAGAAATGCACAAATAGAACATTAATTGAAATACTATTACAAAGACAATACATTTCTCTAATTTTTTTCTTCATGAAGTGAATTTTGTTATCTGCATTGATTATTAAGATAATATGCTGATGTGTGATGTATTGTAGAAAAAGGAAGTTTAAAAATGATCTGACAATCGCGAAAAAAAAAGAAAAAAAAAAGAAAAGCATCACCCACAGCATTCGTGATATAATTATCACAGTAACTGAACTTACAGCCACTTTTGATTGATGTACTATAGAGAATTCATTTATTATCATATGTAACATAATTTTGTAACACTGCAAAATATTTTGCCCAATTTTGCAAACAGTTATAATTAAAACTAGACAACAACTTCAGCAAAGTTTCAATATAACAAATTTCGTTAAATTCTAAGAAACCAGAATGGAATTACTACTATCAATTTGAATTTCAAGTGAAAGTTTGCATCAAAAATGATTTGAATGAAATCCAAGTTAAAATGATAATGCATTTTAGCAAATTTCTAGATGGAAAATTTAATTAATACTGAAATAATTGAAGCAGATACAAAGATATGTTTGAGGGTTTTTTTTTTTAATTATTATCATTTCAATTATTTCAGTATGACTAACTTGTGCATTGCTAAGTTATCATAAATTTAATTACATTCCATCCAGCCAGGATATTATCATCAATATGCATGCTCCATCAAAGTCAAAGACCATTAAGGTAGAATCTCTTTCAGATCACATAAAATACTTCTCAAATCTTTCTTTGAAAAGATTTGCCAGCTCATCCCACTCACTTGCTATATGTCACAAGAAGAATCCAGATGTCACATGCTTTCCAATCACACCCTTAATTTCTAAAGGTGACCACAAGTTCTCCCTACCATAAGTTATAAAATTTCATGTGACTATAATGTAAGATCTCCTTATCAACATATGTTTCTATTATGTCTCCTGTCTTCCATCTATTACTTATTTTGAAGACTGCATTTTCTCAGTGTGACCTCATATAGACATTTGTGTGACTTGGTCTCACAAATGCCTTAATTTACAGGATACCCCCCCCCCCTTTTCCAGAGAGGGAGGGAGGGAGAGAGAGAGAGAGAGAGAGAGAGAACAGAACTGGAGAAGAGGTATTGTTAATGACAACAGAAGAATTGCTACCAGCAAAAGTAGAAGTTCAGCAGGAAGGGAGAGTTGAGGGAGGCAGTGCATTTGAACCATCTGATGTGAAATAGCTAGAGGCCAAGATAGCAAAAAGGAGATATGGATATGAGATGCATTAGTAAATTAGCTCTCAGTCTGCACAGTTTTAGCAATCATTATTTAGGACTAACTCTAAGGATATAGTTTGGAAGGAAGAAAGGGCAAATGGTGGAAAATAAATGGTTTTGTACAGCTATTGATAGGTAATTACCTGAAACAGCATAATAGAAGAGACCCTGGGTTTGAGAATACTGAATCTGGTGAGAACATGTGAGAAATTATCCATAACCAAGGTAACACTTACCTTCTGACCAGAGAGAGTGATCATTTGGCCTTAATCTAGAAAGCAGCCATAATGTATGAATTGAAGAGGTATAGGTGGAACTACAAAGTTAGTGATATGTAAACTCAGGCAGCAGCTTGAAAGTGTGGTTTAAGAAACAGCAAGAGAAGGATGTTAGTAATGCTTGGAAAATGATCAAGAGGTATTTAAAGAAATGAGTAGCAGATCAAATACCTAGAGTTAGGATGATGAATCAGGTTGCATTAAAATGCACAAGCAAGTAGCATCATTAATCAGAAGCTGCAAAAGAAGACAATGTATGGAGAATGTATGCTGTACATTGTCTGGTGTAATTGTTATGAAAGCTCACACCTCCAGGGAGTCCAATGACTCATCACAAGAGGGCACTCCACAAAATCCACCATCTACACTACATAATACACCACCTAAATCTAATGCAATTTGCATAAGGCTCACTAATAGCATTTTTTGTCTGTAAATTGCATATGTGCTTTGGCTGACCTGTATGCAGGATGAAGATTCAGTGTTTCTGGAAGAAAAATTCTGCTACCTAGGTATGAGACAGGCTAATTCACCTTCAATTGAAAAAGCCCATATAAAAATTCCTTTCCATCCTTTCTATGTGTCCAAAATATTTTAACTTTCTTCTGTCAATATCCTTAAGGAGCCTTAAAGTTCTGCTGATCTTTTCTAACACCCATTCATTTGTACGCCTTTCAGTATTTGATATCCTCTGCAGCCTTCTGTAACACTACATCTCAAAAGCAGCTATCCTTTTCTTATCTGACTTCTTTAGGCTCCAAGTCTCACATCCATAAGTCACTGCTGGAAAAAAAAGGAAAAGTCTCTGACTGTTGTTTTAGCCATTCCTAATCTTCTTCTGAACAGCAATTCTTCATATTAATAATGGATCCCAGGTACTCAAACTTACTGACTTTCTCAATTCCTTCTCCATTAAGGTATGCTTATTTCTCAAGAGCTTCCCTGTTTGTATTTCCTTTGAGAACCATGATCTTTATCAACTATTGCCCTCCCCAGTTTTGAATTATTGGCAAACAACTGAATATTGCCCCCCCCCTCAAATCATTCCCTATATCAATAATATACAAATTATACAGTAGTGGTCCTAGTACAGAGTTTTCAGGTGCTCCACTTGTCACCCTCACTCTCCTAGATTTCACTCCACATATAGTACTCTCCAGTGCCCATTTGTCAGTCACCCCTATCCATGCACCCAGCTTCATATCCATCTCCATTTGCCATCCAACTCCAACTTATGTAATAGTTCTGTGCAATATTCTATCAAATGGCTTTGCAAAGTCCAGCAGTATCATGTCAACTATTTCCCCATATCCAATTCTGGTGTCACTCTATTATAAAATGTGGATAAATTACTAAAGCAGGATATCTTTTAAAATCATGTTGTCCACCACAGAGTATTATATTCCTATCCATCCATTCCCCAATCTTTAACCAATTTTTTCAATAACATCACCACTCCTGAGATACCTACTGGAATATAATCTTCTATCTCTGTTTTGGACTCTCTTTTATTTAATGGAACTATCTTACCTTCTTTCCATTTCCCTTGGAACAATACCAGAGCAGAAACTTACATTAAACAACTGGTCAGAAGCATCAGATGCACTGCTAGTTCTCTTGTACATGGTCCAACACACCATTCAATCCCACTACTGTATTCAGATTGATATTTTTCAATATGTTGAGCATCTCCAGTTCGTCTACTCAATTCTGACATCAGCTTCTGTCACATCTGTAACTGTGAAGTCTCCACTCAGATGATACACCCCTTGAAAAATGGTTACCTAGTAACTCAAGTATTTCTTCTGCTTGTCATTTTCCTACCATCAGCACTGAGTAAAGTTATCCTTCCATAATAATTTTTTCTCATACTTGCTACATAGCAAAAATCTCTTTTGGCCTGCTTAGCTAATTTTTTCTCATAATCCAATTCAGCCCTCCTTACCATTCTGATCATCCTTCTTGCCTATAGTTTATACTGCTCATGAGCGATCACATTTTTCTTTATATTCCTTCCACAATGTTTATTATTATTTTATTTATTTATTTATTTATTTTTGCAGTTCCTGCTTTATATTGCTGCTCATCCAATAATGTCAGTACCAATAAAAGGTTTCAGGTTCAAAACCTTTCAAGCTGTTCGTGATGATTTCTGCATACTTCAACTCATTTGTCGCAGGAGTGGAAAAACACATGCTTGTCTCTTTGCCACCACACCCTCCCATCTCTAGTTTCCTTGATTTTGCATTTCTCACTGGAAAACACTTTATCCAAATATCTTACTCTGTATATGCACATACAAGTATGTAAAATAACGTATCGCTATATTAGTACAATACTCTAGATTAGAGAAGGTTCTAGCTTTCCCAACCCTCTTATACATGTCAACTATAACTAACAAGCATATGCAAAAGGAGAAGACAATACACAGAATCAAAAGCACTAATTAGTTTTCTATATGATTCATTGGATATGTACATGTCTTTTATTGTTATGTACTTTCAAACAATAAGAGATTCTTATTATGTCAATCAAAAAAACATTATTCAATGTTTATACATTTGTGAATAAAGTTCTTACAAAAATACCTGAACCTACATTGTAGAGGAAGCCAAATTTGTATCTTCATGTTTCAGTTGGCCATCAAGTGCCAAGCCTCGTTTATCTTTATTATTGGCAAGAAGAGGTCGAAGGTAGTAAACTTTGGATAAAGTGAACCCTGGTCCTACAGGACATCCATCTCTAAAAAGAATGAAGAAAGAAAAGTTTGAAAAAGTATCTATAAATTCTACAGTCTACCTTTTAACATTTCAATAAAGTTTTAACAGCTGTGTTCACCATTAGTATCACACCATCACTTAAACTGCAGTAATATAAAATACATCAATGTTCCTAAATACTGAAACAATGCAATGTATTGTACCTGAACAATGAATCAACATAAAATAATATTTGTTGCTTATGTATTCGTAGGTAGTATGAAATACTTCAGAAAAATTTAATTATTTAGACTTCAGTGAAAACAAAATATCATTCAATATTTGTTTCAACTTCAACTTGCAAAGAAGATACCTTCCCAAAGAAGATGACTAAACTGAAGATGGCCTTTCACTTAGAAATTTTTGGATTAAGTTTTTCATAGATGAAAGCTGCAAAACTATTTTATATGCTGTCAAACATATACAACCAGGAGCAAATATGGACAGTTACTCTGAGGCATCAATGAAATGATAGAATGAGTTACTATTAGTATCATAAAGCGACACAAAAAAAAAACTGCCTGCCTATATATATTTATGGAGAGCCCATCTACGAAAGGTTTCTGTAAACCTTTAGTATACATTCATACTGTGGATGGGCTAAGGATTTTTTTCTACTTTTTTTTTTTTTATTAATTCCATATTTTGTTATATTCATATTTTATATTTTTATGCTTGTAAAAACAAGCATAAAACAAGTAATCATTATCATCATCAAACTGCTGATATTACTCTCAAGAAATGTACAAGATACTATTGATAGTATTATGTGAAACTATTACATTATTAATAACTTCCTATGAACAATTTTCTGCTAAATTAGTCTCTAATACTGTTGCACTTAACTGCAACAATCTCCCTAGACAACCCATCTTTCTCTGAATCTTAGATGTTTTGATCACTTAAGTGATCAAAACATCTAAGATTAGCTCTGCTTGTACATTCTTGAATGTTAACAATGTCAGCGTCCTTATCTATGCTGATTAATTTTAATGGTATAGATGAGAACACAGACTTATAAGAAAATAACTATTAACTTATTGCTGATATTCTATCCAGCATCTTCAGAGCACAAAACCAGTTTGTCACAGTACATGAGACAACAAGAATCCAGTATAACAATGAGACTAGTTTGAACAATTGTAATATACAACACGAAGACTAAAGTCCTAATTAGGCATCATTTATGTTGAGGAGGGAAAAAAAAAAAAAACAGTGAGAGAAAGCAGGTATTAAATTGGTCTTAAGATGACTGTCTCCCAAATCTTTGGCAAATTTATACAGTCATACTTGTTACGGTTTGGAGTTTTCAAAGCTTCTGTTGATTCCAAGAACAATTTCTCTGACCTATAAAAGCTTCTGTGTTCTGTGCAGTACTTTTGTTTTTTTCCAATTGATCCTGTATGCAGGGGATATCCAAGGCATAGTCTGCTAGAGCCGACTTGCCATAGCAATAGTGCCAGATGTATTCTCCGTGAAGAATCCTCAAATGTGTGGAAAGGCTTATGTGTTTGTTGTATATGTTGATTAATTTTAACAGTAGATCAGAACACATAAATTTGCCAAAGATTTGGGAGACAGTCATCTTAAGACCTAATTAATGCCTGCTCTCTCCGCGCGCGCGTGCGTGTGTGTGTGTGTGTGTGTGTGTGTGTGTGTGTGTGTGTCCCTTTCAACATAGCAGTTGCCTAATTAGACCTTTAGTCTTTGTGTTGTATGTTACAACTGTTCAAACTAGTCCCATTGTTATACTAGATTGTTGTAGTCTCGTGTACTGTGACAAACTGTTTTTGTACTCTAAAGATGCTAGATAGAATACCAGCGAAATATCAGCAACAACTTAATAAGTAGTTATTTTCTTATAAGCCTGTGTTCTCATCTATACCGCTGAAATTAATTAACAGGTATGACGAACACATAAGCCTTTCCACACGTTTGACGATTCTTCATGGAGACGGTATCATATGCAAGACACGACAATACAGTAAGTGGAAGTTAAAATTGGTGCTGCAACTGAACAGGTTAGGTGCCGAGACACCAATTTAATACCAAACTGTGTGAAAATGAAAAACAAGTTTCACTCAGCCAGCACATTTACAAACAAGCGAGTTTAGCACTACTATGGGAAGAGATAAATGCTACTTGGCTGGAGCTATCAAAAATAAATTCAACCTCAACACTCTACATGACAAACTATTTGATATTTTAAACACCGAACTGTGGAATATCCTGGACAGCATCTCCGATGCAACAGCTAAAAACGAATTTGTTAAAGTTGTCAAAGTTAAAAAAAACCAGCACCAGAGAAAATTTAAAATTCTCCAACAACATAGTGCTATTCATGTCGTTGTGAATATATCATCGTTAACCTTAACCAAATAAGGCACTAGTACTATAACGAAGGTTTATTTTCTTGATCCTGAGAATTAGTAATAATATTTTGGTTTACAGATCAAGTGTTGATCAATTTACTAACTTAACCAACTAGTTTAAACATTAAAAAACCACCATGATACCAATGAATTACTACACAATTTATCCAACTGGCCAACAGACTTGATTAAAAAACTAAAATCCATGCATCATTTAACTCTGAGACTCTATGGCGTTCCAAAAATGCATGAAGATGGTATTCCTTTACGCCCGATCGTTGATGCAATAAACTCTCCTACCTACTTATTGTCAAAACATCTCTTGAAACTCTTACAGCAACACATCCACAACTCAGAGAGTTACATTAAAAACTCCGAACATTTTGTAGAAAAGCTAAAAAACATCAACATATCAGAAAATGATCTTCTAGCCAGTCTAGATGTCACTTCTCTCATTACAAACGTTCCTGTAGTGGAGGTCATTGACATCTTAAGTACCTTGTTCCCACAAGATATAATCTCATTGTTTGCTCGCTGCCTAAATTCTAACTACTTTTCGTGGAAAAATAAGATCTACCAACAATTAACAGGCTTAGCGATGGGGATCCCACTCTCACCTTCATGTGCTGATCTCTTTATGGAAGACTTAGAAAATAAAATCCTATCCCAAATTATTCCCAAACCTAAAATTTGGTACAGATATGTGGACGATATCTTCATCATGTGGAACAACAATAAAGATGACCTATATGATTTTCTCAAAAAGATCAACTCCTTCCATCATTTTATTAAATTTACTCTGGAACTTGAAAGAGAAAAACAACTAACGTTTTTAGACATCTTAATCAAAAAAACAAATTGATGGCAGTATAAATCTATCAGTGTATACAGAAAACCGACCAATACAGGTCGCTACCTACATTTCAGCTCCTCTCACCACATCTCATATAAACTCAGCATTCTACACATGTTAAAGAAGAGAGCGATTCGCATCACAACAGATGAGACCCTTCAAGATGAGTTAACATTAATTTCCAACAATCTGTACTTGAATGGCTATCCAAGAAGACTAGTCAATAAAGTCCTTTTCTCTGAACCACCACCACAAAGAACAAGAAGATATTCAATATATAAAAACTATTGCAATTCCGTTTGTAAGTGGCATCTCCTACAAGCTCGTCAGCCTCCTCAAACAACACAAAATAAGAGTAACATTTAAGCCAATAGAATCTGTTCATAAACTACTAAGATTTCCAAAAGACAACCACCCTTTCTATAAATATGCTGGAGTTTATAATATTCCATGCTCGTGTGGCTCTAATTACATCAGACAGACTTCGAGAAGCCTTGAAATCAGGCAAAAAGAGCACATTGGCTATGTCAAAAACAACAGACAGGACATCTTTGGCCTATCATCTCATTTCTCTACAACTAACCATGTCATCGAGTGGGACAAAAATTGTTCCCCTTACTTAGAGGAAGATTACCATTCAGGAATTTTCAAAATAGCAGCCACAGTCACCCGTTCTACTGTCAACCTTAACAGAAATCAAGGCCTAATACTCTCAGAGATATGGAAAACCCTAATCCAATCTTTTAAAAACAAAAGAAATGAACTTTAATACAAACTACAGAAAGTTCCTTAGCAACAGCTAACTAATCTTGTACACGTGATACGTGTTTTGCGCTCGTTCGATACTATTTTATTTGTAATTATTCTAGTCAGTTTTTTACAATTATTCTTGTCAGTTTTATAGTTACACATAATTGTGAGATTGTTTCAGCCTATATGTAAGTGCCCTGAAGACGCCAAAAGTTGAATTTTGGCAAAACTAGTTGGTTAAGTTAATATAATTGATCAACACTTGATCTATAAACCAAAATATTATTACTAAGTGAAGGACACAATTTCGCCATTACTCACAAGCAAGTTCCAAAAGTCAAAATAATGGCTTCCGTTGAATGGGGAATATACAACCTACCTCCAGCAACAGCCAATTGCATTTGTTTAGATGTTGCCAACATCCTAATCCATTCTAAGTCACCAAAAAATAATATCCCACATAAGGAAATCATTGCTTTAAAAGAGTTACACAATAATAACCACATTGTCATATCCAAAGCAGACAAAGGGGATGCAACCATGGTGATGAATTCAACAGAACAGAAAAGCAAAACGCACGCACTTCTACAAGATCAGTCAACACATCAAATTATAGACCTGGATTCCACCAACTTGCAAAAGAATAAGATGTGCAAATTATTGAAAAAAGTTACTTCCTGGGCACAGCAACAGCAAGAGCAAACAAAAAAACAGCAACAAACTCAAGCCCTTAAATGTTAAAACACCCAGGATATACGGAGCACCAAATATTCACAAACAAGGTACACCCTTACACTCTACTATGTCTAGTATAAACAGTCCCACATACAAACTGGATAGACATTTAGCTAAGCTACTAGCCACTGTCACAAACCATTCTCCATTCTTTGTTAAAAACTCTTTTCACCTAAAAAGTGTTTCAGAAAACCATACCTTAAAAAGTTCAGACATAATGGTGAGGTCTGGTATCACCTCACTATTCACAAATGTACCATTAATTGAAACCCTTGATTTACTAAAGTCACACTTTTCCCCTGATATATTTGAACTATTTAAATTCACAGTACATGCAAGTTATTTTACATTATTATTATTATTATTTAGGCCTCCAAGGAGTCAAAAGACTCATCGTGTGAGGGCCCTCCTAGGAAACACAAAGTCTACGATACCACTTCCTTAAATTCATTGACCGTTCTCGCTCTCTCACCATTCTATCAGGCAATGCATTCCACGGTTTAACCATGCAAAGAAACCACTCCTCACCCTCTTGCTCACAGTTTCCTTTTGTAACTTCTAGGGATGGCCTCTTGTCATCATGCCTTCCCGCTGTTCAACCAAGCAAAAGAACTCCCCAGTGTCAACCCTGTAACCACCTCTCATCAGTTTAAAAGTCTTAATCATATTACCTCCACTTCTTCTATCCACCAAACTCTGCAGTCCTCATTCCCTCATAATGGAATATCCCCCCCAAAACCAAGCCTTTGGAAACACTATGTTGATGATGTGCTTGCAATGTTAGATCCTCATAACTAACATTGGACAGTCCTGCAACTGTCTTTGTTATCTGCATTTGAACCCTTTTCCACAGTTTTATCCCCTTCAAATCCTGCAGACCAAATCTGAGAACAATAGTCTAAGTGTGGTTTGATCAGGGTCTTATACAACGGAATGATAATTCTTTCATCTCTGCAGGTCAGCATCCTTCTCATTATTGCAGCAATCCTCTGTGTTACCTCATCACCTTTGCAATATGTCCCTTGAATTTGAGGTTTCTATCAATCATCAACCCCAGATCTCTTGTCTTCCCTACTTCCTCCAGTATAGCGCCTCCAAGCGAGTATGCATCCTCCCATCGATGGATCCCAAACTTCATAAATTTACATTTTGCTGCATTAAACCAAAACCTCATTTATTTGCCCATCTGTCCAGCTAATTCAAATCCTCTTGCAGGACTACCACATCTGCACTATTACTAATAACCCTTCCCAGCTTCACATCATCTGCAAACAACTGAATATCCTCCTGCAATCCACTGACAATGTCATTGATATAAAGGTTAAACAATATAGGGCATAGTAATGAGCCCTGTGGGACCCTACTTGTAACCCTCTGCCTCCTTGAAACTTCCCCACCATACACAACTCTCTGATACCTATCAGACAGCTAATCCTGAATCCATTTGACTAACTTGACATTTAAACCCATGTGCTGCAACTTACATGGAAAGGGAAAATATACAAACAACTAGATGAAACAGCAATGGGCTCTCCCCTTAGCCAACTTTTACATAGAACACTTAGAAAAGCTAACTATCGATACAGCCATTCTCAAACCAAGTCTTTGGTTATGCTATGTTGATGATGCGCTTGCTATTTGGCCACATGGCCCAGACACATTGGATACATTCTTAGTGCATTTAAATAGCCATCACCCCCAAAATCCACTTTACAATGGAACTGGAAGATAATGATTGTCTGCCCTTCCTGGATAAACTAATCACACATCTTCTGTGTGGTTCCTTATCATTTTCAGTTTATTAAAAACCAACACATATAGGGAGATATTTACACAAACAATCACACCATCACCCATCTCAACAATATGGTATCCTAAAAACACTAACCCACAAGCTAGAGTTCAGCAGTGAGAGCAATGACATTGCTCTCACTGCTGAACTCACTCACATTACACCTTCTTGGCCAATGGCTATAATCCCCACAAGATAGACAAAATACTGAATGCTCCCCAGAAATCCCCCCCCCCTCCCACTGTCTACCACAGAAGACCACAACAAAACTGCCACCATCCCATACATTAAAGGCACATATGAAAGGATATCTAGAGTGCTCTTATCCATATAAATTTATTCAGTTGACTCCATACCAAATTAGCTATACTTAATTTGGCATCAATTTTTATATCGAATTTGACATCTTCACTAAAAAGTGTGCCTAAAAAGTTGAAATATTTTACTTGTTCTGTTAAGTTCTCAATTCAGAATGTCAATATTTTCCATTCTGTTGATTTCACAGTTTTTGTGTTTTTTATTACTGATTTTCCTACTAAATTTGTTATAGCAGTTAGTCAATTTAGATAAGGAATCCTGCAGAGAAAAGATTTATTTAAGAGAATAGCATTTCCATAAAGTAAAGATCTGATTAACATCATATGCAGTTTCCTGATGATAAAGATTATCATCTGGAAACATCACAAAAGCATTGAAGATTTTGTAATTTTCTGAATATTCGACATATAAAAATAAAACTCGCATTATAAGTAGAAAAGAACAGAAAATTACTATTCCTAAACATCCTTTTCAACAAAAACATTGCTGGAGAATTATCATTAGAAGTCTCTAGGAAAGAAATTAGGTATAATCAAAAAAATCAAATTAAATCTTGAAAAATAGTTTTAAATATACTAAAAAATGATGAAATCAAATGAAAACAAGAACTTCAAATACTATTTAATTAATTCTTCCAGAATGACTATTCAAATAAAGTACTAAAGAAACTTTTATGTTTTGAAAAACCATCCCATAATAACTCAAAAATTAATTACAAAAGACATGATATCTGCACCACGCATTGGCAATGCATCAAGAAAAATAGCCAAAATATCAAAGGCAGTCAACATCAGAACAGCTTTTAATCCAGCCAACCAATTACAAAACTTTCTACACTCCCATAAAGACAAAGTTCCATTTTATAAACATCCAGACATAAACAAGATTTTATATTCTTGTGGAAAGATGTAGGTCAAATTGGGAGAATTTTCAAAATTCACAATAAAGAACATACAGGTGATCTTGAAAACAAAAGGGAAGCAAAAACCAGACTCGTAACACACATCTTCAAAGAACATAACATGGTAAATTGAAGCATCCTCCATGCCCTACTTAGAAGAGAATTACTTCGACAGGCTTGGATGACTTCTTAAAGGAGTCATCCAAGGTCATTCACTCAAAAGGCACACACTAAACAGAAACCAAGGAATGATTCTTAACAACATCTGGAGATAATTAATTAACATGTATAACATTAAAGACCTCTCCTATGTCAGCAATCATATACAGAGTTTACAATGTAAAGAATGCATGCAACATGCCTAATGATACTCGTGATTAAACTAACATTCTAGTCTTTTCACAATTTATAGATATTAGCAGCTGTTGGAAAATGTTTATTATTATTATTATTATTACGTGACACCTCCAAGAAGTCCAAAGACTCATCAAGGAAGGGCATCTACTCTACAATACCACTCAATCAACCGACTACAGCGAACCACATCATCTACACCAATGCCATCTAATGTCCACCACCACTAGTATTTTCACAGACAATCACAAACATCCACCCACGGTGGGATTTGAACTTGCAGCCTTTTGGCTGGAGAGCAGATATGCTAACCACTTGGCCAACCAGGCTGGCTAACTTTTATTCACTTTTTTAATTATGTTAACTTCCAGAAGATACTGTTAGCCATATAGCCAGAAAAACATGTTGAAGAAATACATCTAGTACAAATGAAAAACATACGAGTTAAAACCTAGCATTATTCTAACAGTGGAGATTGCATGCACACCCTCAAAGGCTCGCTTTAGTGAGCATGGGAGCAGAAAACCTGAGGTACCCAATGCTGGACCATGCTTTACTTCATATAATATACATCTGTATATTATCTATTCACTAGTCCTATTCTTCTTTCTTTACCTTTTCTTCTTCTTCTTGCTCCTTATCCCCAATGTGATTAGAGTAATCAAAAGCTAGGGGTGAATTTTTTCTATTTCACTGTTTTTCACCTTGAGCATTAAGTCTTCCTTCTCTCCCAGATTTTGCCTTACCTAGTAGGTTGAATGTATTAAAATAATGGCAAGATAGCTACATTAATCCTACATTTTTCATTTTTTTTTATCCAAATCCAAATGGATTCTGTTGCCTGTATATAACGTTGAAGATGTTATATACAGGAAAGTCAACATGTAAATGTTATTTCACAGAGATATGGTGAAAAATTGGCTATGTGGTAAGACAAATCCATTCAGTATATACTGTACTCACTGGAAACATTCAGACATTGTTTAAACCTGGAAAAATGTACTTAATAAAGAAAAAGTTGGAAAGATTTAAATGTAATATTATGAGTCTTTCTGAAATGCACTGGACTAGACAAGAATATATAAATTTTAAACAGTCAATATTACATTATCTGGAAGAAATTATTTGGTTTACAAAGAACGAGTATTTGTTATGATCCATAAATCACTTTCCCACAGTGTCACAGAAGTTAAGCCAGGCTCATTCAGAATTATAGCTATTAAACTACAAGCAAAAGAAAGGAAAACTTTAATAATACAAATATATGCTCATGGCTCTTCACACTTAGAAAAAAAGAAGACTGTATAGATTTCTGTCAAGAGGAAGTGAACAGAACACACATGAAAGATCTGCTGAATGGGAATGAGTGAATAATTATCTACTGTAATATAATATTCTAGATAGATCATAATGACTAATATCCTGTTTTCATAACTACAGTTATTTTCTAAGAGTCATCAAAAGAGCAGATAAAACCAACCAGTAAACGTAGGTATCCTAAAAAAAATTAAAAAAAAAATGCTGAGTGCATATTCTATTTCACCAACTAGTATACAAATAATTCAACGTGATTCAAAAGGTTGTTTTTGGTTTTGTCTAGAAATATCTCCAGTTCTTTACAAGAATAAGGCTAAATAAGAACAATTATCAGTGTAGAGAATCTGGAAATGGAGTGATTGAAAAATCATGCTTGGAAATTTCATAAAATAATTAGATAACTGTCGAGATATTAAAAGCCCCAAATAGTCCAGTATGCACTGTGAAGTCAAAGAACCTCCAAATATGTTCAGAAAATCCTGCAAATAGTAAATTCAAGATTTTTCAATAAAGTGCTAGTCAAAAACAGACACAACACTGCAAACTTACTGATGTAAGAACTATTTCCAGGAATATTGCTAATTTCATAAATAAAATATGTGGAGATGTTTCTACAAAATTTCTTCTTTCTGGGCTTCCTTTGAAAATGTCCAAATCTTCAGACAAGAGAAACATACTCTTCTTAAGAGCAATCTAACCTCCAATCTTTCTTGCAACAACATATCAATAACATTATCTGCTCAACATTCCATATTTAAAGTAGCCAGAATTTCATAAAATCCTTGACATAATACTGAAGTAATTATATTGATTAATTAATCAATATAATTACTAATTAGTTCTCAACATTTATTTTACACAGATCTTCAACTTCTGCCTACATGCATTTTCTATAGACATTTAATGTTCATTGATCACATCAGGTTAACTTAAGGATCAGAGCTGGCTGAGAATTAGTCAAGGATAGGTTGGCAGTTTGGGATTTAGCCAACCAAATGGTATTCCTATATTGGCTTAAACAAAAAGACAATGATGGCATAATATGATGAAATATCCCAGCAGCTGGGGCATTACTCAGTTAAAGAAGGCCCCATGTAAGATGTATGGTGTTTTCATCAAGAGAATCAGAGTAAAAACAATGACGTCAGATACTGAAACAAGCTAAAACTGAACATAAAGTCATTAGCTTCTATATACGAGTTGCCCCAGTCCTGAAAATACTTCAGGTGCAAACTTTGTTTGCTTATACTTGGATAAAGGATTAAACCAAGTATATAATTTCTTGGTATCTTCAATTTATAAAAGTATTCAAGATACACATCATCAATATAAATGTTGACAGAAAAGAAGTGGACTTGACAGAACAATTACAGAAGTACCATGTTATGAGCGGCTGGGGGCTGGAAAGTTCTGATAAACACCTAGAACAAATATGATATTAAAGCAACTGATATAACCACAAGAAAGAAGATTACTAGTAGAAGAGTTATTAAGGTAACTTATGTTCTCATATGATCTTTCTTGTGGTTATATATCAGTTGCTTTAATATCATTTTTGCTCTAAGTGTTTATCATAACTTTTCACACCCCCCTGCATACATTGCTGGTGTTACTGAAACAAAGGAAGCAAACACAGGTGAGATTCGATTAAATAATAATAGTACAGGATTTTAAATTCAAGCAGCAATAATAACGGAAAGGAAACTTCCTTTCCCTTATTATTGGCAAAAGAAGTAATTTTTTGATAATTAGAAAAGCCAGCTAATAAAGAAATTAGTCCATGCCATACATGGACTTCTCACTGCATATTAGATGGAAATATATGAATCGATTTACTTTTGTGAATATATTTAACAAAGTTCTATTTCATTAATGTAATAAAGGCAAACAAGATATAATGAACTTATGGTAAGAGTAGCAACATATGAACATACTGTCAATAGTAGTATTGTAAATAGTAGAAATAGTATTGCTGTTTTGTAATTTGAATCCAAAATCAAATTTCATAAAGTCCAATACTTTATGAAATTAGATATGTTGTACCCATTTAACATCCTAAGCCACCCGAACAAACAACACATGTGCATTCAATTTATTAATGAGGAAAACAATAACACTCTTTGGACACACCTGTCATGTCTTCCCTCAGGCTGTCTTTCCTTCACAGTTTACTCTAAATCTACACACATACACAAAGACTTATACCACCATGCAATGCAAAAACTAGAGGTTATTAACACACTCAAAAACAGAATTCTAACAATTTTCTCTGATGGGCAGGCTCTGAAAGATAAGTTTCAAATAATAAGCAAAACATTTATAAAGAATGACTATAACAGGAAAACAATCAACAGAATCCTTCACAAGAATCCTAGCAAAGATAAAAAGATTACAAAATGGCCATAGCATTCCTTAATAGGTGGGGGATATCTGAGAAAACAGAAGTCTGTAAAAATATAACATAAGCATGACTAGAGGGATAGGGCAGGTTCGAGGTTTAGAGATGCAAGAGAAGAGTGTGTTCCAAATATTGAGTACTCTGGATATCAGTAAGGCTGTGGGACTGGATGGTATTTCACAACGAGTTTTGAGAGAATGTGCTAAAGTACTAACAGCTCCTTTGACCTGGCTTTTCAATGATAGTCTGGCTATGGGAAAGGTGCCCAGGGAATGGAAGGAAGGTAAGATAGTGCCATTGCATAAGGGCAGAAGCAGACTGGAAGTGTCTAATTATAGACAAGTTTATGTGTCATCAGTGGTTGTTAAGATCTTGGAGAAATTAATGAGGGACCGTATACAGCATTGGGCAGATGAGGGTAATGTTATCTGTGAGAGTCAACATGGATTTGTGAAGAGGCGCTCTTGTTTTAGTAATATGTAGCCTTATATAATAAAGTTACAAGAGCAGTAGATCAGAGAAAGGCATATACTGTGATTTTCTTGGATTTAGCGAAGGCATTTGACAGGGTGCCACATGGTCAGCTGATATTTAAGTTGCAGAACATGGGTTTGGATGTCAGGATGGTCAACTGGATTCAGGATTGACTGTCTAATAGGTATCAAAGAGTTGTGTATGGTGGGGCAGTTTCAAGGAGGCAGAGGGTTACAAGTGGGGTCCCACAGGGCTCATTATTATGACCTATATTGTTTAACCTTTATATCAATGACATTGTCAGTGGATTGCAGGGGGACATTCAGTTGTTTGCAGATGATGGGAAGCTAGGAAGGGTTATTAGTAAGAGTGCAGATGTGGTAGCCCTGCAAGAGGATTTGAATAAGCTAGACAGATGGGCAAATGAATGGGGTTTTGGTTTAATGCAGCAAAACGTAAAGTCATGAAGTTTGGGATCCATCGATGGGAGGATGTATACTTGATTGGAGGAGCTATACTGGAGGAAGTAGGGGAGACAAGAGATCTTGGGGTATAATTGATAGAAACCTGAAATTCGGGGGACATATTGCAAAGGTGGTGAAGATAACATAGAGGACTGCTGCAATAACGAGAAGAACGCTGACCTGGAGAGATAAAAGAGTTATAATTCCGTTGCATAAGACCCTGATCAGACCACACTTAGACTATTGTTCTCAGATTTGATCCCCAGGATTTGAAAGGGATAAATTAACTGTGAAAAGGGTACAAAGGCAGATAACAAAGATGGTTTCAGGACTGTATAATGTTAGTGATGAGGATTGGCTGAGGGAATGTGGACTGCAGAGTTTGGTAGATAGAAGAAGAAGGAGAGGTGATATGATTGAGAATTTTAAATTGATAAGAGGAGGTTACAGGGTTGACACTGGGGAGTTCTTTCGCTTGGTTGAACAGCAGGAAGGAGTGATGACAAGGGGCTATCCCTGGAAGTTACGAAAGGAAACTGTGAGCAAGAGGGTGAGGAGTGGTTTCATTGCATGGAGGGTGGTTGAACCGTGGAATGCATTGCCTGATAGTGGTGAGAGAGAGAGAAAACAGTCAATGAGTTTAAGGAGTGGTATGACAGACTTTGTGATTCCTAGGAGGTATCCTCCACGATGAGTCTTGATAGACTTGTGTTTCGTAGGAAGGACCTCCCGTGATGAGTCTTTTGACTCCTTGGAGGCCTAAATAATAATAATAATAATGTAAAATAACCTGCATGTAATGTGAATTTAAATAGTTCAAATATATCAGGGAGAAAGTGTGACTTTAGTAAATCAAGGGTTTCAATTAATGGTACATTTATGAATAGTGAGGTGATACCAGACCTCACCATTATGTCTGAACTTTTTAAGGCAGGGATTCCCAACTCTATGCCCATGGGCAGCATGGCGCCTGTCGACCAATTTGTGTATGCCTGCCGCTGTTCAACCATGTGCTGTATAGTTTGAAATAATCACACAACAATTCATGGCATGCTATATGATGCATGTGTTAATGACACATGACGAGTATTAAACGCATACAATATAAAAGTAGACGTGCATTCGAAGTTGTTCATTCCAGTTTAATAGTTTAAACTGGAATATCATCATATTCTCCTAATTATGAAGCACTGGCCAATGAAATGCAATGCCAAAGATCACACTTACTTACATATATATATTTAAATTTTTATATAATGTAAACTTTTAAGTAATAAAACATTTGATTATAATGTAAACTTTGTATGTATTCATTTAACAAAAGAATTAAAAAAATTTGCTTGAAAAATAGATGGTGCCCGTCGCCTTACCAGTATTTTAGAATGTGCTCTAGGAAACAAAAAGGTTGGGAACCCCTGTTTTAAGGTATGGTTTTCTAAAATACTTTTTAGGTGGGAAGAGTTTTTAACAAAAAATGGAGAATGGTTTGTGACAGTGGCTAGTAGCTTAGAAATGTCTAGCCAGTTTGTATGTGGGACTGTTTATACTATCCATAGTAGAGTGTAAGGGTGTACCTTGTTTGTGAATTTTTGGTGCTCCATATATCCTGGGTGTTATAACGTTTAAGGGCTTGAGTTTGTTGCTGTTTTTTTGTTTGCTCTTGCTGTGCCCAGGAAGTGACTTTTTTCAATAATTTGTGCATCTTATTCTTTTGCGAGTTGGTGGGATCCAGGTCTATAATTTGATATGTTGACTGATCTTGTAGAAGTGTGTGCGTTTTGCTTTCCTATTATCCTTTGTGTTCTTTAGAAAGGTCCTCCCACGATGACTCTTTTGACTCCACGGAGGCCTGAATAATAATAATGATAATTACACCACAAAAAAATTAAAAACTTTTCTTAGCTCCTCTAACTCCCCCCCCCACCTTGCCGACCAGTTTATCCTATATAGGGAAAACAGAGAACATACAATCCCTATAACAAATTCCTTCTTTTCATCAAGGATTAGGCATTTGCCTGCATCTTTTAGCTTTTTTTTCCCCTTTTTCTCTTTTTTTTCCTTTCCCTTTGGTCTATATTCATTACTTTTGGTAGATGTTATTGTTACATCCTATATAAATGCTGTTTCAATTTCTCTCTAAATTCTTTAATCTTTTTCATTTAAGTTGTAAATACCCAGCTCTCTTCTAATGGCTTCATATTCATTTCTTCATCAGACATTACAAAATGTCTAATTTGTGCATCCATTTATTGTTCTTAAAATCTCATTTCTCATCATCAATTTCCTAATATGTACCCTCAAGGGAGGAACAGAGTGATTTCTGGAGTGGAGAATTTTGAATAATATATTCAGGACAAAAGAAGGGAGAGTCAGGCATTGCAATAATGTTTCAGGAAAAGTTGGAAATTTAATCACTATAATAATTAACCACAGTGACAGAATCATGGCTATAAGTATTCAAAATGAACCAGTAAACTTCAATATTATAATGGTGTACATGCTAACATCAAAACATAGCGATAAAGAAACAGAAGACATTTATGAACAAATAGAAGAAATCTGGAATAGTTTTAAAGACAGAGACAATACAATAATAATGGGAGATTGGAATGCTATAGTGGGAGAAGAGGGCAATGATAATGTTTCAGGAAGATTTGGTCTTAGATGTAGGAAAAAGAGGAAAGCGATTGAACAACAACAGTTAGTTATAACTTTGATGAAATTCTTTTTGAAGGTGTATCTTCTTTTTTTTGTTCCAAAAAAAAAAAAAAAAAAAAAAAAAAACCTGGAAAGTGCCAGGGGATTCAAATAGACTATATATTGGTCAAGAAAAGATACAGAAACCAAATAAAAAATTGCAAAAGCTATCCAGATGCAGACATCAGTAGTGATCATAATCTTGTCTTAATGAAAACAGAACTGAAACACAGGAAACAAATCAAAAGAAGCAAACCAAGAAGATGGAACCTTGAAAAATTAAAGAGTGAAGAAATAAAGAGAAGATACGGCTGGCTGAGTGGTTAGCATATCTGCTCTCCAGCCAAAAGGCTATGGGTTCAAATCCTGCCATGGCTGTTTGTGATTGTCTGTGGAAATACTAGTGGTGGGCAGCAGATGGCATTTATGTAGTTGGTGAACTGAGTGGTGGAGACAGAGTTGTAGAGTAGGTGCCCTCCCTCGATGAGTCTTTGGACTCTTGGAGTCACGTAGTAATAATTATTATTATTACATGACACCTGCAGGGAGTCCAAAGACTCAGAGGGACAGCACCTACTCAACAACTCTTTATCTCCACCACTCAATCCACCAACTACAATGAATCGCAACTAACCAACGGCATCTACTGCCCACCACCAGCAAGTCCAGTGTAGACAATATTCCTATAGAACTACTACAAAATCTAGGTGATGAGACAAAAACCTTACTCTATCAATTATTATTATTATTACCCGACACCTCCAGGGAGTCCAAGGACTGGGAGGGCACACTATTCTACTTCGTTAAATACATCTCATCCTCTCCACTACTACTTAATTCTCCAGCTATGATACTACTACAATCCATGCAATCTATCGTCCATCATCACCAACAATGGTATTTTTTGTCTGTAAAATAAATTGCATGTGTTCTGAAGGCCGATTTGTCTGTACAAAGGATGAAAAACACGAGTTTCCGGAGAGAAAAAAATTAATAATACAAATCTATGATAGAGGAGAAATACCAAAGGAATTTATGAAATCAACCATAATACCAATACCAAAAAAGAATAATGCTAATAAATGCATCCAATTTAAAACAATAGCCTTAATCCCACGTCAGCAAAATTCTGCTAAAAATTATTCAAAATAGAATTTATTCAAAAATAGCTTGTCTACCGGATGAAGACCAATTTGGATTCAGAAAGAATAAAGGCATAAGAGAGGCAATACTCTGTTTAAAAACAATAATAGAGAGAAGAATAGACCTTAGTAAAAATACTTACATTTGCTTCCTTGATTTAGAGAAAGTGTTTGATAAAGTAAACCAGCAAATACTCCTACATTGTGTAACTAATATCAGTATAGACTTGAGGGAAAGAAAAATAATTTATCAAATATATGAAAATCAAAATGGACAGATTAAAATCAATGATAAGGAGAAAATAATAAATATAAGGAGTGGAGTAAGACAAGGATGTATACTTTCATCACTTTAATTTACTTATATACTGAAAATGCCATTCAAGAAACTAAAGATAAAATAGTAGCAGGACAATAAATAGTGAGCAAGTCATGTGTTTGAGATTTGCCGATGACATAGCCCTTGTAGCAGAAAACAGAAGAATATTACATAAAATGAAAATCAACATCAACACAGATAAGACTAAAATCCTTGTTACAGGCAAAACCCCTATCAATATAAACATACAGACATCAACAGAAAACAAATAAAACAAGCAAAAAGCTTTAAATACCGTATTTTTCAATATAAAACGCACCCCCCCCCAACATTTTCATCACTCCTTTTTGATGTATAGATGACGTGCATGCGCCAACTAGCAGTAGAGTCAGGAAGTATGGACAGAGGATGGAGGAATTCTTTATGGATTTATGAAGAGAAACAATTTAAGTGTGCACTCCTCCACTAGTGTTGGACAAAATTTGCCGTGCGACTGGGAAGCAAAAGTAGCTAAATTTCGTTTGTTTCTGAGAGAAAACTTGTGTGGGGTTGATGCTTGTCACTTTGGGAATATGGATGAGGTTCCTGTAAGTTCTGACATGCCTAGTTCTAGGACTGTGAATCTGAAGGGAGCAAAAGAGGTTTCAGTTGCTACAACAGGTCTAACTTTACTGCGTAATTGCAGATGGCTCCAAACTACCACCGATGGCGATTTTCAAAAGAAAGATTGTTCCAAAAGGTTGTGATTCCAAAGATATTATTGTTACTGTTAATTATAAAGGTTAGATAAATTCCGAGGTTATGAAATTTTGGATATAGTTATGTGGATTGTAGAAAGTTGGGCTGCAGTAAATGAAAACTGTGTTAGAAATGGTTTCATTAAAGCACAAGGGAATGCAGTGGTGTCCGGTGACAATGATTATGAAGCTGAAGAAATACTAAACGAAATTTTTAACACAATTGATTCTTTCAATATTGAGTCTGATGAAGAATTTTTTGGATTTGAATAGTGTAATGTTCAATAAATATTAAGTAATACTTCTACCTTAGTTTTGTTATTACATTTGATTTACCTCTCATACCTTTCAAATGTATACCGCGCATGTTCATTTTTAACAAATTTAGACTTTTTTGTATAAATAACATGCGCGTTATCTATCGAAAAATATGGTACTTAGGAAGACTAATCACAGAAGATGGCAGAGCAAGAGAAGACAAAAGGTCAAGAATAAATGATGCAAAAGACCAATTCTTTAAGATGAAAAGCAGTTTAACAGGAAACCTCAATCTACAACTGAAAAAAAAAAATTTAAATAAAGATATTGATATGAGGTATTGCATTTTATTGACGTAAAACCAGGATTCCAGGCAGAGAAGACGTAAGAAGATTGGAGGCTTTTGAAATGTGGTGCTGCATGAACAAAATAAAATGGACAGAAAAAAATCAAACGAACAAGTCCTGAGAGAGATAAGCGAAACAAGAAGTCTAATTAGATCAATCAAAATTAGAAGCGATAGGTGGTATGGACATATACTTTGACATGATGGACTTGTGAAAAGAATAAATGAAGGCAAAATAGAGAAGAAAAGCTTTGTTGACCAAGTCAAAGAGAGCACGAGCCTGAGGAGTTACCAGGAGATTAAGAAGAAAGCAAATGACAGAGTGGAATGGAGGAAATTGCTGCTGAGCTACCAGTGCCGAGATTGATGCAACTGATGATACCCTCAAGACGTGTTCTCGTTACTATGACAGCATTACATGATTAATTGGATTTTAACGGTATAAATCCAATCAACATGTGTGACGAACACAAACCTTTCCATACGATTACATGATTAAGTTTACATTATTATTAATCTCTTATCAACAATTGTCCTATAAATTAGTCTGTTATCTGTTACTTGCGAACACTCTATCATATCTACCATTTCATGATTCTAAGACACTTCTGACAGAATCAATCCATCTAGACCTTGGTCTTCCTCTTTGTCCCTTTCCTGCCACCTTGGCATCAAACACCTGTTTTGCTAACCTTTCCTATTTAAGTGGCCATACCACCTTTTAAATTAGCTCTGCTGATCATATTCTTGAATGCTAACAATGTCAAGTTCTTTTCTAATATCTTCATTTTTAATATGATTTTGCCATTGATGCTATCTGTTCACTCCCCTAAATTTTCTTAGAATCCACATATCTGTGGTCTCTAGTCTTTGATCAAGTGCTTTATTTCTAAACCAACTCCCAGATCCACAACTTAAAGTGATTGTTTGAACACTGCCTTGCATGCTGCTTAGTTTGGTGTTTCAGCTAATTTCTCTCTTATTACATATAAATTTATTCAGCTTGCTACCCACCATACGATTTGCTTATTCTATTGTCTATTTCCAGATTTAACTTGCCATCTTCACTAAAAACTGTGCCCAAATGACTGAAATATTTTACTTGTTCTGTAGGCTCATTTAGAATGAAGCTGAAGTTTTCTATGTTCCTGCCATATCTGTAGCTGTTATTCAATTTAGAGAATCCTGAGACTTATACTAGATATGTTTAGAAGTACATCAGCTGCATAAAGCAAAGAGCTAAGTTTGACATCTCCAATTCTAATATCTCGCCTAATGCCACTTTCTTTCGTAATGTAATCGATGCATCCAAACCATCTTCCATTTTAATTCTAATGGCTAACTTACAACTTAAATGTAGACCATGCATTGCTCTGTATAATGTTCTTTAACTCATATAATTGTAGTGTTTTTGAAAACCTTTTCTCTAGGCACCTTGTTGTATGCATTTTCCAGATCTCCAAAACTTAACAAATGATTTAGAGATCCTAAAGAATTATTTAAATAGAGTAAAAGAGTTAAAGGATAATGGCTGCCTGTTCAATAGCAAAATATAACATTATGCATTTTGCAGTGAAAAGATTACAAACTATGTGTTATGTTGATGGGACCATACTACAAGAAACTAATGAGCTTAGGGATTTTGGGGGAGAGGTGATGATGGAAGTTCAGATAACAAAAGCAGGCAAAATTTCAGAAAGGGTCATCAGGATGTTGTAAAACTCAATGACAAGTAGGAATAAGAGTTATACTTCTTTATAAGGCTTTAATATATCCATATCTGGACAGATGCAGGCATATGCTGAGATGAGAAAGTGGTGGAAGGGATCCAAAGGCAGGTGAACAAGACAATAGGTGTATGGAATGTTTCTCTACAGAGATAGTTGAAAGTTCATGGATATCAAAATTTGGTAGAAAAGAGGGGATATAATAAAAATCTAATTTACTGAGGATGGATTTTTTAGAACAGGTGCAGAAGAACTTTTCAATGCATGACAGGAGGGAAAGAAGAAGTTATACCTGGAACTTGAATAACAGTGCTGTTAAGCAAGGATGTGGATTATGTTTTTTTTTTTTTTTTTTTTTTTTTTTTTTTTTTTTTTTTTTGAGAGTGATGTGATCAAATGTAATCAAGGATTGGTCAATGGCAGTCATGAGTGCTTTGTCAGTGAGCTAGTCTGAGCAATTCTGTGATAGGCATTGTGTGAATAATGACCTGGAGGCCTTCCTGTGACAAGTCTTCAGACTCCACAGAGATGCCTGTGTAATAATAATCTCAAATTAGGATACTACATGGCTCAAATTCACAAGAATTACAAAGCCACTGGTGATAATGCTATGATCAGTTTTTATTATTATTATTAATGGTTATGTATAAAACCTTGTAAAGAAGTGTAATAACTTATCTATCATGAAGAGATTACTTTGTCTATGGAAAAAAACTGAATACTGTATTCTGATTTTTAGTGGGACCTGTGGCATTGTAATTAAATAATAAAGCAACACGTAAAAACCACAGTGATATCTTTAATTGGTCAAAGGACAGATATTTTGTACTAAAATTAATAGTACATCTTCAGTGTCTGTATCAATAATAGGAACGAAATACAACCAAAACGTTCGGTGGATCACCTATTAAAATACAATTGTTACCGCATGCTAGGAAATAATAGAAATAACAAATTTAATCTATTAAGATAAATGGTTTTTTACATAAGATAAAAGTTTCCCAGATCTTTGAGAGAGACATACAGTCATTTCTATTTAAATTCGGTCGGTGTAAGATAGTTTCACAACTTTCTTTGAATAAGCGTTCATATTTGAATCTGCATCTATGGAGGAGAACTGCTTTATTCCACTGGACACTATGAGTAGAGTCAATACTGTGCTGAGCCAGACCAGACTTCAGAGGCTTGTTATAATCAACATAATATTGATGTTCTTTTATTCTTTTTTCCAAAGAATGGCCAGTTTGTCCCACATTTAAACCCACATTTACTGGCAGGTACATTCACAAAAATGTCTGCGTACCACGTCTCAAAACTTTGGCATTCTTAAATCTCTAATTCATAGAGCACATAAAGTTTGCTCTTCCCCAATAATCTTACAACAAGAACTTTCCAATCATTAAAAAGTTAATGGGATCAAATGATTACAACTCCAATCAAATCCAACAGATACTTGACTCTTATGTTCCAACACCTACAATTTCTTCAACAGTCTGCAGAGTTCCTATTCCGTATATTCCAGGAATCTCAGAACCTATAGGTAGAATTCTGAAAAAGTATCAATTGATTCCAACATATATTCCTATCAACAAAATTTCTTCCTTATTACCTTCTACAAGGATAAACTGTCTTCTCTATCTTTGGCTGGCGTTTACCAAATACCTTGCGAATGCGATGTCTCTTATTTTGGACAAACTGACCATTCTTTGGAAAAAAGAATAAAAAACATCAATATTATATTGATTATAAGAAACCTCTGAAGTCTGGTCTGGTGCAGCACAGTACTGACTCTACTCATAGTGTCCAGTGGGATAAAGCAGTTCTCCTCCATAGATGCAGATTCAAATATGAACGCTTATTCAAAGAAAGTTGTGAAACCATCTTACACCGACCGAATTTAAATAAAAATGACTGTATGTCTCTCCCAAAAATCTGGGAGACTTTTATGTAAAAAACCATTTATCATAATAGATTGAATTTGTTATTTCTATTATTTCCTAGCACGTGGTAACAATTGTATTTTAATAGGTGATCCACCGAACGTTTTGCTTGTATTCCATTCCTATTACTGATACAGACACTGAAGATGTACTATTAATTTTAGTATGAAATATCTGTCCTTCGACTAATTAAAGATATCACTGTGGTTTTTACGTGTTGCTTTATTATTTGAATACTGTATTAGAAATCTGAAAAACCTTGTAAAGAAGTGTAATAACTTATCATGAAGAGATTACTTTGTTTATGAGAAAAAACCAAATACTATATTAGAAATCTGAAATGATTAAGCATAATACATATCTCACTCTTCACATATGAACTTAAATGAATGTTTCAAGTATAAAGGAAAATTACATTAAAATCACTCACTCGCTTTCAATTTCTGCTACTGTACATTTATACTGTGCTGTGGAAAACAGGCATATGTCAGCAAACTGCCGAACTGTAATGAAACAATTAGCTATATACCATGCCAAATATTAAAGAGTGAAAGCAAAATAATATAAATAATTATTGGTATTTTTGTAATATAGAGTAGAATGTTTTGAAAATATTAATGGATAACTTGTGCCATTAAAAAAGTATAGGCAATTTAGAATTTAATTATCATACGATATATATTTTCTCCTCTTGTTTCAAACATTATAAAATAAGACTTAACTAAATAAAGACTAAATATAATTAACCATGAAGAAGAGTCTTATTAGTATGATTTTTTTTATCACAGGCATCCTAAAAATAATCAAGCAGCAATTCAGTGTTCAATAGAAAAGATAATAGATGCTTTGCAGGTTACAGAAAAAAATTAGAGCATGCTGGAAAAAACATACGCTGAATCGAGTAAAGAATATTTGAATGAGTTGTTTTCATCCAAAAAGTTGCTTACTCATGCAGACAAGCATGGTCTGATATACCTATCTTTCATTTAAGACCATTCACCAAGTGACAGCTAGTGTTAACCATTACATGTTAAATTGATAATTTTTTTAAAATTTTAAATTTAATATGAATGATTTATAACACACCTATCGAATGAAAACACAGAGCACACCTTTGCAATGCAGTATGAAAATCATCTGCATGCATCCTCTACAACAGTACAGAATTTCAGTAAAATTTTTCACAAATTTATTGAATATTTAGGGGTTGTGAAGGCAGAATGTTAAAGTTTGTGTATTGAAATAGTATAATAATTATAACTATCTCTGCCAACACTGGGTTGATAAATGGAGCCTGTATCCATTTTGAAATATGGATGCTGGTTGCCTTGCCATTAACCATATTGTTGAAATAGTTCTGGAATCTGCATTACTGCTCTCAGATTTCCAGAGGTCTAGAAATACAAATACTTCTGTTCAAGAGGCTTCAAAAATCACCATTTCAAGTTCCAATTCAGTGTGGCAGATGAAAAGCCATGGCAGATGTCAGCTATTGCTGACATTGCCTTTGCTAACTGCAACTATTTCAACCAAGAGATGATTACAGGGAATTCCTTGAGGTAGCCATTATTCTCTGGGGAGAAGTTCCAGCTAAAGGAATAGTTTAAAGCTCCTGCTGGACTGCACCATGTGGATGAGGAATGCTATCTACAAGGTGTGACAATTTAATTCCCAGAACGGGGTGTAGTGTTGCCCGTGTGGTGATTTGGTTGGGTCATGTGAGTTTTAATGTATGTGTTTTAACTAACGTGTATGTAAACCTCAAGCCAATGGAGCCATTTACTAGTTGGCTATTGCAAAAACAATAAAAATCTGCATGTAAACTTTGGTGTAAAAATGTGCGATTGAAATTTGGAGCAGCATGTTAACATCAAATTCTGTGTGAAAATCAGCAAAACTGCTACTGAAACACTGGAACTGTCGAAAGTGGCATATGGTGTGGATGTGGATACGCTGAAAAGTCAACTGTCTTTGAGTGGCACAAGAGATTCAAAGGTGGACGAGATGTGAGCCTAGAAGTGGGGAGCCAAAAACAAAAATGGCGGACACAAATGTAAACAAAGTGCAAGATTTGGTACGGTCTGACAGATGATTAAGTGTGCAATTCTGATGAATTTCAAATGAACCGAGAAACAGTTAGGGTAATTTTGACTGAAGAATTGGGTATGTGAAAGATTTCTGCGAAGTTTGTGCCTTTGATCTTGATGGACGAACAGAAGCAGAGGCAGCCTCAAGTTGCGACTGGTCTTTCTGCAAATAAGCACGTTTCCGAGTGTAATTATGGGTGACAAAACCTGGTGCTTCCAGTATGATCCCAAATTTTCCGCTGCATGCTCAGTTGAAAACCCCTGAGTTCACAATGTCCAAAACAAGCACACGTCACGTTTGCAGTTCAAGACCATGCTGATGTGTTTTTTTGATCACAAGGGGAGTCCACTATGAATTCATTAAACAGGGACAAACAGTCAACCAACAATGCTATTTAGAGGTACTGAAAAGATTACGAGATTTTGTTTGGAGAAAAGACCTGAATTGTGGCCTGACAAGTGGATCATCCATCACAACAATGCAGCAAGCCATAATGTGCTCATTATGAGAGTTCCTGGCCAAAAAATCGATTACCGAATTAAGTCATTCTGCTTATTCACCCGACTTGGCTTCCTGTGATTTCTGGTTGTTTCCAAAATTAAAGACTGTGCTAAAAGAACAAAGATTTTCTGACATCGCTGATATCCAGTATAATGTGATAAAGGAACTCAAGAATATTCCAGAAAAAGAGTTCCAGGCCTGTTTCCAAAAATGGGAACACCATCTAAACCAGTGTATAAATGCACAAGGGGACTACTTCGAAGGCAACAGTAGCCACTAACGTATAGTTCCGAACGTAGGTTTTTTTTTACACGTGCATTCCGGGAATTAAATTGTCACACCTCGTACACCTGTCACACCAAATTAATGAAGAAGGGCAGGAAGAAATTTTGGCAATCTGCATATTCACTGTTAGGCTCCATGTTAAAGCCTAGTTTCAAGCTCTATCATCTGCTTGTCTGTCCCTAGGAATTACCTGCAGTTCCTGAAGCACATTTACCTGTACAAGGAAGTAAATGAAGCAATAGTAAATATTGCACTTCATAAATTCTGAGGAACTTCTGGCATCTTTCAGAGGAATTTACTGCATTTGCTATTTTTGATGAGAGTTTCTTTTGAGACAATGCAAAAAAATTGTTGAAGAGCTTTGAAGAAGTCTAGAGAAAGACAGTCCAATGAAATGAGCTACACTTGCTATAGCAGATCCAGCCATAATTATTTCCATGCAACTGTAATAAAGTGTCATCAAACACTCTGGGATTTTTCTCTATCACCAGACTTTCCACTGATTTCCTGAACAAAGATGCTACTCACTGGAATGAAGATGAGTCATTCTAGTTTCTGAGGACAAATACAACAAACTGCATATCAACAAATGAAGACCAGAAAGTTTCTTTCATTGGTTGTAAGTGACTACAGGAAGAAGTAACCTGACTGCAAGAGAGCAACATTATTAAAAAACAGCAAAACTAGTAAATTTAAGAATTTGTAAATTTTGTTTTAATCTGAATAATATAGTTTCATTCTATCATTTCCTCTACAAATGAAGTTGATGTTCATTTGAAAAATAAATGCTAAAAATTACTAATTAAATAAAAAAATATGTAGTTTTACTGGTAGCAATAATAAAATCTAACCATCACAGCCTCTAAATATACTCCAATTTGTTTCAAATTTTTCTTTTATCTTATTATTGTGAAAACAATAAGCAGATGCCTCATACAAAATTCAAAATATTTAAAATTTACTATTTTTAAGAAATGCCCTAATGAATATCTTAGTGAATTTTTGAAAATTCTAGGATGAGCCCAAAGCACTATACCAAAAAAATAAGCAGTTGTACTAGGAATGTGTGTGGGAGAGAAGTATTATAGGAACTAAGTAGTGAAGGCAGCAAACAACATGAGGAATTCTATAACTACTTCAATAAAATGAAACATGGCTGCTTAAAACTTCAATAGATGTGCATATTTAAGAACTCATATATCATAGCAGTATATCAAACTTGCAAACTTTATAGCCTTCTATACAGTTTTCTTTCAAATCCTCTTGATAAAGTGCACCTTTGCATTTTGAAAAAAAAAAAAAAAAAAAAAAAAAAAAAAAAAAAAAAAAAAAAAACCAATTGAAATGACATGAACCAGTTTTTCATATAAGTTGAATTAGACATATGAATGTTTTATAAAAAAAATTTTTATCTTGCTCCCACCCACCCACAAAAGGGTTTTTGTAAGCCTATAAAATACATTTGTACTGTGAGTGGGCTAAGGATTTTTTTATTTTATTTTATTAATTTCATACATTTTTTTTATTTCTTATTTTTTTACAAACATGGAAAATTTTCAAACCACTTCAGGCCTCCAGTAAGCAGGGCAGTGGTCTTTCTTGTTTCATAAATATTTTTTATATGATGAAAAATTAAAATTAAATTCATTTATTATCCCACAGCATTTTGAAAATGAAATAAGGACATTTCTTACAATATCCTGCTCCATTTCTGAAAGGTGATAAAATATGTCTTTCAGATACCCATGAAAATTTAAGTTACAAGATACTGTCAGTCAATAAAAAGAAGCTAGTCAAAGTAATGAAGATAATTTTAATGCAAATAGTATGCAGCTAATTCTCACTAGAGTAAATTCATGGGAGCTTTAAAACCAAAGAAGTTTATAGTGAATTTTCTTTAGAAGCAGAGCACCTATGAGATTTGGTTGGGATTTTTTTAGTTTGTTGTAGTCAGAATTGAATTATTAACAAGCAGCATAATGCATATCTACAGGAAACAATAGAGACTGCTACATCCTTATAAGGTTGTGGTGTATACTATTTTGGGATATAGAATCAATTTTTTGAAAAACAAAATACCGGACCAATATCTCCATGTATGTGAAAAATTGTTCCCTCCAAAGCATAGACAGTGTGCTTTTGGCTCTGATGAGATTCCTACTTTTTTTTTTGGCATATTTCCTTCCATTTTAAGATAAAATAAGACATATTTTTCACCGTTCTTTCTTCAATATCTACAAGTCTATGTACTGTTGTATCTAATATCTAATGTTCTAGTTTGTCCCAAAGGATGATGTAATGCATTTGTTCCAATATAATAATCTTGCTAAATGTCCTGCTATTCCAAAGACTGAATGCCTCCCCACCCTTGATTTTTCACCACAGGGACATTTAAAAAAATTGTCCAAACTAGATAACAAAATGTCTCTCAGTTCAGGTGGCATTTCTCCAATTGTGTCCCAGAGTATAGCCTTGTTCTATGTCATATTTAGTTAACTCATTATCCACTGTTATATCTCCTAAGAGGAACTTCAAATCTTTATCATGAAATTACCACCCAATTTCTTTTACTTCAGTTCTTTCTAAATTAATAGAAAAAACTATTAACCTTCAACTTCTATAATAACTGAATCCATTCAAATAATAAATTATACCAGTATGATTGCATCCCTCTGAATAAATAGGATATCTTCTTGCTTATGTCATTCACCTTTGGACAAATAGCATGGAAAGGATTGTGGAATATGACGTTGCTTTTGATATTTCTAAGGCATCTGACTGAGTTTGGCATGAAACCTATTTATACTGTTTATTATTATTATTTAACATCTCCAGGAAGTCCAGACTCATTGAGGGAGGACACCTGCTCTACAACTCTGTCTCCAGCACTCAATTGACCGCAACTGTACCAACGACATCTACTGCCGACCACAACCACTACTATTTGCACAGACAATCATAAACATCCAAGCCCACAGCAGGATTCGAACCCACAGCCCTTTGGCTGGAGAGTTGATACGCTAACCACCCAGCCTGCCAGGCTGGAAAAAGATTATGATTAATGATTAAGTAAGCTCCAATCATGTGGTTGGTCTTCAGATTTCTGCAGCTGAATTGCCAGCTTTCTCGCTGGTTGCACATTACAAGTGATAGCAGATGGAGATATACCCTCAAACTTTGCAGCTAATGCTGGCTCCATAAAGTTCTAGTATCAATGACTGTCTCCAGCTGACTGCAAATCCATGCACGGTTTTGCTGATAACAGCAATGAACTCCTGTCTCATTTAACAAGCGTTGCACTTACCAATCAAAATTTTTCCAGAATATCAACTTTCAAAATTGTAAACTGCAGTTTGTGGTTCTGATAACCTTGCAAATTTCATTATTCTAGTAGCAAGGCTTATACGTTGGTCAGACATAACTGGCGATTAGTTTACAGAATTAACAACGCATATAAAGTATATTAATTAAAGGTAACTTTAATGAATAACTTCTATATTTCGGCAACGTCACATTGCCATCTTCAGGAACATAAAGATATGGTATGTGCACGCAGGCACTAACACAAAGCAAATGAGGAAGAAAGCAAGAAAATAATATTGTT